>NC_058095.1:49287272-49590303 GCF_020171115.1 Neogale vison
GCATCCACGCTTCTCCCGCAGGCAGTGGGGATGCTAGGGCCAAGAGAATTTCGCTCCATGCCGGTTTCTTCCACCGTGCTGCGCAGACTAGCTCAGGCAATCAGGAGCAGCATCCCACAAAGCGACTCAGATTTCCCAACGAATGCTGTGCTTTCCCAGTGCAGGAGCCTGGTGAAAGAGGATTTCGCTGTAGGGTGGTTTCTCCCAACTTGAGACTTGGCCTAGGCAAGCAGGAGCAGCAGCCCGCAGAACCGACTCTGATTTCTGAGCAAACGGAGAGGGTGACACTTGTCTTGCCACCTGCCCGCTACTATTGCAATGCATGCTCTCCAGTTTCATGACCTTTCCTTAAGACTGTTTCTACAGGCACAACCACGCTTCTCTCTCAAGTAGAGTTGATGCCCGGGACAAGAGGATTTCGCTCCATGCGGGTTTCTTACACCGTGCTTCAGAGACTATGTTCAGGCAAGCGGCCTCTGAATCGCACAGAACCGACTCTGTTTTCCCCAAGAATGCTGTGCTTTCCTAGAGGGAATGCCCAGGCAAGGAGGCTTTCGCTCTATGCGGGATTCTGCCACCGTGCTGCCAATACTAGGCTCAAGCAAGCAGCAACAAGCAGCCCAGGGAATCGACTCTTTTTTCCCAGCGACTGCTATGCTTTCGCAGAGGTTTTCAGCTTGGCCTGAACCGCACTTCGCTGCTGCTTCCTCAGCAAGGCTTAGGGCGTTTGCTCTGTCGCGTCAGGGAAGGAGATCTGTGGGAGAGCTGGTGCCTCTTTGGGCTTTGCTCTCCCAGGCTCCATGGTCTCACCATGGGTTCACCGTGCCAGGCTGAACTTCGCAGACACAGCCACCACCCTGCAGCAGCGTGCGTGGTCCTGGATGACACTCCCTGCCAACTGCCATTTCCTGGCGTAGTAAGGCTTGGCTTTTCGCTCTGGAGTTCAGGCGGACTCGGGGACTAGGCCAGTGCCTTCCCCATAGGAAAGGAGAGGCGACAGGAAACCTGCACAGCGCCCGTTTACTGGGAGGGAAGCTGTGGGGGACTATACCTTCTTCTTCCCCGACACACCCCCTTGCCACCCCCAACGCTGCCAACTCTTGGAGGAAGATGGCATCTGGCTGCCTTTTCTTCCAGGGAGCTGTATCTGCGAGTTCTGGGTATGGCGCCTGGTGGCAAGCCCACGTCTGCCCTAGGGACAGGTGGCCTTGGAGATGCTGTCCCCTTGGGACAGGAGGCACACAGAACAGGCCTGCATTCTGCCCAGACTCCTTCCTCAGAGTGGAGTATGCGCGTCTGCTCTAGCCGTCCCCTCGTGTCTTCCTAAAGCCAGGCTTTCGTCTCTATGAACAGGGAGCGGGTGACACTTGTCTTGCCACCATCCCGCTGTTCTTCCCAGGGCAGGCTCTTCTGCTTTGCGACTGTTTCCCGACAACAAGGCCTACGGCTCCTTCTCTTCTCACGGGGAGGTGTTCTGCTCCTTCCCCAGACTTGCTCCCGGGGAGCACGGTGACAGCCGTGTCCCTATCCTTAAGGACCTTTCCAGATGTGCATCCACGCTTCTCTCGCAGGCAGTGGGGATGCTAGGGCCAAGAGAATTTCGCTCCATGCGGGTTTCTTCCACTGTGCTTCGCAGACTTTCTCAGGCAAGCAGCAGCAACATCCCACAAAGCGACTCAGATTTCCCAACGAATGCTGTGCTTTCCCAGTGCAGGAGCCTGGTGAAAGAGGATTTCGCTGTAGGGTGGTTTCTCCCAACTTGAGACTTGGCCTAGGCAAGAAGGAGCAGCAGCCCGCAGAACCGACTCTGATTTCTGAGCAAACGGAGAGGGTGACACTTGTCTTGCCACCTGCCCGCTACTATTGCAATGCATGCTCTCCTGTTTCATGACCTTTCCTTAAGACTGTTTCTACAGGCACAACCACGCTTCTCTCTCAAGTAGAGTTGATGCCCGGGACAAGAGGATTTCGCTCCATGCGGGTTTCTTACACCGTGCTTCAGAGACTATGTTCAGGCAAGCGGCCTCTGAATCGCACAGAACCGACTCTGTTTTCCCCAAGAATGCTGTGCTTTCCTAGAGGGAATGCCCAGGCAAAGAGGCTTTCGCTCTATGCGGGATTCTGCCACCGTGCTGCCAATACTAGGCTCAAGCAAGCAGCAACAGCAGCCCAGGGAACCGACTCTTTTTTCCCAGCGACTGCTATGCTTTCGCAGAGGTTTTCAGCTTGGCCTGAACCGCACTTCGCTGCTGCTTCCTCAGCAAGGCTTTGGGCGTTCGCTCTGTCGCGTCAGGGAAGGAGATCTGTGGGAGAGCTGGTGCCTCTTTGGGCTTTGCTCTCCCAGGCTCCATGGTCGCACCCTGGGTTCACCGTGCCAGGCTGAACTTCGCAGACACAGCCACCACCCTGCAGCAGCGTGCGTGGTCTAGGATGACACTCCCTGCCAACTGCCATCTCCTGGCGTAGTAAGGCTTGGCTTTTCGCTCTGGAGTTCAGGCGGACTCGGGGACTAGGCCAGTGCCTTCCCCATAGGAAAGGAGAGGCGACAGGAACCCTGCACAGCGCCCGTGCACTGGGATGGGGAGCTGTGGGGGACTATACCCTCTTCTTCCCCGACACACCCCCTGCCACCCCCAACGCTGCCACCTCTTGGAGGAAGATGGCATCTGGCTGCCTTTTCTTCCAGGGAGCTGTATCTGCGAGTTCTGGGTATGGCGCCTGGTGGCAAGCCCAGGTCTGCCCTAGGGACATGTGGCCTTGGAGATGCTGTCCCCTTGGGACAGGAGGCACACAGAACAGGCCTGCATTCTGCCCAGACCCTTCCTCAGAGTGGAGTATGCGCGTCTGCCCTAGCTGTCCCCTCGTGTCTTCCTAAAGCCAGGCTTTCGTCTCTACGAACAGGGAGCGGTTGACAGTTGTCTTGCCACCGTCCCGCTGTTCTTCCCAGGGCAGGCTCTCCTGCTTTGTGACTGTTTCAGGACAACAAGGCCAACGGCTCCTTCTCTTCTCACGGGGAGGCGTTCTGCTCCTTCCCCAGACTTGCTCCCGGGGAGCACGGTGACAGCCGTGTCCCTATCCTTAAGGCCCTTTCCAGATGTGCATCCACGGTTCTCTCGCAGGGAGTGAGGATGCTAGGGCCAAGAGAATTTCGCTCCATGCGGGTTTCATCCACCGTGCTGCGCAGACTAGCTCAGGCAAGCAGGAGCAGCATCCCACAAAGCGACTCAGATTTCCCAACGAATGCTGTGCTTTCCCAGTGCAGGAGCCTGGTGAAAGAGGATTTCGCTGTAGGGTGGTTTCTCCCAACTTGAGACTTGGTCTAGGCAAGCAGGAGCAGCAGCCCGCAGAACCGACTCTGATTTCTGAGCAAACGGAGAGGGTGACACTTGTCTTGCCACCAGCCCGCTTCTATTGCAATGCATGCCCTCCTGTTTCATGACCTTTAATTAAGACTGTTTCTACAGGCACAACCACGCTTCTCTCTCAAGTAGAGGGGATGCCCGGGACAAGAGGATTTCGCTCCATGCGGGTTTCTTATACCGTGCTTCAGAGACTATGTTCAGGCAAGCGGCCTCTGAATCGCACAGAACCGACTCTGTTTTCCCCAAGAATGCTGTGCTTTCCTAGAGGGAATGCCCAGGCAAAGAGGCTTTCGCTCTATGCGGGATTCTGCCACCGTGCTGCCAGTACTAGGCTCAAGCAAGCAGCAACAGCAGCCCAGGGAACCGACTCTTTTTTCCCAGCGACTGCTATGCTTTCGCAGAGGTTTTCAGCTTGGCCTGAACCGCACTTCGCTGCTGCTTCCTCAGCAAGGCTTTGGGCGTTCGCTCTGTCGCGTCAGGGAAGGAGATCTGTGGGAGAGCTGGTGCCTCTTTGGGCTTTGCTCTCCCAGGCTCCATGGTCGCACCCTGGGTTCACCGTGTCAGGCTGAACTTCGCAGACACAGCCACCACCCTGCAGCAGCGTGCATGGTCTAGGATGACACTCCCTGCTAACTGCCATCTCCTGGCGTAGTAAGGCTTGGCTTTTCGCTCTGGAGTTCAGGCGGACTCGGGGACTAGGCCAGTGCCTTCCCCATAGGAAAGGAGAGGCGACAGGAACCCTGCACAGCGCCCGTGCACTGGGATGGGAAGCTGTGGGGGACTATACCCTCTTCTTCCCCGACACACCCCCTGCCACCCCCAACGCTGCCACCTCTTGGAGGAAGATGGCATCAGGCTGCCTTTTCTTCCAGGGAGCTGTATCTGCGAGTTCTGGGTATGGCGCCTGGTGGCAAGCCCACGTCTGCCCTAGGACATGTGGCTTTGGAGATGCTGTCCCCTTGGGACAGGAGGCACACAGAACAGGCCTGCATTCTGCCCAGACTCCTTCCTCAGAGTGGAGTATGCGCGTCTGCCCTAGCCGTCCCCTCGTATCTTCCTAATGCCAGGCTTTCGTCTCTATGAACAGGGAGCGGGTGACACTTGTCTTGCCACCGTCCCGCTGTTCTTCCCAGGGCAGACTCTTCTGCTTTGCGACTGTTTCCCGACAACAAGGCCTACAGCTCCTTCTCTTCTCACGGGGAGGCGTTCTGCTCCTTCCCCAGAATTGCTCCCGGGGAGCACGGTGACAGCCGTGTCCCTATCCTTAAGGCCCTTTCCAGATGTGCATCCACGCTTCTCTCGCAGGCAGTGGGGATCCTAGGGCCAAGAGAATTTCGCTCCATGCCGGTTTCTTCCACCGTGCTGCGCAGACTAGCTCAGGCAAGCAGCAGAACCATCCCACAAAGCGACTCAGATTTCCCAACGAATGCTGTGCTTTCCCAGTGCAGGAGCCTGGTGAAAGAGGATTTCGCTGTAGGGTGGTTTCTCCCAACTTGAGACTTGGCCTAGGCAAGCAGGAGCAGCAGCCCGCAGAACCGACTCTGATTTCTGAGCAAACGGAGAGGGTGACACTTGTCTTGCCACCTGCCCGCTACTATTGCAATGCATGCTCTCCTGTTTCATGATCTTTCATTAAGACTGTTTCTACAGGCACAACCACGCTTCTCTCTCAAGTAGAGGGGATGCCCGGGACAAGAGGATTTCGCTCCATGCGGGTTTCTTACACCGTGCTTCAGAGACTATGTTCATACAAGCGGCCTTTGAATCGCACAGAACCGACTCTGTTTTCCCCAAGAATGCTGTGCTTTCCTAGAGTGAATGCCCAGGCAAAGAGGCTTTCACTCTATGCGGGATTCATTCACCGTGCTACCAATACTAGGCTCAAGCAAGCAGCAACAGCAGCCCAGGGAACCGACTCTTTTTTCCCAGCGACTGCTATGCTTTCGCAGAGGTTTTCAGCTTGGCCTGAACCGCACTTCGCTGCTGCTTCCTCAGCAAGGCTTTGGGCGTTCGCTCTGTCGCGTCAGGGAAGGAGATCTGTGGGAGAGCTGGTGCCTCTTTGGGCTTTGCTCTCCCAGGCTCCATGGTCGCACCCTGGGTTCACCGTGCCAGGCTGAACTTCGCAGACACAGCCACCACCCTGCAGCAGCGTGCGTGGTCTAGGATGACACTCCCTGCCAACTGCCATCTCCTGGCGTAGTAAGGCTTGGCTTTTCGCTCTGCAGTTCAGGCGGACTCGGGGACTAGGCCAGTGCCTTCCCCATAGGAAAGGAGAGGCGACAGGAACCCTGCACAGCGCCCGTGCACTGGGATGGGGAGCTGTAGGGGACTATACCCTCTTCTTCCCCGACACACCCCCTGCCATCCCCAACGCTGCCACCTCTTGGAGGAAGATGGCATCTGGCTGCCTTTTCTTCCAGGGAGCTGTATCTGCGAGTTCTGTGTATGGCGCCTGGTGGCAAGCCCACGTCTGCCCTAGGGACAGGTGGCCTTGGAGATGCTGTCCCCTTGGGACAGGAGGCACACAGAACAGGCCTGCATTCTGCCCAGACTCCTTCCTCAGAGTGGAGTATGCGCGTCTGCCCTAGCCGTCCCCTCGTGTCTTCCTAAAGCCAGGCTTTCGTCTCTACGAACAGGGAGCGGGTGACACTTGTCCTGCCACCGTCCCGCTGTTCTTCCCAGGGCAGGCTCTCCTGCTTTGTGAATGTTTCAGGACAACAAGGCCAACGGCTCCTTCTCTTCTCACGGGGAGGCGTTCTGCTCCTTCCCCAGACTTGCTCCCGGGGAGCACGGTGACAGCCGTGTCCCTATCCTTAAGGCCCTTTCCAGATGTGCATCCACGCTTCTCTCGCAGGCAGTGAGGATGCTAGGGCCAAGAGAATTTCGCTCCATGCGGGTTTCTTCTACCGTGCTGCGCAGACTAGCTCAGGCAAGCAGCAGCTGCATCCCACAAACCGACTCAGATTTCCCAACGAATGCTGTGCTATCCCAGTGCAGGAGCCTGGTGAAAGAGGATTTCACTGTAGGGTGGTTTCTCCCAACTTGAGACTTGGTCTAGGCAAGCAGGAGCAGCAGCCCGCAGAACCGACTCTGATTTCTGAGCAAACGGAGAGGGTGACACTTGTCTTGCCACCTGCCCGCTACTATTGCAATGCATGCTCTCCTGTTTCATGACCTTTCATTAAGACTGATTCTACAGGCACAACCACGCTTCTCTCTCAAGTAGAGGGGATGCCCGGGATAAGAGGATTTCGCTCCATGCGGGTTTCTTACACCGTGCTTCAGAGACTATGTTCAGGCAAGCGGCCTCTGAATCGCACAGAACCGACTCTGTTTTCCCCAAGAATGCTGTGCTTTCCTAGAGGGAATGCCCAGGCAAAGAGGCTCTCGCTCTATGCGGGATTCTGCCACCGTGCTGCCAATACTAGGCTCAAGCAAGCAGCAACAGCAGCCCAGGGAACCGACTCTTTTTTCCCAGCGACTGCTATGCTTTGGCAGAGGTTTTCAGCTTGGCCTGAACCGCACTTCGCTGCTGCTTCCTCAGCAAGGCTTTGGGCGTTCGCTCTGTCGCGTCAGGGAAGGAGATCTGTGGGAGAGCTGGTGCCTCTTTGGGCTTTGCTCTCCCAGGCTCCATGGTCTCACCCTGAGTTCACCGTGCCAGGCTGAACTTCGCAGACACAGCCACCACCCTGCAGCAGCGTGCGTGGTCTAGGATGACACTCCCTGCCAACTGCCATCTCCTGGCGTAGTAAGGCTTGGCTTTTCGCTCTGGAGTTCAGGCGGACTCGGGGACTAGGCCAGTGCCTTCCCCATAGGAAAGGAGAGGCGACAGGAACCCTGCACAGCGCCCGTGCACTGGGATGTGGAGCTGTGGGGGACTATACCCTCTTCTTCCCCGACACACCCCCTGCCACCCCCAACGCTGCCACCTCTTGGAGGAAGATGGCATCTGGCTGCCTTTTCTTCCAGGGAGCTGTATCTGCGAGTTCTGGGTATGGCGCCTGGTGGCAAGCCCACGTCTCCCTAGGGACAGGTGGCCTTGGAGATGCTGTCCCCTTGGGACAGGAGGCACACAGAACAGGCCTGCATTCTGCCCAGACTCCTTCCTCAGAGTGGAGTATGCGCGTCTGCCCTAGCCGTCCCCTCGTGTCTTCCTAAAGCCAGGCTTTCGTCTCTACGAACAGGGAGCGGGTGACACTTGTCTTGCCACCGTCCCGCTGTTCTTCCCAGGGCAGGCTCTCCTGCTTTGTGACTGTTTCACGACAACAAGGCCAACGGCTCCTTCTCTTCTCACGGGGAGGCGTTCTGCTCCTTCCCCAGACTTGCTCCCGGGGAGCACGGTGACAGCCGTGTCCCTATCCTTAAGGCCCTTTCCAGATGTGCATCCACGCTTCTCTCGCAGGCAGTGAGGATGCTAGGGCCAAGAGAATTTCGCTCCATGCGGGTTTCTTCCACCGTGCTGCGCAGACTAGCTCAGGCAAGCAGAAGCAGCATCCCACAAAGCAACTCAGATTTCCCAACGAATGCTGTGCTTTCCCAGTGCAGGAGCCTGGTGAAAGAGGATTTCGCTGTAGGGTGGTTTCTCCCAACTTGAGACTTGGCCTAGGCAAGCAGGAGCAGCAGCCCGCAGAACCGACTCTGATTTCTGAGCAAACGGAGAGGGTGACACTTGTCTTGCCACCTGCCCGCTACTATTGCAATGCATGCTCTCCAGTTTCATGACCTTTCATTAAGACTGTTTCTACAGGCACAACCACGCTTCTCTCTCAAGTAGAGGGGATGCCCGGGACAAGAGGATTTCGCTCCATGCGGGTTTCTTACACCGTGCTTCAGAGACTATGTTCAGGCAAGCGGCCTCTGAATCGCACAGAACCGACTCTGTTTTCCCCAAGAATGCTGTGCTTTCCTAGAGGGAATGCCCAGGCAAAGAGGCTTTCGCTCTATGCGGGATTCTGCCACCGTGCTGCCAATACTAGGCTCAAGCAAGCAGCAACAGCAGCCCAGGGAACCGACTCTTTTTTCCCAGCGACTGCTATGCTTTCGCAGAGGTTTTCAGCTTGGCCTGAACCGCACTTCGCTGCTGCTTCCTCAGCAAGGCTTTGGGCGTTCGCTCTGTCGCGTCAGGGAAGGAGATCTGTGGGAGAGCTGGTGCCTCTTTGGGCTTTGCTCTCCCAGGCTCCATGGTCGCACCCTGGGTTCACCGTGCCAGGCTGAACTTCGCAGACACAGCCACCACCCTGCAGCAGCGTGCGTGGTCTAGGATGACACTCCCTGCCAACTGCCATCTCCTGGCGTAGTAAGGCTTGGCTTTTCGCTCTGGAGTTCAGGCGGACTCGGGGACTAGGCCAGTGCCTTCCCCATAGGAAAGGAGAGGCGACAGGAACCCTGCACAGCGCCCGTGCACTGGGATGGGGAGCTGTGGGGGACTATACCCTCTTCTTCCCCGACACAGCCCCTGCCACCCCCAACGCTGCCACCTCTTGGAGGAAGATGGCATCTGGCTGCCTTTTCTTCCAGGGAGCTGTATCTGCGAGTTCTGTGTATGGCGCCTGGTGGCAAGCCCACGTCTGCCCTAGGGACAGGTGGCCTTGGAGATGCTGTCCCCTTGGGACAGGAGGCACACAGAACAGGCCTGCATTCTGCCCAGACTCCTTCCTCAGAGTGGAGTATGCGCGTCAGCCCTAGCCGTCCCCTCGTGTCTTCCTAAAGCCAGGCTTTCGTCTCTACGAACAGGGAGCGGGTGACACTTGTCTTGCCACCGTCCCGCTGTTCTTCCCAGGGCAGGCTCTCCTGCTTTGTGACTGTTTCACGACAACAAGGCCAACGGCTCCTTCTCTTCTCACGGGGAGGCGTTCTGCTCCTTCCCCAGACTTGCTCCCGGGGAGCACGGTGACAGCCGTGTCCCTATCCTTAAGGCCCTTTCCAGATGTGCATCCACGCTTCTCTCGCAGGCAGTGAGGATGCTAGGGCCAAGAGAATTTCGTTCCATGCAGGTTTCTTCCACCGTGCTGCGCAGACTAGCTCAGGCAAGCAGGAGCAGCATCCCACAAAGCGACTCAGATTTCCCAACGAATGCTGTGCTTTCCCAGTGCAGGAGCCTGGTGAAAGAGGATTTCGCTGTAGGGTGATTTCTCCCAACTTGAGACTTGGTCTAGGCAAGCAGGAGCAGCAGCCCGCAGAACCGACTCTGATTTCTGAACAAACGGAGAGGGTGACACTTGTCTTGCCACCTGCCCGCTACTATTGCAATGCATGCTCTCCTGTTTCATGACCTTTCATTAAGACTGATTCTACAGGCACAACCACGCTTCTCTCTCAAGTAGAGGGGATGCCCGGGATAAGAGGATTTCGCTCCATGCGGGTTTCTTACACCGTGCTTCAGAGACTATGTTCAGGCAAGCGGCCTCTGAATCGCACAGAACCGACTCTGTTTTCCCCAAGAATGCTGTGCTTTCCTAGAGGGAATGCCCAGGCAAAGAGGCTCTCGCTCTATGCGGGATTCTGCCACCGTGCTGCCAATACTAGGCTCAAGCAAGCAGCAACAGCAGCCCAGGGAACCGACTCTTTTTTCCCAGCGACTGCTATGCTTTCGCAGAGGTTTTCAGCTTGGCCTGAACCGCACTTCGCTGCTGCTTCCTCAGCAAGGCTTTGGGCGTTCGCTCTGTCGCGTCAGGGAAGGAGATCTGTGGGAGAGCTGGTGCCTCTTTGGGCTTTGCTCTCCCAGGCTCCATGGTCTCACCCTGAGTTCACCGTGCCAGGCAAACTTCGCAGACACAGCCACCACCCTGCAGCAGCGTGCGTGGTCTAGGATGACACTCCCTGCCAACTGCCATCTCCTGGCGTAGTAAGGCTTGGCTTTTCACTCTGGAGTTCAGGCGGACTCGGGGACTAGGCCAGTGCCTTCCCCATAGGAAAGGAGAGGCGACAGGAACCCTGCACAGCACCCGTGCACTGGGATGGGGAGCTGTGGGGGACTATACCCTCTTCTTCCCCGACACACCCCCTGCCACCCCCAACGCTGCCACCTCTTGGAGGAAGATGGCATCTGGCTGCCTTTTCTTCCAGGGAGCTGTATCTGCGAGTTCTGGGTATGGCGCCTGGTGGCAAGCCCATGTCTGCCCTAGGGACAGGTGGCCTTGGAGATGCTGTCCCCTTGGGACAGGAGGCACACAGAACAGGCCTGCATTCTGCCCAGACCCTTCCTCAGAGTGGAGTATGCGCGTCTGCCCTAGCTGTCCCCTCGTGTCTTCCTAAAGCCAGGCTTTCGTCTCTACGAATAGGGAGCGGGTGACACTTGTCTTGCCACCGTCCCGCTGTTCTTCCCAGGGCAGGCTCTCCTGCTTTGTGACTGTTTCACGACAACAAGGCCAACGGCTCCTTCTCTTCTCACGGGGAGGCGTTCTGCTCCTTCCCCAGACTTGCTCCCGGGGAGCACGGTGACAGCCGTGTCTCTATCCTTAAGGCCCTTTCCAGATGTGCATCCACGCTTCTCTCGCAGGCAGTGAGGATGCTAAGGCCAAGAGAATTTCGGTCCATATGGGTTTCTTCCACCGTGCTGCGCAGACTAGCTCAGGCAAGCAGGAGCAGCATCCCACAAAGCGACTCAGATTTCCCAACGAATGCTGTGCTTTCCCAGTGCAGGAGCCTGGTGAAAGAGGATTTCGCTGTAGGGTGGTTTCTCCCAACTTGAGACTTGGTCTAGGCAAGCAGGAGCAGCAGCCCGCAGAACCGACTCTGATTTCTGAGCAAACGGAGAGGGTGACACTTGTTTTGCCACCTGCCCGCTTCTATTGCAATGCATGCCCTCCTGTTTCATGACCTTTCATTAAGACTGTTTCTACAGGCACAACCACGCTTCTCTCTCAAGTAGAGGGGATGCCCGGGACAAGAGGAATTCGCTCCATGCGGGTTTCTTATACCGTGCTTCAGAGACTATGTTCAGGCAAAGGCCTCTGAATCGCACAGAACCGACTCTGTTTTCCCCAAGAATGCTGTGCTTTCCTAGAGGGAATGCCCAGGCAAAGAGGCTTTCGCTCTATGCGGGATTCTGCCACCGTGCTGCCAGTACTAGGCTCAAGCAAGCAGCAACAGCAGCCTAGGGAACCGACTCTTTTTTCCCAGCGACTGCTATGCTTTCGCAGAGGTTTTCAGCTTGGCCTGAACCGCACTTCGCTGCTGCTTCCTCAGCAAGGCTTTGGGCGTTCGCTCTGTCGCGTCAGGGAAGGAGATCTGTGGGAGAGCTGGTGCCTCTTTGGGCTTTGCTCTCCCAGGCTCCATGGTCGCACCCTGGGTTCACCGTGCCAGGCTGAACTTCGCAGACACAGCCACCACCCTGCAGCAGCGTGCGTGGTCTAGGATGACACTCCCTGCCAACTGCCATCTCCTGGCGTAGTAAGGCTTGGCTTTTCGCTCTGGAGTTCAGGCGGACTCGGGGACTAGGCCAGTGCCTTCCCCATAGGAAAGGAGAGGCGACAGGAACCCTGCACAGCACCCGTGCACTGGGATGGGGAGCTGTGGGGGACTATACCCTCTTCTTCCCCGACACAGCCCCTGCCACCCCCAACGCTGCCACCTCTTGGAGGAAGATGGCATCTGGCTGCCTTTTCTTCCAGGGAGCTGTATCTGCGAGTTCTGGGTATGGCGCCTGGTGGCAAGCCCAGGTCTGCCCTAGGGACAGGTGGCCTTGGAGATGCTGTCCCCTTGGGACAGGAGGCACACAGAACAGGCCTGCATTCTGCCCAGACTCCTTCCTCAGAGTGGAGTATGCGAGTCTGCCCTAGCCGTCCCCTCGTGTCTTCCTAAAGCCAGGCTTTCGTCTCTACGAACAGGGAGCGGGTGACACTTGTCTTGCCACCGTCCCGCTGTTCTTCCCAGGGCAGGCTCTCCTGCTTTGTGACTGTTACACGACAACAAGGCCAACGGCTCCTTCTCTTCTCACGGGGAGGCGTTCTGCTCCTTCCCCAGACTTGCTCCCGGGGAGCACGGTGACAGCCGTGTCCCTATCCTTAAGGCCCTTTCCAGATGTGCATCCACGCTTCTCTCGCAGGCAGTGAGGATGCTAGGGCCAAGAGAATTTCGTTCCATGCAGGTTTCTTCCACCGTGCTGCGCAGACTAGCTCAGGCAAGCAGGAGCAGCATCCCACAAAGCGACTCAGATTTCCCAACGAATGCTGTGCTTTCCCAGTGCAGGAGCCTGGTGAAAGAGGATTTCGCTGTAGGGTGGTTTCTCCCAACTTGAGACTTGGTCTAGGCAAGCAGTAGCAGCAGCCCGCAGAACCGACTCTGATTTCTGAACAAACGGAGAGGGTGACACTTGTCTTGCCACCTGCCCGCTACTATTGCAATGCATGCTCTCCTGTTTCATGACCTTTCATTAAGACTGATTCTACAGGCACAACCACGCTTCTCTCTCAAGTAGAGGGGATGCCCGGGATAAGAGGATTTCGCTCCATGCGGGTTTCTTACACCGTGCTTCAGAGACTATGTTCAGGCAAGCGGCCTCTGAATCGCACAGAACCGACTCTGTTTTCCCCAAGAATGCTGTGCTTTCCTAGAGGGAATGCCCAGGCAAAGAGGCTCTCGCTCTATGCGGGATTCTGCCACCGTGCTGCCAATACTAGGCTCAAGCAAGCAGCAACAGCAGCCCAGGGAACCGACTCTTTTTTCCCAGCGACTGCTATGCTTTCGCAGAGGTTTTCAGCTTGGCCTGAACCGCACTTCGCTGCTGCTTCCTCAGCAAGGCTTTGGGCGTTCGCTCTGTCGCGTCAGGGAAGGAGATCTGTGGGAGAGCTGGTGCCTCTTTGGGCTTTGCTCTCCCAGGCTCCATGGTCGCACCCTGAGTTCACTGTGCCAGGCAAACTTCGCAGACACAGCCACCACCCTGCAGCAGCGTGCGTGGTCTAGGATGACACTCCCTGCCAACTGCCATCTCCTGGCGTAGTAAGGCTTGGCTTTTCACTCTGGAGTTCAGGCGGACTCGGGGACTAGGCCAGTGCCTTCCCCATAGGAAAGGAGAGGCGACAGGAACCCTGCACAGCACCCGTGCACTGGGATGGGGAGCTGTGGGGGACTATACCCTCTTCTTCCCCGACACACCCCCTGCCACCCCCAACGCTGCCACCTCTTGGAGGAAGATGGCATCTGGCTGCCTTTTCTTCCAGGGAGCTGTATCTGCGAGTTCTGGGTATGGCGCCTGGTGGCAAGCCCATGTCTGCCCTAGGGACAGGTGGCCTTGGAGATGCTGTCCCCTTGGGACAGGAGGCACACAGAACAGGCCTGCATTCTGCCCAGACCCTTCCTCAGAGTGGAGTATGCGCGTCTGCCCTAGCTGTCCCCTCGTGTCTTCCTAAAGCCAGGCTTTCGTCTCTACGAATAGGGAGCGGGTGACACTTGTCTTGCCACCGTCCCGCTGTTCTTCCCAGGGCAGGCTCTCCTGCTTTGTGACTGTTTCACGACAACAAGGCCAACGGCTCCTTCTCTTCTCACGGGGAGGCGTTCTGCTCCTTCCCCAGACTTGCTCCCGGGGAGCACGGTGACAGCCGTGTCTCTATCCTTAAGGCCCTTTCCAGATGTGCATCCACGCTTCTCTCGCAGGCAGTGAGGATGCTAAGGCCAAGAGAATTTCGGTCCATATGGGTTTCTTCCACCGTGCTGCGCAGACTAGCTCAGGCAAGCAGGAGCAGCATCCCACAAAGCGACTCAGATTTCCCAACGAATGCTGTGCTTTCCCAGTGCAGGAGCCTGGTGAAAGAGGATTTCGCTGTAGGGTGGTTTCTCCCAACTTGAGACTTGGTCTAGGCAAGCAGGAGCAGCAGCCCGCAGAACCGACTCTGATTTCTGAGCAAACGGAGAGGGTGACACTTGTTTTGCCACCTGCCCGCTTCTATTGCAATGCATGCCCTCCTGTTTCATGACCTTTCATTAAGACTGTTTCTACAGGCACAACCACGCTTCTCTCTCAAGTAGAGGGGATGCCCGGGACAAGAGGAATTCGCTCCATGCGGGTTTCTTATACCGTGCTTCAGAGACTATGTTCAGGCAAAGGCCTCTGAATCGCACAGAACCGACTCTGTTTTCCCCAAGAATGCTGTGCTTTCCTAGAGGGAATGCCCAGGCAAAGAGGCTTTCGCTCTATGCGGGATTCTGCCACCGTGCTGCCAGTACTAGGCTCAAGCAAGCAGCAACAGCAGCCTAGGGAACCGACTCTTTTTTCCCAGCGACTGCTATGCTTTCGCAGAGGTTTTCAGCTTGGCCTGAACCGCACTTCGCTGCTGCTTCCTCAGCAAGGCTTTGGGCGTTCGCTCTGTCGCGTCAGGGAAGGAGATCTGTGGGAGAGCTGGTGCCTCTTTGGGCTTTGCTCTCCCAGGCTCCATGGTCGCACCCTGGGTTCACCGTGCCAGGCTGAACTTCGCAGACACAGCCACCACCCTGCAGCAGCGTGCGTGGTCTAGGATGACACTCCCTGCCAACTGCCATCTCCTGGCGTAGTAAGGCTTGGCTTTTCGCTCTGGAGTTCAGGCGGACTCGGGGACTAGGCCAGTGCCTTCCCCATAGGAAAGGAGAGGCGACAGGAACCCTGCACAGCGCCCGTGCACTGGGATGGGGAGCTGTGGGGGACTATACCCTCTTCTTCCCCGACACACCCCCTGCCACCCCCAACGCTGCCACCTCTTGGAGGAAGATGGCATCTGGCTGCCTTTTCTTCCAGGGAGCTGTATCTGCGAGTTCTGGGTATGGCGCCTGGTGGCAAGCCCAGGTCTGCCCTAGGGACAGGTGGCCTTGGAGATGCTGTCCCCTTGGGACAGGAGGCACACAGAACAGGCCTGCATTCTGCCCAGACCCTTCCTCAGAGTGGAGTATGCGCGTCTGCCCTAGCTGTCCCCTCGTGTCTTCCTAAAGCCAGGCTTTCGTCTCTACGAACAGGGAGCGGGTGACACTTGTCTTGCCAACGTCCTGCTGTTCTTCCCAAGGCAGGCTCTCCTGCTTTGTGACTGTTTCACGACAACAAGGCCAACGGCTCCTTCTCTTCTCACGGGGAGGCGTTCTGCTCCTTCCCCAGACTTGCTCCCGGGGAGCACGGTGACAGCCGTGTCCCTATCCTTAAGGCCCTTTCCAGATGTTCATCCACGCTTCTCTCGCAGGCAGTGAGGATGCTAAGGCCAAGAGAATTTCGCTCCATGCGGGTTTCTTCCACCGTGCTGCGCAGACTAGCTCAGGCAAGCAGGAGCAGCATCCCACAAAGCGACTCAGATTTCCCAACGAATGCTGTGCTTTCCCAGTGCAGGAGCCTGGTGAAAGAGGATTTCGCTGTAGGGTGGTTTCTCCCAACTTGAGACTTGGCCTAGGCAAGAAGGAGCAGCAGCCCGCAGAACCGACTCTGATTTCTGAGCAAACGGAGAGGGTGACACTTGTCTTGCCACCTGCCCGCTACTATTGCAATGCATGCTCTCCTGTTTCATGACCTTTCCTTAAGACTGTTTCTACAGGCACAACCACGCTTCTCTCTCAAGTAGAGTTGATGCCCGGGACAAGAGGATTTCGCTCCATGCGGGTTTCTTACACCGTGCTTCAGAGACTATGTTCAGGCAAGCGGCCTCTGAATCGCACAGAACCGACTCTGTTTTCCCCAAGAATGCTGTGCTTTCCTAGAGGGAATGCCCAGGCAAAGAGGCTTTCGCTCTATGCGGGATTCTGCCACCGTGCTGCCAATACTAGGCTCAAGCAAGCAGCAACAGCAGCCCAGGGAACCGACTCTTTTTTCCCAGCGACTGCTATGCTTTCGCAGAGGTTTTCAGCTTGGCCTGAACCGCACTTCGCTGCTGCTTCCTCAGTAAGGCTTTGGGCGTTTGCTCTGTCGCGTCAGGGAAGGAGATCTGTGGGAGAGCTGGTGCCTCTTTGGGCTTTGCTCTCCCAGGCTCCATGGTCGCACCCTGGGTTCACCGTGCCAGGCTGAACTTCGCAGACACAGCCACCACCCTGCAGCAGCGTGCGTGGTCTAGGATGACACTCCCTGCCAACTGCCATCTCCTGGCGTAGTAAGGCTTGGCTTTTCACTCTGGAGTTTAGGCGGACTCGGGGACTAGGCCAGTGCCTTCCCCATAGGAAAGGAGAGGCGACAGGAACCCTGCACAGCGCCCGTGCACTGGGATGGGGAGCTGTGGGGGACTATACCCTCTTCTTCCCCGACACACCCCCTGCCACCCCCCAACGCTGCCACCTCTTGGAGGAAGATGGCATCTGGCTGCCTTTTCTTCCAGGGAGCTGTATCTGCGAGTTCTGGGTATGGCGCCTGGTGGCAAGCCCAGGTCTGCCCTAGGGACATGTGGCCTTGGAGATGCTGTCCCCTTGGGACAGGAGGCACACAGAACAGGCCTGCATTCTGCCCAGACCCTTCCTCAGAGTGGAGTATGCGCGTCTGCCCTAGCTGTCCCCTCGTGTCTTCCTAAAGCCAGGCTTTCGTCTCTACGAACAGCGAGCGGTTGACAGTTGTCTTGCCACCGTCCCGCTGTTCTTCCCAGGGCAGGCTCTCCTGCTTTGTGACTGTTTCTGGACAACAAGGCCAACGGCTCCTTCTCTTCTCACGGGGAGGCGTTCTGCTCCTTCCCCAGACTTGCTCCCGGGGAGCACGGTGACAGCCGTGTCCCTATCCTTAAGGCCCTTTCCAGATGTGCATCCACGGTTCTCTCGCAGGGAGTGAGGATGCTAGGGCCAAGAGAATTTCGCTCCATGCGGGTTTCATCCACCGTGCTGCGCAGACTAGCTCAGGCAAGCAGGAGCAGCATCCCACAAAGCGACTCAGATTTCCCAACGAATGCTGTGCTTTCCCAGTGCAGGAGCCTGGTGAAAGAGGATTTCGCTGTAGGGTGGTTTCTCCCAACTTGAGACTTGGTCTAGGCAAGCAGGAGCAGCAGCCCGCAGAACCGACTCTGATTTCTGAGCAAACGGAGAGGGTGACACTTGTCTTGCCACCAGCCCGCTTCTATTGCAATGCATGCCCTCCTGTTTCATGACCTTTAATTAAGACTGTTTCTACAGGCTCAAACACGCTTCTCTCTCAAGTAGAGGGGATGCCCGGGACAAGAGGATTTCGCTCCATGCGGGTTTCTTATACCGTGCTTCAGAGACTATGTTCAGGCAAGCGGCCTCTGAATCGCACAGAACCGACTCTGTTTTCCCCAAGAATGCTGTGCTTTCCTAGAGGGAATGCCCAGGCAAAGAGGCTTTCGCTCTATGCGGGATTCTGCCACCGTGCTGCCAGTACTAGGCTCAAGCAAGCAGCAACAGCAGCCCAGGGAACCGACTCTTTTTTCCATGCGACTGCTATGCTTTCGCAGAGGTTTTCAGCTTGGCCTGAACCGCACTTCGCTGCTGCTTCCTCAGCAAGGCTTTGGGCGTTCGCTCTGTCGCGTCAGGGAAGGAGATCTGTGGGAGAGCTGGTGCCTCTTTGGGCTTTGCTCTCCCAGGCTCCATGGTCGCACCCTGGGTTCACCGTGTCAGGCTGAACTTCGCAGACACAGCCACCACCCTGCAGCAGCGTGCATGGTCTAGGATGACACTCCCTGCTAACTGCCATCTCCTGGCGTAGTAAGGCTTGGCTTTTCGCTCTGGAGTTCAGGCGGACTCGGGGACTAGGCCAGTGCCTTCCCCATAGGAAAGGAGAGGCGACAGGAACCCTGCACTGCGCCCGTGCACTGGGATGGGAAGCTGTGGGGGACTATACCCTCTTCTTCCCCGACACACCCCCTGCCACCCCCAACGCTGCCACCTCTTGGAGGAAGATGGCATCAAGCTGCCTTTTCTTCCAGGGAGCTGTATCTGCGAGTTCTGGGTATGGCGCCTGGTGGCAAGCCCACGTCTGCCCTAGGACATGTGGCTTTGGAGATGCTGTCCCCTTGGGACAGGAGGCACACAGAACAGGCCTGCATTCTGCCCAGACTCCTTCCTCAGAGTGGAGTATGCGCGTCTGCCCTAGCCGTCCCCTCGTATCTTCCTAATGCCAGGCTTTCGTCTCTATGAACAGGGAGCGGGTGACACTTGTCTTGCCACCGTCCCGCTGTTCTTCCCAGGGCAGACTCTTCTGCTTTGCGACTGTTTCCCGACAACAAGGCCTACGGCTCCTTCTCTTCTCACGGGGAGGCGTTCTGCTCCTTCCCCAGAATTGCTCCCGGGGAGCACGGTGACAGCCGTGTCCCTATCCTTAAGGCCCTTTCCAGATGTGCATCCACGCTTCTCTCGCAGGCAGTGGGGATGCTAGGGCCAAGAGAATTTCGCTCCATGCGGGTTTCTTCCACCGTGCTGCGCAGACTAGCTCAGGCAAGCAGCAGAATCATCCCACAAAGCGACTCAGATTTCCCAACGAATGCTGTGCTTTCCCAGTGCAGGAGCCTGGTGAAAGAGGATTTCGCTGTAGGGTGGTTTCTCCCAACTTGAGACTTGGCCTAGGCAAGCAGGAGCAGCAGCCCGCAGAACCGACTCTGATTTCTGAGCAAACGGAGAGGGTGATACTAGTCTTGCCACCTGCCCGCTACTATTGCAATGCATGCTCTCCTGTTTCATGATCTTTCATTAAGACTGTTTCTACAGGCACAACCACGCTTCTCTCTCAAGTAGAGGGGATGCCCGGGACAAGAGGATTTCGCTCCATGCGGGTTTCTTACACCGTGCTTCAGAGACTATGTTCATACAAGCGGCCTCTGAATCGCACAGAACCGACTCTCTTTTCCCCAAGAATGCTGTGCTTTCCTAGAGGGAATGCCCAGGCAAAGAGGCTTTCACTCTATGCGGGATTCATTCACCGTGCTGCCAATACTAGGCTCAAGCAAGCAGCAACAGCAGCCCAGGGAACCGACTCTTTTTTCCCAGCGACTGCTATGCTTTCGCAGAGGTTTTCAGCTTGGCCTGAACCGCACTTCGCTGCTGCTTCCTCAGCAAGGCTTTGGGCGTTCGCTCTGTCGCGTCAGGGAAGGAGATCTGTGGGAGAGCTGGTGCCTCTTTGGGCTTTGCTCTCCCAGGCTCCATGGTCGCACCCTGGGTTCACCGTGCCAGGCTGAACTTCGCAGACACAGCCACCACCCTGCAGCAGCGTGCGTGGTCTAGGATGACACTCCCTGCCAACTGCCATCTCCTGGCGTAGTAAGGCTTGGCTTTTCGCTCTGGAGTTCAGGCGGACTCGGGGACTAGGCCAGTGCCTTCCCCATAGGAAAGGAGAGGCGACAGGAACCCTGCACAGCGCCCGTGCACTGGGATGGGGAGCTGTAGGGGACTATACCCTCTTCTTCCCCGACACACCCCCTGCCACCCCCAACGCTGCCACCTCTTGGAGGAAGATGGCATCTGGCTGCCTTTTCTTCCAGGGAGCTGTATCTGCGAGTTCTGGGTATGGCGCCTGGTGGCAAGCCCACGTCTGACCTAGGGACAGGTGGCCTTGGAGATGCTGTCCCCTTGGGACAGGAGGCACACAGAACAGGCCTGCATTCTGCCCAGACTCCTTCCTCAGAGTGGAGTATGCGCGTCTGCCCTAGCCGTCCCCTCGTGTCTTCCTAAAGCCAGGCTTTCGTCTCTACGAACAGGGAGCGGGTGACACTTGTCTTGCCACCGTCCCGCTGTTCTTCCCAGGGCAGGCTCTCCTGCTTTGTGAATGTTTCAGGACAACAAGGCCAACGGCTCCTTCTCTTCTCACGGGGAGGCGTTCTGCTCCTTCCCCAGACTTGCTCCCGGGGAGCACGGTGACAGCCGTGTCCCTATCCTTAAGGCCCTTTCCAGATGTGCATCCACGCTTCTCTCGCAGGCAGTGAGGATGCTAGGGCCAAGAGAATTTCGCTCCATGCGGGTTTCTTCTACCGTGCTGCGCAGACTAGCTCAGGCAAGCAGCAGCTGCATCCCACAAACCGACTCAGATTTCCCAACGAATGCTGTGCTTTCCCAGTGCAGGAGCCTGGTGAAAGAGGATTTCACTGTAGGGTGGTTTCTCCCAACTTGAGACTTGGTCTAGGCAAGCAGGAGCAGCAGCCCGCAGAACCGACTCTGATTTCTGAGCAAACGGAGAGGGTGACACTTGTCTTGCCACCTGCCCGCTACTATTGCAATGCATGCCCTCCTGTTTCATGACCTTTCATTAAGACTGTTTCTACAGGCACAACCACGCTTCTCTCTCAAGTAGAGGGGATGCCCGGGACAAGAGGATTTCGCTCCATGCGGGTTTCTTACACCGTGCTTCAGAGACTATGTTCAGGCAAGCGGCCTCTGAATCGCACAGAACCGACTCTGTTTTCCCCAAGAATGCTGTGCTTTCCTAGAGGGAATGCCCAGGCAAAGAGGCTTTCGCTCTATGCGGGATTCTGCCACCGTGCTGCCAATACTAGGCTCAAGCAAGCAGCAACAGCAGCCCAGGGAACCGACTCTTTTTTCCCAGCGACTGCTATGCTTTCGCAGAGGTTTTCAGCTTGGCCTGAACCGCACTTCGCTGCTGCTTCCTCAGCAAGGCTTTGGGCGTTCGCTCTGTCGCGTCAGGGAAGGAGATCTGTGGGAGAGCTGGTGCCTCTTTGGGCTTTGCTCTCCCAGGCTCCATGGTCGCACCCTGGGTTCACCGTGCCAGGCTGAACTTCGCAGACACAGCCACCACCCTGCAGCAGCGTGCGTGGTCTAGGATGACACTCCCTGCCAACTGCCATCTCCTGGCGTAGTAAGGCTTGGCTTTTCGCTCTGGAGTTCAGGCGGACTCGGGGACTAGGCCAGTGCCTTCCCCATAGGAAAGGAGAGGCGACAGGAACCCTGCACAGCGCCCGTGCACTGGGATGGGGAGCTGTGGGGGACTATACCCTCTTCTTCCCCGACACACCCCCTGCCACCCCCAACGCTGCCACCTCTTGGAGGAAGATGGCATCTGGCTGCCTTTTCTTCCAGGGAGCTGTATCTGCGAGTTCTGTGTATGGCGCCTGGTGGCAAGCCCACGTCTGCCCTAGGGACAGGTGGCCTTGGAGATGCTGTCCCCTTGGGACAGGAGGCACACAGAACAGGCCTGCATTCTGCCCAGATCCTTCCTCAGAGTGGAGTATGCACGTCAGCCCTAGCCGTCCCCTCGTGTCTTCCTAAAGCCAGGCTTTCGTCTCTACGAACAGGGAGCGGGTGACACTTGTCTTGCCACCGTCCCGCTGTTCTTCCCAGGGCAGGCTCACCTGCTTTGTGACTGTTTCACGACAACAAGGCCAACGGCTCCTTCTCTTCTCACGGGGAGGCGTTCTGCTCCTTCCCCAGACTTGCTCCCGGGGAGCACGGTGACAGCCGTGTCCCTATCTTTAAGGCCCTTTCCAGATGTGCATCCACGCTTCTCTCGCAGGCAGTGAGGATGCTAGGGCCAAGAGAATTTCGCTCCATGCAGGTTTCTTCCACCGTGCTGCGCAGACTAGCTCAGCCAAGCAGGAGCAGCATCCCACAAAGCGACTCAGATTTCCCAACGAATGCTGTGCTTTCCTAGTGCAGGAGCCTGGTGAAAGAGGATTTCGCTGTAGGGTGGTTTCTCCCAACTTGAGACTTGGTCTAGGCAAGCAGGAGCAGCAGCCCGCAGAACCGACTCTGATTTCTGAACAAACGGAGAGGGTGACACTTGTCTTGCCACCTGCCCGCTACTATTGCAATGCATGCTCTCCTGTTTCATGACCTTTCATTAAGACTGATTCTACAGGCACAACCACGCTTCTCTCTCAAGTAGAGGGGATGCCCGGGATAAGAGGATTTCGCTCCATGCGGGTTTCTTACACCGTGCTTCAGAGACTATGTTCAGGCAAGCGGCCTCTGAATCGCACAGAACCGACTCTGTTTTCCCCAAGAATGCTGTGCTTTCCTAGAGGGAATGCCCAGGCAAAGAGGCTCTCGCTCTATGCGGGATTCTGCCACCGTGCTGCCAATACTAGGCTCAAGCAAGCAGCAACAGCAGCCCAGGGAACCGACTCTTTTTTCCCAGCGACTGCTATGCTTTGGCAGAGGTTTTCAGCTTGGCCTGAACCGCACTTCGCTGCTGCTTCCTCAGCAAGGCTTTGGGCGTTCGCTCTGTCGCGTCAGGGAAGGAGATCTGTGGGAGAGCTGGTGCCTCTTTGGGCTTTGCTCTCCCAGGCTCCATGGTCTCACCCTGAGTTCACCGTGCCAGGCTGAACTTCGCAGACACAGCCACCACCCTGCAGCAGCGTGCGTGGTCTAGGATGACACTCCCTGCCAACTGCCATCTCCTGGCGTAGTAAGGCTTGGCTCTTCGCTCTGGAGTTCAGGCGGACTCGGGGACTAGGCCAGTGCCTTCCCCATAGGAAAGGAGAGGCGACAGGAACCCTGCACAGCACCCGTGCACTGGGATGGGGAGCTGTGGGGGACTATACCCTCTTCTTCCCCGACACACCCCCTGCCACCCCCAACGCTGCCACCTCTTGGAGGAAGATGGCATCTGGCTGCCTTTTCTTCCAGGGAGCTGTATCTGCGAGTTCTGGGTATGGCGCCTGGTGGCAAGCCCATGTCTGCCCTAGGGACAGGTGGCCTTGGAGATGCTGTCCCCTTGGGACAGGAGGCACACAGAACAGGCCTGCATTCTGCCCAGACCCTTCCTCAGAGTGGATTATGCGCGTCTGCCCTAGCTGTCCCCTCGTTTCTTCCTAAAGCCAGGCTTTCGTCTCTACGAATAGGGAGCGGGTGACACTTGTCTTGCCACCGTCCCGCTGTTCTTCCCAGGGCAGGCTCTCCTGCTTTGTGACTGTTTCACGACAACAAGGCCAACGGCTCCTTCTCTTCTCACGGGGAGGCGTTCTGCTCCTTCCCCAGACTTGCTCCCGGGGAGCACGGTGACAGCCGTGTCTCTATCCTTAAGGCCCTTTCCAGATGTGCATCCACGCTTCTCTCGCAGGCAGTGAGGATGCTAAGGCCAAGAGAATTTCGGTCCATATGGGTTTCTTCCACCGTGCTGCGCAGACTAGCTCATGCAAGCAGGAGCAGCATCCCACAAAGCGACTCAGATTTCCCAACGAATGCTGTGCTTTCCCAGTGCAGGAGCCTGGTGAAAGAGGATTTCGCTGTAGGGTGGTTTCTCCCAACTTGAGACTTGGTCTAGGCAAGCAGGAGCAGCAGCCCGCAGAACCGACTCTGATTTCTGAGCAAACGGAGAGGGTGACACTTGTTTTGCCACCTGCCCGCTTCTATTGCAATGCATGCCCTCCTGTTTCATGACCTTTCATTAAGACTGTTTCTACAGGCACAACCACGCTTCTCTCTCAAGTAGAGGGGATGCCCGGGACAAGAGGAATTCGCTCCTTGCGGGTTTCTTATACCGTGCTTCAGAGACTATGTTCAGGCAAGCGGCCTCTGAATCGCACAGAACCGACTCTGTTTTCCCCAAGAATGCTGTGCTTTCCTAGAGGGAATGCCCAGGCAAAGAGGCTTTCGCTCTATGCGGGATTCTGCCACCGTGCTGCCAGTACTAGGCTCAAGCAAGCAGCAACAGCAGCCCAGGGAACCGACTCTTTTTTCCAGCGACTGCTATGCTTTCGCAGAGGTTTTCAGCTTGGCCTGAACCGCACTTCGCTGCTGCTTCCTCAGCAAGGCTTTGGGCGTTCGCTCTGTCGCGTCAGGGAAGGAGATCTGTGGGAGAGCTGGTGCCTCTTTGGGCTTTGCTCTCCCAGGCTCCATGGTCGCACCCTGGGTTCACCGTGCCAGGCTGAACTTTGCAGACACAGCCACCACCCTGCAGCAGCGTGCGTGGTCTAGGATGACACTCCCTGCCAACTGCCATCTCCTGGCGTAGTAAGGCTTGGCTTTTCGCTCTGGAGTTCAGGCGGACTCGGGGACTAGGCCAGTGCCTTCCCCATAGGAAAGGAGAGGCGACAGGAACCCTGCACAGCGCCCGTGCACTGGGATGTGGAGCTGTGGGGGACTATACCCTCTTCTTCCCCGACACACCCCCTGCCACCCCCAACGCTGCCACCTCTTGGAGGAAGATGGCATCTGGCTGCCTTTTCTTCCAGGGAGCTGTATCTGCGAGTTCTGGGTATGGCGCCTGGTGGCAAGCCCACGTCTCCCTAGGGACAGGTGGCCTTGGAGATGCTGTCCCCTTGGGACAGGAGGCACACAGAACAGGCCTGCATTCTGCCCAGACTCCTTCCTCAGAGTGGAGTATGCGCGTCTGCCCTAGCCGTCCCCTCGTGTCTTCCTAAAGCCAGGCTTTCGTCTCTACGAACAGGGAGCGGGTGACACTTGTCTTGCCACCGTCCCGCTGTTCTTCCCAGGGCAGGCTCTCCTGCTTTGTGACTGTTTCACGACAACAAGGCCAACGGCTCCTTCTCTTCTCACGGGGAGGCGTTCTGCTCCTTCCCCAGACTTGCTCCCGGGGAGCACGGTGACAGCCGTGTCCCTATCCTTAAGGCCCTTTCCAGATGTGCATCCACGCTTCTCTCGCAGGCAGTGAGGATGCTAGGGCCAAGAGAATTTCGCTCCATGCGGGTTTCTTCCACCGTGCTGCGCAGACTAGCTCAGGCAAGCAGAAGCAGCATCCCACAAAGCAACTCAGATTTCCCAACGAATGCTGTGCTTTCCCAGTGCAGGAGCCTTGTGAAAGAGGATTTCGCTGTAGGGTGGTTTCTCCCAACTTGAGACTTGGCCTAGGCAAGCAGGAGCAGCAGCCCGCAGAACCGACTCTGATTTCTGAGCAATAGGATAGGGTGACACTTGTCTTGCCACCTGCCCGCTACTATTGCAATGCATGCTCTCCAGTTTCATGACCTTTCATTAAGACTGTTTCTACAGGCACAACCACGCTTCTCTCTCAAGTAGAGGGGATGCCCGGGACAAGAGGATTTCGCTCCATGCGGGTTTCTTACACCGTGCTTCAGAGACTATGTTCAGGCAAGCGGCCTGTGAATCGCACAGAACCGACTCTGTTTTCCCCAAGAATGCTGTGCTTTCCTAGAGGGAATGCCCAGGCAAAGAGGCTTTCGCTCTATGCGGGATTCTGCCACCGTGCTGCCAATACTAGGCTCAAGCAAGCAGCAACAGCAGCCCAGGGAACCGACTCTTTTTTCCCAGCGACTGCTATGCTTTCGCAGAGGTTTTCAGCTTGGCCTGAACCGCACTTCGCTGCTGCTTCCTCAGCAAGGCTTTGGGCGTTCGCTCTGTCGCGTCAGGGAAGGAGATCTGTGGGAGAGCTGGTGCCTCTTTGGGCTTTGCTCTCCCAGGCTCCATGGTCTCACCCTGAGTTCACCGTGCCAGGCTGAACTTCGCAGACACAACCACCACCCTGCAGCAGCGTGCGTGGTCTAGGATGACACTCCCTGCCAACTGCCATCTCCTGGCGTAGTAAGGCTTGGCTTTTCGCTCTGGAGTTCAGGCGGACTCGGGGACTAGGCCAGTGCCTTCCCCATAGGAAAGGAGAGGCGACAGGAACCCTGCACAGCACCCGTGCACTGGGATGGGGAGCTGTGGGGGACTATACCCTCTTCTTCCCCGACACACCCCCTGCCACCCCCAACGCTGCCACCTCTTGGAGGAAGATGGCATCTGGCTGCCTTTTCTTCCAGGGAGCTGTATCTGCGAGTTCTGGGTATGGCGCCTGGTGGCAAGCCCATGTCTGCCCTAGGGACAGGTGGCCTTGGAGATGCTGTCCCCTTGGGACAGGAGGCACACAGAACAGGCCTGCATTCTGCCCAGACCCTTCCTCAGAGTGGATTATGCGCGTCTGCCCTAGCTGTCCCCTCGTGTCTTCCTAAAGCCAGGCTTTCGTCTCTACGAATAGGGAGCGGGTGACACTTGTCTTGCCACCGTCCCGCTGTTCTTCCCAGGGCAGGCTCTCCTGCTTTGTGACTGTTTCACGACAACAAGGCCAACGGCTCCTTCTCTTCTCACGGGGAGGCGTTCTGCTCCTTCCCCAGACTTGCTCCCGGGGAGCACGGTGACAGCCGTGTCTCTATCCATAAGGCCCTTTCCAGATGTGCATCCACGCTTCTCTCGCAGGCAGTGAGGATGCTAAGGCCAAGAGAATTTCGGTCCATATGGGTTTCTTCCACCGTGCTGCGCAGACTAGCTCATGCAAGCAGGAGCAGCATCCCACAAAGCGACTCAGATTTCCCAACGAATGCTGTGCTTTCCCAGGGCAGGAGCCTGGTGAAAGCGGATTTCGCTGTAGGGTGGTTTCTCCCAACTTGAGACTTGGTCTAGGCAAGCAGGAGCAGCAGCCCGCAGAACCGACTCTGATTTCTGAGCAATAGGATAGGGTGACACTTGTCTTGCCACCTGCCCGCTACTATTGCAATGCATGCTCTCCAGTTTCATGACCTTTCTTTAAGACTGTTTCTACAGGCACAACCACGCTTCTCTCTCAAGTAGAGGGGATGCCCGGGACAAGAGGATTTCGCTCCATGCGGGTTTCTTACACCGTGCTTCAGAGACTATGTTCAGGCAAGCGGCCTGTGAATCGCACAGAACCGACTCTGTTTTCCCCAAGAATGCTGTGCTTTCCTAGAGGGAATGCCCAGGCAAAGAGGCTTTCGCTCCATGCGGGATTCTGCCACCGTGCTGCCAATACTAGGCTCAAGCAAGCAGCAACAGCAGCCCAGGGAACCGACTCTTTTTTCCCAGCGACTGCTATGCTTTCGCAGAGGTTTTCAGCTTGGCCTGAACCGCACTTCGCTGCTGCTTCCTCAGCAAGGCTTTGGGCGTTCGCTCTGTCGCGTCAGGGAAGGAGATCTGTGGGAGAGCTGGTGCCTCTTTGGGCTTTGCTCTCCCAGGCTCCATGGTCGCACCCTGGGTTCACCGTGCCAGGCTGAACTTCGCAGACACAGCCACCACCCTGCAGCAGCGTGCGTGGTCTAGGATGACACTCCCTGCCAACTGCCATCTCCTGGCGTAGTAAGGCTTGGCTTTTCGCTCTGGAGTTCAGGCGGACTCGGGGACTAGGCCAGTGCCTTCCCCATAGGAAAGGAGAGGCGACAGGAACCCTGCACAGCGCACGTGCACTGGGATGGGGAGCTGTGGGGGACTATACCCTCTTCTTCCCCGACACACCCCCTGCCACCCCCAACGCTGCCACCTCTTGGAGGAAGATGGCATCTGGCTGCCTTTTCTTCCAGGGAGCTGTATCTGCGAGTTCTGGGTATGGCGCCTGGTGGCAAGCCCAGGTCTGCCCTAGGGACAGGTGGCCTTGGAGATGCTGTCCCCTTGGGACAGGAGGCACACAGAACAGGCCTGCATTCTGCCCAGACCCTTCCTCAGAGTGGAGTATGCGCGTCTGCCCTAGCTGTCCCCTCGTGTCTTCCTAAAGCCAGGCTTTCGTCTCTACGAACAGGGAGCGGGTGACACTTGTCTTGCCAACGTCCCGCTGTTCTTCCCAGGGCAGGCTCTCCTGCTTTGTGACTGTTTCACGACAACAAGGCCAACGGCTCCTTCTCTTCTCACGGGGAGGCGTTCTGCTCCTTCCCCAGACTTGCTCCCGGGGAGCACGGTGACAGCCGTGTCCCTATCCTTAAGGCCCTTTCCAGATGTTCATCCACGCTTCTCTCGCAGGCAGTGAGGATGCTAAGGCCAAGAGAATTTCGCTCCATGCGGGTTTCTTCCACCGTGCTGCGCAGACTAGCTCAGGCAAGCAGGAGCAGCATCCCACAAAGCGACTCAGATTTCCCAACGAATGCTGTGCTTTCCCAGTGCAGGAGCCTGGTGAAAGAGGATTTCGCTGTAGGGTGGTTTCTCCCAACTTGAGACTTGGCCTAGGCAAGCAGGAGCAGCAGCCCGCAGAACCGACTCTGATTTCTGAGCAAACGGAGAGGGTGACACTTGTCTTGCCACCTGCCCGCTACTATTGCAATGCATGCTCTCCTGTTTCATGACCTTTCCTTAAGACTGTTTCTACAGGCACAACCACGCTTCTCTCTCAAGTAGAGTTGATGCCCGGGACAAGAGGATTTCGCTCCATGCGGGTTTCTTACACCGTGCTTCAGAGACTATGTTCAGGCAAGCGGCCTCTGAATCGCACAGAACCGACTCTGTTTTCCCCAAGAATGCTGTGCTTTCCTAGAGGGAATGCCCAGGCAAGGAGGCTTTCGCTCTATGCGGGATTCTGCAACCGTGCTGCCAATACTAGGCTCAAGCAAGCAGCAACAAGCAGCCCAGGGAATCGACTCTTTTTTCCCAGCGACTGCTATGCTTTGGCAGAGGTTTTCAGCTTGGCCTGAACCGCACTTCGCTGCTGCTTCCTCAGCAAGGCTTTGGGCGTTTGCTCTGTCGCCTCAGGGAAGGAGATCGGTGGGAGAGCTGGTGCCTCTTTGGGCTTTGCTCTCCCAGGCTCCATGGTCTCACCATGGGTTCACCGTGCCAGGCTGAACTTCGCAGACACAGCCACCACCCTGCAGCAGCGTGCGTGGTCCTGGATGACACTCCCTGCCAACTGCCATCTCCTGGCGTAGTAAGGCTTGGCTTTTCGCTTTGGAGTTCAGGCGGACTCGGGGACTAGGCCAGTGCCTTCCCCATAGGAAAGGAGAGGCGACAGGAAACCTGCACAGCGCCCGTGTACTGGGAGGGAAGCTGTGGGGGACTATACCTTCTTCTTCCCCGACACACCCCCTTGCCACCCCCAACGCTGCCAACTCTTGGAGGAAGATGGCATCTGGCTGCCTTTTCTTCCAGGGAGCTGTATCTGCGAGTTCTGGGTATGGCGCCTGGTGGCAAGCCCACGTCTGCCCTAGGGACAGGTGGCCTTGGAGTTGCTGTCCCCTTGGGACAGGAGGCACACAGAACAGGCCTGCATTCTGCCCAGACTCCTTCCTCAGAGTGGAGTATGCGCGTCTGCTCTAGCCGTCCCCTCGTGTCTTCCTAAAGCCAGGCTTTCGTCTCTATGAACAGGGAGCGGGTGACACTTGTCTTGCCACCATCCCGCTGTTCTTCCCAGGGCAGGCTCTTCTGCTTTGCGACTGTTTCCCGACAACAAGGCCTACGGCTCCTTCTCTTCTCACGGGGAGGTGTTCTGCTCCTTCCCCAGACTTGCTCCCGGGGAGCACGGTGACAGCCGTGTCCCTATCCTTAAGGACCTTTCCAGATGTGCATCCACGCTTCTCTCGCAGGCAGTGAGGATGCTAAGGCCAAGAGAATTTCGGTCCATATGGGTTTCTTCCACCGTGCTGCGCAGACTAGCTCAGGCAAGCAGGAGCAGCATCCCACAAAGCGACTCAGATTTCCCAACGAATGCTGTGCTTTCCCAGTGCAGGAGCCTGGTGAAAGAGGATTTCGCTGTAGGGTGGTTTCTCCCAACTTGAGACTTGGTCTAGGCAAGCAGGAGCAGAAGCCCGCAGAACCGACTCTGATTTCTGAGCAAACGGAGAGGGTGACACTTGTTTTGCCACCTGCCCGCTTCTATTGCAATGCATGCCCTCCTGTTTCATGACCTTTCATTAAGACTGTTTCTACAGGCACAACCACGCTTCTCTCTCAAGTAGAGGGGATGCCCGGGACAAGAGGAATTCGCGCCTTGCGGGTTTCTTATACCGTGCTTCAGAGACTATGTTCAGGCAAGCGGCCTCTGAATCGCACAGAACCGACTCTGTTTTCCCCAAGAATGCTGTGCTTTCCTAGAGGGAATGCCCAGGCAAAGAGGCTTTCGCTCTATGCGGGATTCTGCCACCGTGCTGCCAATACTAGGCTCAAGCAAGCAGCAACAGCAGCCCAGGGAACCGACTCTTTTTTCCAGCGACTGCTATGCTTTCGCAGAGGTTTTCAGCTTGGCCTGAACCGCACTTCGCTGCTGCTTCCTCAGCAAGGCTTTGGGCGTTCGCTCTGTCGCGTCAGGGAAGGAGATCTGTGGGAGAGCTGGTGCCTCTTTGGGCTTTGCTCTCCCAGGCTCCATGGTCGCACCCTGGGTTCACCGTGCCAGGCTGAACTTCGCAGACACAGCCACCACCCTGCAGCAGCGTGCGTGGTCTAGGATGACACTCCCTGCCAACTGCCATCTCCTGGCGTAGTAAGGCTTGGCTTTTCGCTCTGCAGTTCAGGCAGACTCGGGGACTAGGCCAGTGCCTTCCCCATAGGAAAGGAGAGGCGACAGGAACCCTGCACAGCGCCCGTACACTGGGATGGGGAGCTGTGGGGGACTATACCCTCTTCTTCCCCGACACACCCCCTGCCACCCCCAACGCTGCCACCTCTTGGAGGAAGAATGCATCTGGCTGCCTTTTCTTCCAGGGAGCTGTATCTGCGAGTTCTGGGTATGGCGCCTGGTGGCAAGCCCACGTCTGCCCTAGGGACAGGTGGCCTTGGAGATGCTGTCCCCTTGGGACAGGAGGCACACAGAACAGGCCTGCATTCTGCCCAGACTCCTTCCTCAGAGTGGAGTATGCGCGTCTGCCCTAGCCGTCCCCTCGTGTCTTCCTAAAGCCAGGCTTTCGTCTCTACGAACAGGGAGCGGGTGACACTTGTCTTGCCACCGTCCCGCTGTTCTTCCCAGGGCAGGCTCTCCTGCTTTGTGACTGGTTCACGACAACAAGGCCAACGGCTCCTTCTCTTCTCACGGGGAGGCGTTCTGCTCCTTCCCCAGACTTGCTCCCGGGGAGCACGGTGACAGCCGTGTCCCTATCCTTAAGGCCCTTTCCAGATGTGCATCCACGCTTCTCTCGCAGGCAGTGAATGTTAGGGCCAAGAGAATTTCGCTCCATGTGGGTTTCTTCCACCGTGCTGCGCAGACTAGCTCACGCAAGCAGGAGCAACATCCCACAAAGCGACTCAGATTTCCCAACGAATGCTGTGCTTTCCCAGTGCAGGAGCCTGGTGAAAGAGGATTTCGCTGTAGGGTGGTTTCTCCCAACTTGAGACTTGGTCTAGGCAAGCAGGAGCAGCCGCCCGCAGAACCGACTCTGATTTCTGAGCAAACGGAGAGGGTGACACTTGTCTTGCCACCTGCCCGCTACTATTGCAATGCATGCCCTCCTGTTACATGACCTTTCCTTAAGACTGTTTCTACAGGCACAACCACGCTTCTCTCTCAAGTAGAGGGGATGCCCGGGAAAAGAGGATTTCGCTCCATGCGGGTTTCTTACACCGTGCTTAAGAGACTATGTTCAGGCAAGCGGCCTCTGAATCGCACAGAACCGACTCTGTTTTCCCCAAGAATGCTGTGCTTTCCTAGAGGGAATGCCCAGGCAAAGAGGCTTTCGCTCTATGCGGGATTCTGCCACCGTGCTGCCAATACTAGGCTCAAGCAAGCAGCAACAGCAGCCCAGGGAACCGACTCTTTTTTCCCAGCGACTGCTATGCTTTCGCAGAGGTTTTCAGCTTGGCCTGAACCGCACTTCGCTGCTGCTTCCTCAGCAAGGCTTTGGGCGTTCGCTCTGTCGCGTCAGGGAAGGAGATCTGTGGGAGAGCTGGTGCCTCTTTGGGCTTTGCTCTCCCAGGCTCCATGGTCGCACCCTGGGTTCACCGTGCCAGGCTGAACTTCGCAGACACAGCCACCACCCTGCAGCAGCGTGCGTGGTCTAGGATGACACTCCCTGCCAACTGCCATCTCCTGGCGTAGTAAGGCTTGGCTTTTCGCTCTGGAGTTCAGGCGGACTCGGGGACTAGGCCAGTGCCTTCCCCATAGGAAAGGAGAGGCGACAGGAACCCTGCACAGCGCCCGTGCACTGGGATGGGGAGCTGTGGGGGACTATACCCTCTTCTTCCCCGACACACCCCCTGCCACCCCCAACGCTGCCACCTCTTGGAGGAAGATGGCATCTGGCTGCCTTTTCTTCCAGGGAGCTGTATCTGCGAGTTCTGGGTATGGCGCCTGGTGGCAAGCCCACGTCTGCCCTAGGGACAGGTGGCCTTGGAGATGCTGTCCCCTTGGGACAGGAGGCACACAGAACAGGCCTGCATTCTGCCCAGACTCCTTCCTCAGAGTGGAGTATGCGCGTCTGCCCTAGCCGTCCCCTCGTGTCTTCCTAAAGCCAGGCTTTCGTCTCTACGAACAGGGAGCGGGTGACACTTGTCTTGCCACCGTCCCGCTGTTCTACCCAGGGCAGGCTCTCCTGCTTTGTGACTGTTTCACGACAACAAGGCCAACGGCTCCTTCTCTTCTCACGGGGAGGCGTTCTGCTCCTTCCCCAGACTTGCTCCCGGGGAGCACGGTGACAGCCGTGTCCCTATCCTTAAGGCCCTTTCCAGATGTGCATCCACGCTTCTCTCGCAGGCAGTGAATGTTAGGGCCAAGAGAATTTCGCTCCATGTGGGTTTCTTCCACCGTGCTGCGCAGACTAGCTCACGCAAGCAGGAGCAACATCCCACAAAGCGACTCAGATTTCCCAACGAATGCTGTGCTTTCCCAGTGCAGGAGCCTGGTGAAAGAGGATTTCGCTGTAGGGTGGTTTCTCCCAACTTGAGACTTGGTCTAGGCAAGCAGGAGCAGCCGCCCGCAGAACCGACTCTGATTTCTGAGCAAACGGAGAGGGTGACACTTGTCTTGCCACCTGCCCGCTAATATTGCAATGCATGCCCTCCTGTTTCATGACCTTTCCTTAAGACTGTTTCTACAGGCACAACCACGCTTCTCTCTCAAGTAGAGGGGATGCCCGGGAAAAGAGGATTTCGCTCCATGCGGGTTTCTTACACCGTGCTTAAGAGACTATGTTCAGCTAAGCGGCCTCTGAATCGCACAGAACCGACTCTGTTTTCCCCAAGAATGCTGTGCTTTCCTAGAGGGAATGCCCAGGCAAAGAGGCTCTCGCTCTATGCGGGATTCTGCCACCGTGCTGCCAATACTAGGCTCAAGCAAGCAGCAACAGCAGCCCAGGGAACCGACTCTTTTTTCCCAGCGACTGCTATGCTTTGGCAGAGGTTTTCAGCTTGGCCTGAACCGCACTTCGCTGCTGCTTCCTCAGCAAGGCTTTGGGCGTTCGCTCTGTCGCGTCAGGGAAGGAGATCTGTGGGAGAGCTGGTGCCTCTTTGGGCTTTGCTCTCCCAGGCTCCATGGTCTCACCCTGAGTTCACCGTGCCAGGCTGAACTTCGCAGACACAGCCACCACCCTGCAGCAGCGTGCGTGGTCTAGGATGACACTCCCTGCCAACTGCCATCTCCTGGCGTAGTAAGGCTTGGCTCTTCGCTCTGGAGTTCAGGCGGACTCGGGGACTAGGCCAGTGCCTTCCCCATAGGAAAGGAGAGGCGACAGGAACCCTGCACAGCACCCGTGCACTGGGATCGGGAGCTGTGGGGGACTATACCCTCTTCTTCCCCGACACACCCCCTGCCACCCCCAACGCTGCCACCTCTTGGAGGAAGATGGCATCTGGCTGCCTTTTCTTCCAGGGAGCTGTATCTGCGAGTTCTGGGTATGGCGCCTGGTGGCAAGCCCATGTCTGCCCTAGGGACATGTGGCCTTGGAGATGCTGTCCCCTTGGGACAGGAGGCACACAGAACAGGCCTGCATTCTGCCCAGACCCTTCCTCAGAGTGGATTATGCGCGTCTGCCCTAACTGTCCCCTCGTTTCTTCCTAAAACCAGGCTTTCGTCTCTACGAATAGGGAGCGGGTGACACTTGTCATGCCACCGTCCCGCTGTTCTTCCCAGGGCAGGCTCTCCTGCTTTGTGACTGTTTCACGACAACAAGGCCAACGGCTCCTTCTCTTCTCACGGGGAGGCGTTCTGCTCCTTCCCCAGACTTGCTCCCGGGGAGCACGGTGACAGCCGTGTCCCTATCCTTAAGGCCCTTTCCAGATGTGCATCCACGCTTCTCTCGCAGGGAGTGAGGATGCTAGGGCCAAGAGAATTTCGCTCCATGCGGGTTTCATCCACCGTGCTGCGCAGACTAGCTCAGGCAAGCAGGAGCAGCATCCCACAAAGCGACTCAGATTTCCCAACGAATGCTGTGCTTTCCCAGTGCAGGAGCCTGGTGAAAGAGGATTTCGCTGTAGGGTGGTTTCTCCCAACTTGAGACTTGGTCTAGGCAAGCAGGAGCAGCAGCCCGCAGAACCGACTCTGATTTCTGAGCAAACGGAGAGGGTGACACTTGTTTTGCCACCTGCCCGCTTCTATTGCAATGCATGCCCTCCTGTTTCATGACCTTTCATTAAGACTGTTTCTACAGGCACAACCACGCTTCTCTCTCAAGTAGAGGGGATGCCCGGGACAAGAGGAATTCGCTCCTTGCGGGTTTCTTATACCGTGCTTCAGAGACTATGTTCAGGCAAGCGGCCTCTGAATCGCACAGAACCGACTCTGTTTTCCCCAAGAATGCTGTGCTTTCCTAGAGGGAATGCCCAGGCAAAGAGGCTTTCGCTCTATGCGGGATTCTGCCACCGTGCTGCCAGTACTAGGCTCAAGCAAGCAGCAACAGCAGCCCAGGGAACCGACTCTTTTTTCCAGCGACTGCTATGCTTTCGCAGAGGTTTTCAGCTTGGCCTGAACCGCACTTCGCTGCTGCTTCCTCAGCAAGGCTTTGGGCGTTCGCTCTGTCGCGTCAGGGAAGGAGATCTGTGGGAGAGCTGGTGCCTCTTTGGGCTTTGCTCTCCCAGGCTCCATGGTCGCACCCTGGGTTCACCGTGCCAGGCTGAACTTCGCAGACACAGCCACCACCCTGCAGCAGCGTGCGTGGTCTAGGATGACACTCCCTGCCAACTGCCATCTCCTGGCGTAGTAAGGCTTGGCTTTTCGCTCTGGAGTTCAGGCGGACTCGGGGACTAGGCCAGTGCCTTCCCCATAGGAAAGGAGAGGCGACAGGAACCCTGCACAGCGCCCGTGCACTGGGATGTGGAGCTGTGGGGGACTATACCCTCTTCTTCCCCGACACACCCCCTGCCACCCCCAACGCTGCCACCTCTTGGAGGAAGATGGCATCTGGCTGCCTTTTCTTCCAGGGAGCTGTATCTGCGAGTTCTGGGTATGGCGCCTGGTGGCAAGCCCACGTCTCCCTAGGGACAGGTGGCCTTGGAGATGCTGTCCCCTTGGGACAGGAGGCACACAGAACAGGCCTGCATTCTGCCCAGACCCTTCCTCAGAGTGGAGTATGCGCGTCTGCCCTAGCCGTCCCCTCGTGTCTTCCTAAAGCCAGGCTTTCGTCTCTACGAACAGGGAGCGGGTGACACTTGTCTTGCCACCGTCCCGCTGTTCTTCCCAGGGCAGGCTCTCCTGCTTTGTGACTGTTTCACGACAACAAGGCCAACGGCTCCTTCTCTTCTCACGTGGAGGCGTTCTGCTCCTTCCCCAGACTTGCTCCCGGGGAGCACGGTGACAGCCGTGTCCCTATCCTTAAGGCCCTTTCCAGATGTGCATCCACGCTTCTCTCGCAGGCAGTGAGGATGCTAGGGCCAAGAGAATTTCGCTCCATGCGGGTTTCTTCCACCGTGCTGCGCAGACTAGCTCAGGCAAGCAGAAGCAGCATCCCACAAAGCAACTCAGATTTCCCAACGAATGCTGTGCTTTCCCAGTGCAGGAGCCTGGTGAAAGAGGATTTCGCTGTAGGGTGGTTTCTCCCAACTTGAGACTTGGCCTAGGCAAGCAGGAGCAGCAGCGCACAGAACCTACTCTGATTTCTGAGCAATAGGATAGTGTGACACTTGTCTTGCCACCTGCCCGCTACTATTGCAATGCATGCTCTCCAGTTTCATGACCTTTCATTAATACTGTTTCTACAGGCACAACCACGCTTCTCTCTCAAGTAGAGGGGATGCCCGGGACAAGAGGATTTCGCTCCATGCGGGTTTCTTACACCGTGCTTCAGAGACTATGTTCAGGCAAGCGGCCTGTGAATCGCACAGAACCGACTCTGTTTTCCCCAAGAATGCTGTGCTTTCCTAGAGGGAATGCCCAGGCAAAGAGGCTTTCGCTCTATGCGGGATTCTGCCACCGTGCTGCCAATACTAGGCTCAAGCAAGCAGCAACAGCAGCCCAGGGAACCGACTCTTTTTTCCCAGCGACTGCTATGCTTTCGCAGAGGTTTTCAGCTTGGCCTGAACCGCACTTCGCTGCTGCTTCCTCAGCAAGGCTTTGGGCGTTCGCTCTGTCGCGTCAGGGAAGGAGATCTGTGGGAGAGCTGGTGCCTCTTTGGGCTTTGCTCTCCCAGGCTCCATGGTCTCACCCTGAGTTCACCGTGCCAGGCTGAACTTCGCAGACACAGCCACCACCCTGCAGCAGCGTGCGTGGTCTAGGATGACACTCCCTGCCAACTGCCATCTCCTGGCGTAGTAAGGCTTGGCTTTTCGCTCTGGAGTTCAGGCGGACTCGGGGACTAGGCCAGTGCCTTCCCCATAGGAAAGGAGAGGCGACAGGAACCCTGCACAGCACCCGTGCACTGGGATGGGGAGCTGTGGGGGACTATACCCTCTTCTTCCCCGACACACCCCCTGCCACCCCCAACGCTGCCACCTCTTGGAGGAAGATGGCATCTGGCTGCCTTTTCTTCCAGGGAGCTGTATCTGCGAGTTATGGGTATGGCGCCTGGTGGCAAGCCCATGTCTGCCCTAGGGACTGGTGGCCTTGGAGATGCTGTCCCCTTGGGACAGGAGGCACACAGAACAGGCCTGCATTCTGCCCAGACCCTTCCTCAGAGTGGATTATGCGCGTCTGCCCTAGCTGTCCCCTCGTGTCTTCCTAAAGCCAGGCTTTCGTCTCTACGAATAGGGAGCGGGTGACACTTGTCTTGCCACCGTCCCGCTGTTCTTCCCAGGGCAGGCTCTCCTGCTTTGTGACTGTTTCACGACAACAAGGCCAACGGCTCCTTCTCTTCTCACGGGGAGGCGTTCTGCTCCTTCCCCAGACTTGCTCCCGGGGAGCACGGTGACAGCCGTGTCTCTATCCTTAAGGCCCTTTCCAGATGTGCATCCACGCTTCTCTCGCAGGCAGTGAGGATGCTAAGGCCAAGAGAATTTCGGTCCATATGGGTTTCTTCCACCGTGCTGCGCAGACTAGCTCATGCAAGCTGGAGCAGCATCCCACAAAGCGACTCAGATTTCCCAACGAATGCTGTGCTTTCCCAGTGCAGGAGCCTGGTGAAAGAGGATTTCGCTGTAGGGTGGTTTCTCCCAACTTGAGACTTGGTCTAGGCAAGCAGGAGCAGCAGCCCGCAGAACCGACTCTGATTTCTGAGCAATAGGATAGGGTGACACTTGTCTTGCCACCTGCCCGCTACTATTGCAATGCATGCTCTCCAGTTTCATGACCTTTCTTTAAGACTGTTTCTACAGGCACAACCACGCTTCTCTCTCAAGTAGAGGGGATGCCCGGGACAAGAGGATTTCGCTCCATGCGGGTTTCTTACACCGTGCTTCAGAGACTATGTTCAGGCAAGCGGCCTGTGAATCGCACAGAACCGACTCTGTTTTCCCCAAGAATGCTGTGCTTTCCTAGAGGGAATGCCCAGGCAAAGAGGCTTTCGCTCTATGCGGGATTCTGCCACCGTGCTGCCAATACTAGGCTCAAGCAAGCAGCAACAGCAGCCCAGGGAACCGACTCTTTTTTCCCAGCGACTGCTATGCTTTCGCAGAGGTTTTCAGCTTGGCCTGAACCGCACTTCGCTGCTGCTTCCTCAGCAAGGCTTTGGGCGTTCGCTCTGTCGCGTCAGGGAAGGAGATCTGTGGGAGAGCTGGTGCCTCTTTGGGCTTTGCTCTCCCAGGCTCCATGGTCGCACCCTGGGTTCACCGTGCCAGGCTGAACTTCGCAGACACAGCCACCACCCTGCAGCAGCGTGCGTGGTCTAGGATGACACTCCCTGCCAACTGCCATCTCCTGGCGTAGTAAGGCTTGGCTTTTCGCTCTGGAGTTCAGGCGGACTCGGGGACTAGGCCAGTGCCTTCCCCATAGGAAAGGAGAGGCGACAGGAACCCTGCACAGCGCCCGTGCACTGGGATGGGGAGCTGTGGGGGACTATACCCTCTTCTTCCCCGACACACCCCCTGCCACCCCCAACGCTGCCACCTCTTGGAGGAAGATGGCATCTGGCTGCCTTTTCTTCCAGGGAGCTGTATCTGCGAGTTCTGGGTATGGCGCCTGGTGGCAAGCCCAGGTCTGCCCTAGGGACAGGTGGCCTTGGAGATGCTGTCCCCTTGGGACAGGAGGCACACAGAACAGGCCTGCATTCTGCCCAGACCCTTCCTCAGAGTGGAGTATGCGCGTCTGCCCTAGCTGTCCCCTCGTGTCTTCCTAAAGCCAGGCTTTCGTCTCTACGAACAGGGAGCGGGTGACACTTGTCTTGCCACCGTCCCGCTGTTCTTCCCAGGGCAGGCTCTCCTGCTTTGTGACTGTTTCACGACAACAAGGCCAACGACTCCTTCTCTTCTCACGGGGAGGCGTTCTGCTCCTTCCCCAGACTTGCTCCCGGGGAGCACGGTGACAGCCGTGTCCCTATCCTTAAGGCCCTTTCCAGATGTGCATCCACGCTTCTCTCGCAGGCAGTGAATGTTAGGGCCAAGAGAATTTCGCTCCATGTGGGTTTCTTCCACCGTGCTGCGCAGACTAGCTCACGCAAGCAGGAGCAACATCCCACAAAGCGACTCAGATTTCCCAACGAATGCTGTGCTTTCCCAGTGCAGGAGCCTGGTGAAAGAGGATTTCGCTGTAGGGTGGTTTCTCCCAACTTGAGACTTGGCCTAGGCAAGCAGGAGCAGCAGCCCGCAGAACCGACTCTGATTTCTGAGCAAACGGAGAGGGTGACACTTGTCTTGCCACCTGCCCGCTAATATTGCAATGCATGCCCTCCTGTTTCATGACCTTTCCTTAAGACTGTTTCTACAGGCACAACCACGCTTCTCTCTCAAGTAGAGGGGATGCCCGGGAAAAGAGGATTTCGCTCCATGCGGGTTTCTTACACCGTGCTTAAGAGACTATGTTCAGGCAAGCGGCCTCTGAATCGCACAGAACCGACTCTGTTTTCCCCAAGAATGCTGTGCTTTCCTAGAGGGAATGCCCAGGCAAAGAGGCTTTCGCTCTATGCGGGATTCTGCCACCGTGCTGCCAATACTAGGCTCAAGCAAGCAGCAACAGCAGCCCAGGGAACCGACTCTTTTTTCCCAGCGACTGCTATGCTTTCGCAGAGGTTTTCAGCTTGGCCTGAACCGCACTTCGCTGCTGCTTCCTCAGCAAGGCTTTGGGCGTTCGCTCTGTCGCGTCAGGGAAGGAGATCTGTGGGAGAGCTGGTGCCTCTTTGGGCTTTGCTCTCCCAGGCTCCATGGTCGCACCCTGGGTTCACCGTGCCAGGCTGAACTTCGCAGACACAGCCACCACCCTGCAGCAGCGTGCGTGGTCTAGGATGACACTCCCTGCCAACTGCCATCTCCTGGCGTAGTAAGGCTTGGCTTTTCGCTCTGCAGTTCAGGCAGACTCGGGGACTAGGCCAGTGCCTTCCCCATAGGAAAGGAGAGGCGACAGGAACCCTGCACAGCGCCCGTACACTGGGATGGGGAGCTGTGGGGGACTATACCCTCTTCTTCCCCGACACACCCCCTGCCACCCCCAACGCTGCCACCTCTTGGAGGAAGAATGCATCTGGCTGCCTTTTCTTCCAGGGAGCTGTATCTGCGAGTTCTGGGTATGGCGCCTGGTGGCAAGCCCACGTCTGCCCTAGGGACAGGTGGCCTTGGAGATGCTGTCCCCTTGGGACAGGAGGCACACAGAACAGGCCTGCATTCTGCCCAGACTCCTTCCTCAGAGTGGAGTATGCGCGTCTGCCCTAGCCGTCCCCTCGTGTCTTCCTAAAGCCAGGCTTTCGTCTCTACGAACAGGGAGCGGGTGACACTTGTCTTGCCACCGTCCCGCTGTTCTTCCCAGGGCAGGCTCTCCTGCTTTTTGACTGTTTCACGACAACAAGGCCAACGGCTCCTTCTCTTCTCACGGGGAGGCGTTCTGCTCCTTCCCCAGACTTGCTCCCGGGGAGCACGGTGACAGCCGTGTCCCTATCCTTAAGGCCCTTTCCAGATGTGCATCCACGCTTCTCTCGCAGGCAGTGAATGTTAGGGCCAAGAGAATTTCGCTCCATGTGGGTTTCTTCCACCGTGCTGCGCAGACTAGCTCACGCAAGCAGGAGCAACATCCCACAAAGCGACTCAGATTTCCCAACGAATGCTGTGCTTTCCCAGTGCAGGAGCCTGGTGAAAGAGGATTTCGCTGTAGGGTGGTTTCTCCCAACTTGAGACTTGGTCTAGGCAAGCAGGAGCAGCCGCCCGCAGAACCGACTCTGATTTCTGAGCAAACGGAGAGGGTGACACTTGTCTTGCCACCTGCCCTCTACTATTGCAATGCATGCCCTCCTGTTTCATGACCTTTCCTTAAGACTGTTTCTACAGGCACAACCACGCTTCTCTCTCAAGTAGAGGGGATGCCCGGGAAAAGAGGATTTCGCTCCATACGGGTTTCTTACACCGTGCTTAAGAGACTATGTTCAGGCAAGCGGCCTCTGAATCGCACAGAACCGACTCTGTTTTCCCCAAGAATGCTGTGCTTTCCTAGAGGGAATGCCCAGGCAAAGAGGCTTTCGCTCTATGCGGGATTCTGCCACCGTGCTGCCAATACTAGGCTCAAGCAAGCAGCAACAGCAGCCCAGGGAACCGACTCTTTTTTCCCAGCGACTGCTATGCTTTCGCAGAGGTTTTCAGCTTGGCCTGAGCCGCACTTCGCTGCTGCTTCCTCAGCAAGGCTTTGGGCGTTCGCTCTGTCGCGTCAGGGAAGGAGATCTGTGGGAGAGCTGGTGCCTCTTTGGGCTTTGCTCTCCCAGGCTCCATGGTCGCACCCTGGGTTCACCGTGCCAGGCTGAACTTCGCAGACACAGCCACCACCCTGCAGCAGCGTGCGTGGTCTAGGATGACACTCCCTGCCAACTGCCATCTCCTGGCGTAGTAAGGCTTGGCTTTTCGCTCTGGAGTTCAGGCGGACTCGGGGACTAGGCCAGTGCCTTCCCCATAGGAAAGGAGAGGCGACAGGAACCCTGCACAGCGCCCGTGCACTGGGATGGGGAGCTGTGGGGGACTATACCCTCTTCTTCCCCGACACACCCCCTGCCACCCCCAACGCTGCCACCTCTTGGAGGAAGATGGCATCTGGCTGCCTTTTCTTCCAGGGAGCTGTATCTGCGAGTTCTGGGTATGGCGCCTGGTGGCAAGCCCACGTCTGCCCTAGGGACAGGTGGCCTTGGAGATGCTGTCCCCTTGGGACAGGAGGCACACAGAACAGGCCTGCATTCTGCCCAGACTCCTTCCTCAGAGTGGAGTATGCGCGTCTGCCCTAGCCGTCCCCTCGTGTCTTCCTAAAGCCAGGCTTTCGTCTCTACGAACAGGGAGCGGGTGACACTTGTCTTACCACCGTCCCGCTGTTCTTCCCAGGGCAGGCTCTCCTGCTTTGTGAATGTTTCAGGACAACAAGGCCAATGGCTCCTTCTCTTCTCACGGGGAGGCGTTCTGCTCCTTCCCCAGACTTGCTCCCGGGGAGCACGGTGACAGCCGTGTCCCTATCCTTAAGGCCCTTTCCAGATGTGCATCCACGCTTCTCTCGCAGGCAGTGAGGATGCTAAGGCCAAGAGAATTTCGGTCCATGCGGGTTTCTTAAACCGTGCTGCGCAGACTAGCTCAGGCAAGCAGCAGCTGCATCCCACAAAGCGACTCAGATTTCCCAACGAATGCTGTGCTTTCCCAGTGCAGGAGCCTGGTGAAAGAGGATTTCGCTGTAGGGTGGTTTCTCCCAACTTGAGACTTGGTCTAGGCAAGCAGGAGCAGCAGCCCGCAGAACCGACTCTGATTTCTGAGCAAACGGAGAGGGTGACACTTGTCTTGCCACCTGCCCGCTACTATTGCAATGCATGCCCTCCTGTTTCATGACCTTTCATTAAGACTGTTTCTACAGGCACAACCACGCTTCTCTCTCAAGTAGAGGGGATGCCCGGGACAAGAGGATTTCGCTCCATGCGGGTTTCTTACACCGTGCTTCAGAGACTATGTTCAGGCAAGCGGCCTCTGAATCGCACAGAACCGACTCTGTTTTCCCCAAGAATGCTGTGCTTTCCTAGAGGGAATGCCCAGGCAAAGAGGCTTTCGCTCTATGCGGGATTCTGCCACCGTGCTGCCAATACTAGGCTCAAGCAAGCAGCAACAGCAGCCCAGGGAACCGACTCTTTTTTCCCAGCGACTGCTATGCTTTCGCAGAGGTTTTCAGCTTGGCCTGAACCGCACTTCGCTGCTGCTTCCTCAGCAAGGCTTTGGGCGTTCGCTCTGTCGCGTCAGGGAAGGAGATCTGTGGGAGAGCTGGTGCCTCTTTGGGCTTTGCTCTCCCAGGCTCCATGGTCGCACCCTGGGTTCACCGTGCCAGGCTGAACTTCGCAGACACAGCCACCACCCTGCAGCAGCGTGCGAGGTCTAGGATGACACTCCCTGCCAACTGCCATCTCCTGGCGTAGTAAGGCTTGGCTTTTCGCTCTGTAGTTCAGGCGGACTCGGGGACTAGGCCAGTGCCTTCCCCATAGGAAAGGAGAGGCGACAGGAACCCTGCACAGCGCCCGTGCACTGGGATGGGGAGCTGTGGGGGACTATACCCTCTTCTTCCCCGACACACCCCCTGCCACCCCCAACGCTGCCACCTCTTGGAGGAAGATGGCATCTGGCTGCCTTTTCTTCCAGGGAGCTGTATCTGCGAGTTCTGTGTATGGCGCCTGGTGGCAAGCCCACGTCTGCCCTAGGGAAAGGTGGCCTTGGAGATGCTGTCCCCTTGGGACAGGAGGCACACAGAACAGGCCTGCATTCTGCCCAGACTCCTTCCTCAGAGTGGAGTATGCACGTCAGCCCTAGCCGTCCCCTCGTGTCTTCCTAAAGCCAGGCTTTCGTCTCTACGAACAGGGAGCGGGTGACACTTGTCTTGCCACCGTCCCGCTGTTCTTCCCAGGGCAGGCTCTCCTGCTTTGTGACTGTTTCACGACAACAAGGCCAACGGCTCCTTCTCTTCTCACGGGGAGGCGTTCTGCTCCTTCCCCAGACTTGCTCCCGGGGAGCACGGTGACAGCCGTGTCCCTATCCTTAAGGCCCTTTCCAGATGTGCATCCACGCTTCTCTCGCAGGCAGTGAGGATGCTAGGGCCAAGAGAATTTCGCTCCATGCAGGTTTCTTCCACCGTGCTGCGCAGACTAGCTCAGGCAAGCAGGAGCAGCATCCCACAAAGCGACTCAGATTTCCCAACGAATGCTGTGCTTTCCCAGTGCAGGAGCCTGGTGAAAGAGGATTTCGCTGTAGGGTGGTTTCTCCCAACTTGAGACTTGGTCTAGGCAAGCAGGAGCAGCAGCCCGCAGAACCGACTCTGATTTCTGAACAAACGGAGAGGGTGACACTTGTCTTGCCACCTGCCCACTACTATTGCAATGCATGCTCAATTGTTTCATGACCTTTCATTAAGACTGATACTACAGGCACAACCACGCTTCTCTCTCAAGTAGAGGGGATGCCCGGGATAAGAGGATTTCGCTCCATGCGGGTTTCTTACACCGTGCTTCAAGACTATGTTCAGGCAAGCGGCCTCTGAATCGCACAGAACCGACTCTGTTTTCCCCAAGAATGCTGTGCTTTCCTAGAGGGAATGCCCAGGCAAAGAGGCTCTCGCTCTATGCGGGATTCTGCCACCGTGCTGCCAATACTAGGCTCAAGCAAGCAGCAACAGCAGCCCAGGGAACCGACTCTTTTTTCCCAGCGACTGCTATGCTTTGGCAGAGGTTTTCAGCTTGGCCTGAACCACACTTCGCTGCTGCTTCCTCAGCAAGGCTTTGTGCGTTCGCTCTGTCGCGTCAGGGAAGGAGATCTGTGGGAGAGCTGGTGCCTCTTTGGGCTTTGCTCTCCCAGGCTCCATGGTCTCACCCTGAGTTCACCGTGCCAGGCTGAACTTCGCAGACACAGCCACCACCCTGCAGCAGCGTGCGTGGTCTAGGATGACACTCCCTGCCAACTGCCATTTCCTGGCGTAGTAAGGCTTGGCTCTTCGCTCTGGAGTTCAGGCGGACTCGGGGACTAGGCCAGTGCCTTCCCCATAGGAAAGGAGAGGCGACAGGAACCCTGCACAGCACCCGTGCACTGGGATGGGGAGCTGTGGGGGACTATACCCTCTTCTTCCCCGACACACCCCCTGCCACCCCCAACGCTGCCACCTCTTGGAGGAAGATGGCATCTGGCTGCCTTTTCTTCCAGGGAGCTGTATCTGCGAGTTCTGGGTATGGCGCCTGGTGGCAAGCCCATGTCTGCCCTAGGGACAGGTGGCCTTGGAGATGCTGTCCCCTTGGGACAGGAGGCACACAGAACAGGCCTGCATTCTGCCCAGACCCTTCCTCAGAGTGGATTATGCGCGTCTGCCCTAGCTGTCCCCTCGTGTCTTCCTAAAGCCAAGCTTTCGTCTCTACGAATAGGGAGCGGGTGACACTTGTCTTGCCACCGTCCCGCTGTTCTTCCCAGGGCAGGCTCTCCTGCTTTGTGACTGTTTCACGACAACAAGGCCAACGGATCCTTCTCTTCTCACGGGGAGGCGTTCTGCTCCTTCCCCAGACTTGCTCCCGGGGAGCACGGTGACAGCCGTGTCTCTATCCTTAAGGCCCTTTCCAGATGTGCATCCACGCTTCTCTCGCAGGCAGTGAGGATGCTAAGGCCAAGAGAATTTCGGTCCATATGGGTTTCTTCCACCGTGCTGCGCAGACTAGCTCATGCAAGCAGGAGCAGCATCCCACAAAGCGACTCAGATTTCCCAACGAATGCTGTGCTTTCCCAGTGCAGGAGCCTGGTGAAAGAGGATTTCGCTGTAGGGTGGTTTCTCCCAACTTGAGACTTGGTCTAGGCAAGCAGGAGCAGCAGCCCGCAGAACCGACTCTGATTTCTGAGCAAACGGAGAGGGTGACACTTGTTTTGCCACCTGCCCGCTTCTATTGCAATGCATGCCCTCCTGTTTCATGACCTTTCATTAAGACTGTTTCTACAGGCACAACCACGCTTCTCTCTCAAGTAGAGGGGATGCCCGGGACAAGAGGAATTCGCTCCTTGCGGGTTTCTTATACCGTGCTTCAGAGACTATGTTCAGGCAAGCGGCCTCTGAATCGCACAGAACCGACTCTGTTTTCCCCAAGAATGCTGTGCTTTCCTAGAGGGAATGCCCAGGCAAAGAGGCATTCGCTCTATGCGGGATTCTGCCACCGTGCTGCCAGTACTAGGCTCAAGCAAGCAGCAACAGCAGCCCAGGGAACCGACTCTTTTTTCCAGCGACTGCTATGCTTTCGCAGAGGTTTTCAGCTTGGCCTGAACAGCACTTCGCTGCTGCTTCCTCAGCAAGGCTTTGGGCGTTCGCTCTGTCGCGTCAGGGAAGGAGATCTGTGGGAGAGCTGGTGCCTCTTTGGGCTTTGCTCTCCCAGGCTCCATGGTCGCACCCTGGGTTCACCGTGCCAGGCTGAACTTCGCAGACACAGCCACCACCCTGCAGCAGCGTGCGTGGTCTAGGATGACACTCCCTGCCAACTGCCATCTCCTGGCGTAGTAAGGCTTGGCTTTTCGCTCTGGAGTTCAGGCGGACTCGGGGACTAGGCCAGTGCCTTCCCCATAGGAAAGGAGAGGCGACAGGAACCCTGCACAGCGCCCGTGCACTGGGATGTGGAGCTGTGGGGGACTATACCCTCTTCTTCCCCGACACACCCCCTGCCACCCCCAACGCTGCCACCTCTTGGAGGAAGATGGCATCTGGCTGCCTTTTCTTCCAGGGAGCTGTATCTGCGAGTTCTGGGTATGGCGCCTGGTGGCAAGCCCACGTCTCCCTAGGGACAGGTGGCCTTGGAGATGCTGTCCCCTTGGGACAGGAGGCACACAGAACAGGCCTGCATTCTGCCCAGACTCCTTCCTCAGAGTGGAGTATGCGCGTCTGCCCTAGCCGTCCCCTCGTGTCTTCCAGGCTTTCGTCTCTACGAACAGGGAGCGGGTGACACTTGTCTTGCCACCGTCCCGCTGTTCTTCCCAGGGCAGGCTCTCCTGCTTTGTGACTGTTTCACGACAACAAGGCCAACGGCTCCTTCTCTTCTCACGTGGAGGCGTTCTGCTCCTTCCCCAGACTTGCTCCCGGGGAGCACGGTGACAGCCGTGTCCCTATCCTTAAGGCCCTTTCCAGATGTGCATCCACGCTTCTCTCGCAGGCAGTGAGGATGCTAGGGCCAAGAGAATTTCGCTCCATGCGGGTTTCTTCCACCGTGCTGCGCAGACTAGCTCAGGCAAGCAGAAGCAGCATCCCACAAAGCAACTCAGATTTCCCAACGAATGCTGTGCTTTCCCAGTGCAGGAGCCTTGTGAAAGAGGATTTCGCTGTAGGGTGGTTTCTCCCAACTTGAGACTTGGCCTAGGCAAGCAGGAGCAGCAGCCCGCAGAACCGACTCTGATTTCTGAGCAATAGGATAGGGTGACACTTGTCTTGCCACCTGCCCGCTACTATTGCAATGCATGCTCTCCAGTTTCATGACCTTTCATTAAGACTGTTTCTACAGGCACAACCACGCTTCTCTCTCAAGTAGAGGGGATGCCCGGGACAAGAGGATTTCGCTCCATGCGGGTTTCTTACACCGTGCTTCAGAGACTATGTTCAGGCAAGCGGCCTGTGAATCGCACAGAACCGACTCTGTTTTCCCCAAGAATGCTGTGCTTTCCTAGAGGGAATGCCCAGGCAAAGAGGCTTTCGCTCTATGCGGGATTCTGCCACCGTGCTGCCAATACTAGGCTCAAGCAAGCAGCAACAGCAGCCCAGGGAACCGACTCTTTTTTCCCAGCGACTGCTATGCTTTCGCAGAGGTTTTCAGCTTGGCCTGAACCGCACTTCGCTGCTGCTTCCTCAGCAAGGCTTTGGGCGTTCGCTCTGTCGCGTCAGGGAAGGAGATCTGTGGGAGAGCTGGTGCCTCTTTGGGCTTTGCTCTCCCAGGCTCCATGGTCTCACCCTGAGTTCACCGTGCCAGGCTGAACTTCGCAGACACAGCCACCACCCTGCAGCAGCGTGCGTGGTCTAGGATGACACTCCCTGCCAACTGCCATCTCCTGGCGTAGTAAGGCTTGGCTTTTCGCTCTGGAGTTCAGGCGGACTCGGGGACTAGGCCAGTGCCTTCCCCATAGGAAAGGAGAGGCGACAGGAACCCTGCACAGCACCCGTGCACTGGGATGGGGAGCTGTGGGGGACTATACCCTCTTCTTCCCCGACACACCCCCTGCCACCCCCAACGCTGCCACCTCTTGGAGGAAGATGGCATCTGGCTGCCTTTTCTTCCAGGGAGCTGTATCTGCGAGTTCTGGGTATGGCGCCTGGTGGCAAGCCCAGGTCTACCCTAGGGACAGGTGGCCTTGGAGATGCTGTCCCCTTGGGACAGGAGGCACACAGAACAGGCCTGCATTCTGCCCAGACTCCTTCCTCAGAGTGGAGTATGCGCGTCTGCCCTAGCCGTCCCCTCGTGTCTTCCTAAAGCCAGGCTTTCGTCTCTACGAACAGGGAGCGGGTGACACTTGTCTTGCCACCGTCCCGCTGTTCTTCCCAGGGCAGGCTCTCCTGCTTTGTGACTGTTTCACGACAACAAGGCCAACGGCTCCTTCTCTTCTCACGGGGAGGCGTTCTGCTCCTTCCCCAGACTTGCTCCCGGGGAGCACGGTGACAGCCGTGTCCCTATCCTTAAGGCCCTTTCCAGATGTTCATCCACGCTTCTCTCGCAGGCAGTGAGGATGCTAAGGCCAAGAGAATTTCGCTCCATGCGGGTTTCTTCCACCGTGCTGCGCAGACTAGCTCAGGCAAGCAGGAGCAGCATCCCACAAAGCGACTCAGATTTCCCAACGAATGCTGTGCTTTCCCAGTGCAGGAGCCTGGTGAAAGAGGATTTCGCTGTAGGGTGGTTTCTCCCAACCTGAGACTTGGTCTAGGCAAGCAGGAGCAGCAGCCCGCAGAACCGACTCTGATTTCTGAGCAAACGGATAGGGTGACACTTGTCTTGCCACCTGCTCGCTACTATTGCAATGCATGCTCTCCTGTTTCATGACCTTTCATTAAGACTGTTTCTACAGGCACAACCACGCTTCTCTCTCAAGTAGAGGGGATGCCCGGGACAAGAGGATTTCGCTCCATGCGGGTTTCTTACACCGTGCTTCAGAGACTATGTTCAGGCAAGCGGCCTCTGAATCGCACAGAACCGACTCTGTTTTCCCCAAGAATGCTGTGCTTTCCTAGAGGGAATGCCCAGGCAAAGAGGCTTTCGCTCTATGCGGGATTCTGCCACCGTGCTGCCAATACTAGGCTCAAGCAAGCAGCAACAGCAGCCCAGGGAACCGACTCTTTTTTCCCAGCGACTGCTATGCTTTCGCAGAGGTTTTCAGCTTGGCCTGAACCGCACTTCGCTGCTGCTTCCTCAGCAAGGCTTTGGGCGTTCGCTCTGTCGCGTCAGGGAAGGAGATCTGTGGGAGAGCTGGTGCCTCTTTGGGCTTTGCTCTCCCAGGCTCCATGGTCGCACCCTGGGTTCACCGTGCCAGGCTGAACTTCGCAGACACAGCCACCACCCTGCAGCAGCGTGCGTGGTCTAGGATGACACTCCCTGCCAACTGCCATCTCCTGGCGTAGTAAGGCTTGGCTTTTCGCTCTGGAGTTCAGGCGGACTCGGGGACTAGGCCAGTGCCTTCCCCATAGGAAAGGAGAGGCGACAGGAACCCTGCACAGCGCCCGTGCACTGGGATGGGGAGCTGTGGGGGACTATACCCTCTTCTTCCCCGACACACCCCCTGCCACCCCCAACGCTGCCACCTCTTGGAGGAAGATGGCATCTGGCTGCCTTTTCTTCCAGGGAGCTGTATCTGCGAGTTCTGGGTACGGCGCCTGGTGGCAAGCCCACGTCTGCCCTAGGGACAGGTGGCCTTGGAGATGCTGTCCCCTTGGGACAGGAGGCACACAGAACAGGCCTGCATTCTGCCCAGACTCCTTCCTCAGAGTGGAGTATGCGCGTCTGTCCTAGCCGTCCCCTCGTGTCTTCCTAAAGCCAGGCTTTCGTCTCTATGAACAGGGAGCGGGTGACACTTGTCTTGCCACCATCCCGCTGTTCTTCCCAGGGCAGGCTCTTCTGCTTTGCGACTGTTTCCCGTCAACAAGGCCTACGGCTCCTTCTCTTCTCACGGGGAGGCGTTCTGCTCCTTCCCCAGACATGCTCCCGGGGAGCACGGTGACAGCCGTGTCCCTATCCTTAAGGCCCTTTCCAGATGTGCATCCACGCTTCTCCCGCAGGCAGTGGGGATGCTAGGGCCAAGAGAATTTCGCTCCATGCCGGTTTCTTCCACTGTGCTGCGCAGACTAGCTCAGGCAAGCAGGAGCAGCATCCCACAAAGCGACTCAGATTTCCCAACGAATGCTGTGCTTTCCCAGTGCAGGAGCCTGGTGAAAGAGGATTTCGCTGTAGGGTGGTTTCTCCCAACTTGAGACTTGGCCTAGGCAAGCAGGAGCAGCAGCCCGCAGAACCGACTCTGATTTCTGAGCAAACGGAGAGGGTGACACTTGTCTTGCCACCTGCCCGCTACTATTGCAATGCATGCTCTCCTGTTTCATGACCTTTCCTTAAGACTGTTTCTACAGGCACAACCACGCTTCTCTCTCAAGTAGAGTTGATGCCCGGGACAAGAGGATTTCGCTCCATGCGGGTTTCTTACACCGTGCTTCAGAGACTATGTTCAGGCAAGCGGCCTCTGAATCGCACAGAACCGACTCTGTTTTCCCCAAGAATGCTGTGCTTTCCTAGAGGGAATGCCCAGGCAAGGAGGCTTTCGCTCTATGCGGGATTCTGCCACCGTGCTGCCAATACTAGGCTCAAGCAAGGAGCAACAAGCAGCCCAGGGAATCGACTCTTTTTTCCCAGCGACTGCTATGCTTTCGCAGAGGTTTTCAGCTTGGCCTGAACCGCACTTCGCTGCTGCTTCCTCAGCAAGGCTTTGGGCGTTTGCTCTGTCGCCTCAGGGAAGGAGATCTGTGGGAGAGCTGGTGCCTCTTTGGGCTTTGCTCTCCCACGCTCCATGGTCTCACCATGGGTTCACCGTGCCAGGCTGAACTTCGCAGACACAGCCACCACCCTGCAGCAGCGTGCGTGGTCCTGGATGACACTCCCTGCCAACTGCCATCTCCTGGCGTAGTAAGGCTTGGCTTTTCGCTCTGGAGTTCAGGCGGACTCGGGGACTAGGCCAGTGCCTTCCCCATAGGAAAGGAGAGGCGACAGGAACCCTGCACAGCGCCCGTGCACTGGGATGGGGAGCTGTGGGGGACTATACCCTCTTCTTCCCCGACACACCCCCTGCCACCCCCAACGCTGCCACCTCTTGGAGGAAGATGGCATCTGGCTGCCTTTTCTTCCAGGGAGCTGTATCTGCGAGTTCTGGGTACGGCGCCTGGTGGCAAGCCCACGTCTGCCCTAGGGACACGTGGCCTTGGAGATGCTGTCCCCTTGGGACAGGAGGCACACAGAACAGGCCTGCATTCTGCCCAGACTCCTTCCTCAGAGTGGAGTATGCGCGTCTGTCCTAGCCGTCCCCTCGTGTCTTCCTAAAGCCAGGCTTTCGTCTCTATGAACAGGGAGCGGGTGACACTTGTCTTGCCACCATCCCGCTGTTCTTCCCAGGGCAGGCTCTTCTGCTTTGCGACTGTTTCCCGTCAACAAGGCCTACGGCTCCTTCTCTTCTCACGGGGAGGCGTTCTGCTCCTTCCCCAGACATGCTCCCGGGGAGCACGGTGACAGCCGTGTCCCTATCCTTAAGGCCCTTTCCAGATGTGCATCCACGCTTCTCCCGCAGGCAGTGGGGATGCTAGGGCCAAGAGAATTTCGCTCCATGCCGGTTTCTTCCACTGTGCTGCGCAGACTAGCTCAGGCAAGCAGGAGCAGCATCCCACAAAGCGACTCAGATTTCCCAACGAATGCTGTGCTTTCCCAGTGCAGGAGCCTGGTGAAAGAGGATTTCGCTGTAGGGTGGTTTCTCCCAACTTGAGACTTGGCCTAGGCAAGCAGGAGCAGCAGCCCGCAGAACCGACTCTGATTTCTGAGCAAACGGAGAGGGTGACACTTGTCTTGCCACCTGCCCGCTACTATTGCAATGCATGCTCTCCTGTTTCATGACCTTTCCTTAAGACTGTTTCTACAGGCACAACCACGCTTCTCTCTCAAGTAGAGTTGATGCCCGGGACAAGAGGATTTCGCTCCATGCGGGTTTCTTACACCGTGCTTCAGAGACTATGTTCAGGCAAGCGGCCTCTGAATCGCACAGAACCGACTCTGTTTTCCCCAAGAATGCTGTGCTTTCCTAGAGGGAATGCCCAGGCAAGGAGGCTTTCGCTCTATGCGGGATTCTGCCACCGTGCTGCCAATACTAGGCTCAAGCAAGGAGCAACAAGCAGCCCAGGGAATCGACTCTTTTTTCCCAGCGACTGCTATGCTTTCGCAGAGGTTTTCAGCTTGGCCTGAACCGCACTTCGCTGCTGCTTCCTCAGCAAGGCTTTGGGCGTTTGCTCTGTCGCCTCAGGGAAGGAGATCTGTGGGAGAGCTGGTGCCTCTTTGGGCTTTGCTCTCCCACGCTCCATGGTCTCACCATGGGTTCACCGTGCCAGGCTGAACTTCGCAGACACAGCCACCACCCTGCAGCAGCGTGCGTGGTCCTGGATGACACTCCCTGCCAACTGCCATCTCCTGGCGTAGTAAGGCTTGGCTTTTCGCTCTGGAGTTCAGGCGGACTCGGGGACTAGGCCAGTGCCTTCCCCATAGGAAAGGAGAGGCGACAGGAAACCTGCACAGCGCCCGTGTACTGGGAGGGAAGCTGTGGGGGACTATACCTTCTTCTTCCCCGACACACCCCCTTGCCACCCCCAACGCTGCCAACTCTTGGAGGAAGATGGCATCTGGCTGCCTTTTCTTCCAGGGAGCTGTATCTGCGAGTTCTGGGTATGGCGCCTGGTGGCAAGCCCACGTCTGCCCTAGGGACAGGTGGCCTTGGAGATGCTGTCCCCTTGGGACAGGAGGCACACAGAACAGGCCTGCATTCTGCCCAGACTCCTTCCTCAGAGTGGAGTATGCGCGTCTGCTCTAGCCGTCCCCTCGTGTCTTCCTAAAGCCAGGCTTTCGTCTCTATGAACAGGGAGCGGGTGACACTTGTCTTGCCACCATCCCGCTGTTCTTCCCCGGGCAGGCTCTTCTGCTTTGCGACTGTTTCCCGACAACAAGGCCTACGGCTCCTTCTCTTCTCACGGGGAGGTGTTCTGCTCCTTCCCCAGACTTGCTCCCGGGGAGCACGGTGACAGCCGTGTCCCTATCCTTAAGGACCTTTCCAGATGTGCATCACGCTTCTCTCGCAGGCAGTGGGGATGCTAGGGCCAAGAGAATTTCGCTCCATGCGAGTTTCTTCCACTGTGCTTCGCAGACTTTCTCAGGCAAGCAGAAGCAACATCCCACAAAGCTACTCAGATTTCCCAACGAATGCTGTGCTTTCCCAGTGCAGGAGCCTGGTGAAAGAGGATTTCGCTGTAGGGTGGTTTCTCCCAACTTGAGACTTGGCCTAGGCAAGAAGGAGCAGCAGCCCGCAGAACCGACTCTGATTTCTGAGCAAACGGAGAGGGTGACACTTGTCTTGCCACCTGCCCGCTACTATTGCAATGCATGCTCTCCTGTTTCATGACCTTTCCTTAAGACTGTTTCTACAGGCACAACCACGCTTCTCTCTCAAGTAGAGTTGATGCCCGGGACAAGAGGATTTCGCTCCATGCGGGTTTCTTACACCGTGCTTCAGAGACTATGTTCAGGCAAGCGGCCTCTGAATCGCACAGAACCGACTCTGTTTTCCCCAAGAATGCTGTGCTTTCCTAGAGGGAATGCCCAGGCAAAGAGGCTTTCGCTCTATGCGGGATTCTGCCACCGTGCTGCCAATACTAGGCTCAAGCAAGCAGCAACAGCAGCCCAGGGAACCGACTCTTTTTTCCCAGCGACTGCTATGCTTTCGCAGAGGTTTTCAGCTTGGCCTGAACCGCACTTCGCTGCTGCTTCCTCAGCAAGGCTTTGGGCGTTCGCTCTGTCGCGTCAGGGAAGGAGATCTGTGGGAGAGCTGGTGCCTCTTTGGGCTTTGCTCTCCCAGGCTCCATGGTCGCACCCTGGGTTCACCGTGCCAGGCTGAACTTCGCAGACACAGCCACCACCCTGCAGCAGCGTGCGTGGTCTAGGATGACACTCCCTGCCAACTGCCATCTCCTGGCGTAGTAAGGCTTGGCTTTTCGCTCTGGAGTTCAGGCGGACTCGGGGACTAGGCCAGTGCCTTCCCCATAGGAAAGGAGAGGCGACAGGAACCCTGCACAGCGCCCGTGCACTGGGATGGGGAGCTGTGGGGGACTATACCCTCTTCTTCCCCGACACACCCCCTGCCACCCCCAACGCTGCCACCTCTTGGAGGAAGATGGCATCTGGCTGCCTTTTCTTCCAGGGAGCTGTATCTGCGAGTTCTGGGTACGGCGCCTGGTGGCAAGCCCACGTCTGCCCTAGGGACACGTGGCCTTGGAGATGCTGTCCCCTTGGGACAGGAGGCACACAGAACAGGCCTGCATTCTGCCCAGACTCCTTCCTCAGAGTGGAGTATGCGCGTCTGTCCTAGCCGTCCCCTCGTGTCTTCCTAAAGCCAGGCTTTCGTCTCTATGAACAGGGAGCGGGTGACACTTGTCTTGCCACCATCCCGCTGTTCTTCCCAGGGCAGGCTCTTCTGCTTTGCGACTGTTTCCCGTCAACAAGGCCTACGGCTCCTTCTCTTCTCACGGGGAGGCGTTCTGCTCCTTCCCCAGACATGCTCCCGGGGAGCACGGTGACAGCCGTGTCCCTATCCTTAAGGCCCTTTCCAGATGTGCATCCACGCTTCTCCCGCAGGCAGTGGGGATGCTAGGGCCAAGAGAATTTCGCTCCATGCCGGTTTCTTCCACTGTGCTGCGCAGACTAGCTCAGGCAAGCAGGAGCAGCATCCCACAAAGCGACTCAGATTTCCCAACGAATGCTGTGCTTTCCCAGTGCAGGAGCCTGGTGAAAGAGAATTTCGCTGTAGGGTGGTTTCTCCCAACTTGAGACTTGGCCTAGGCAAGCAGGAGCAGCAGCCCGCAGAACCGACTCTGATTTCTGAGCAAACGGAGAGGGTGACACTTGTCTTGCCACCTGCCCGCTACTATTGCAATGCATGCTCTCCTGTTTCATGACCTTTCCTTAAGACTGTTTCTACAGGCACAACCACGCTTCTCTCTCAAGTAGAGTTGATGCCCGGGACAAGAGGATTTCGCTCCATGCGGGTTTCTTACACCGTGCTTCAGAGACTATGTTCAGGCAAGCGGCCTCTGAATCGCACAGAACCGACTCTGTTTTCCTCAAGAATGCTGTGCTTTCCTAGAGGGAATGCCCAGGCAAGGAGGCTTTCGCTCTATGCGGGATTCTGCCACCGTGCTGCCAATACTAGGCTCAAGCAAGCAGCAACAAGCAGCCCAGGGAATCGACTCTTTTTTCCCAGCGACTGCTATGCTTTCGCAGAGGTTTTCAGCTTGGCCTGAACCGCACTTCGCTGCTGCTTCCTCAGCAAGGCTTTGGGCGTTTGCTCTGTCGCCTCAGGGAAGGAGATCTGTGGGAGAGCTGGTGCCTCTTTGGGCTTTGCTCTCCCAGGCTCCATGGTCTCACCATGGGTTCACCGTGCCAGGCTGAACTTCGCAGACACAGCCACCACCCTGCAGCAGCGTGCGTGGTCCTGGATGACACTCCCTGCCAACTGCCATCTCCTGGCGTAGTAAGGCTTGGCTTTTCGCTCTGGAGTTCAGGCGGACTCGGGGACTAGGCCAGTGCCTTCCCCATAGGAAAGGAGAGGCGACAGGAAACCTGCACAGCGCCCGTGTACTGGGAGGGAAGCTGTGGGGGACTATACCTTCTTCTTCCCCGACACACCCCCTTGCCACCCCCAACGCTGCCAACTCTTGGAGGAAGATGGCATCTGGCTGCCTTTTCTTCCAGGGAGCTGTATCTGCGAGTTCTGGGTATGGCGCCTGGTGGCAAGCCCACGTCTGCCCTAGGGACAGGTGGCCTTGGAGATGCTGTCCCCTTGGGACAGGAGGCACACAGAACAGGCCTGCATTCTGCCCAGACTCCTTCCTCAGAGTGGAGTATGCGCGTCTGCTCTAGCCGTCCCCTCGTGTCTTCCTAAAGCCAGGCTTTCGTCTCTATGAACAGGGAGCGGGTGACACTTGTCTTGCCACCATCCCGCTGTTCTTCCCCGGGCAGGCTCTTCTGCTTTGCGACTGTTTCCCGACAACAAGGCCTACGGCTCCTTCTCTTCTCACGGGGAGGTGTTCTGCTCCTTCCCCAGACTTGCTCCCGGGGAGCACGGTGACAGCCGTGTCCCTATCCTTAAGGACCTTTCCAGATGTGCATCACGCTTCTCTCGCAGGCAGTGGGGATGCTAGGGCCAAGAGAATTTCGCTCCATGCGAGTTTCTTCCACTGTGCTTCGCAGACTTTCTCAGGCAAGCAGAAGCAACATCCCACAAAGCGACTCAGATTTCCCAACGAATGCTGTGCTTTCCCAGTGCAGGAGCCTGGTGAAAGAGGATTTCGCTGTAGGGTGGTTTCTCCCAACTTGAGACTTGGCCTAGGCAAGCAGGAGCAGCAGCCCGCAGAACCGACTCTGATTTCTGAGCAAACGGAGAGGGTGATACTAGTCTTGCCACCTGCCCGCTACTATTGCAATGCATGCTCTCCTGTTTCATGATCTTTCATTAAGACTGTTTCTACAGGCACAACCACGCTTCTCTCTCAAGTAGAGGGGATGCCCGGGACAAGAGGATTTCGCTCCATGCGGGTTTCTTACACCGTGCTTCCGAGACTATGTTCAGGCAAGTGGACTCTGATTGGCACAGAACCGACTCTGTTTTCCCCAAGAATGCTGTGCTTTCCTAGAGGGAATGCCCAGGCAAAGAGGCTTTCGCTCTATGCGGGATTCTGCCACCGTGCTGCCAATACTAGGCTCAAGCAAGCAGCAACAGCAGCCCAGGGAACCGACTCTTTTTTCCCAGCGACTGCTATGCTTTCGCAGAGGTTTTCAGCTTGGCCTGAACCGCACTTCGCTGCTGCTTCCTCAGCAAGGCTTTGGGCGTTCGCTCTGTCGCGTCAGGGAAGGAGATCTGTGGGAGAGCTGGTGCCTCTTTGGGCTTTGCTCTCCCAGGCTCCATGGTCGCACCCTGGGTTCACCGTGCCAGGCTGAACTTCGCAGACACAGCCACCAACCTGCAGCAGCGTGCGAGGTCTAGGATGACACTCCCTGCCAACTGCCATCTCCTGGCGTAGTAAGGCCTGGCTTTTCGCTCTGGAGTTCAGGCGGACTCGGGGACTAGGCCAGTGCCTTCCCCATAGGAAAGGAGAGGCGACAGGAACCCTGCACAGCGCCCGTGCACTGGGATGGGGAGCTGTGGGGGACCATACCCTCTTCTTCCCCGACACACACCCTGCCACCCCCAACGCTGCCACCTCTTGGAGGAAGATGGCATCTGGCTGCCTTTTCTTCCAGGGAGCTGTATCTGCGAGTTCTGGGTATGGCGCCTGGTGGCAAGCCCACGTCTGCCCTAGGGACAGGTGGCCTTGGAGATGCTGTCCCCTTGGGACAGGAGGCACACAGAACAGGCCTGCATTCTGCCCAGACTCCTTCCTCAGAGTGGAGTATGCGCGTCTGCCCTAGCCGTCCCCTCGTGTCTTCCTAAAGCCAGGCTTTCGTCTCTACGAACAGGGAGCGGGTGACACTTGTCTTGCCACCGTCCCGCTGTTCTTCCCAGGGCAGGCTCTCCTGCTTTGTGACTGTTTCACGACAACAAGGCCAACGGCTCCTTCTCTTCTCATGGGGAGGCGTTCTGCTCCTTCCCCAGACTTGCTCCCGGGGAGCACGGTGACAGCCGTGTCCCTATCCTTAAGGCCCTTTCCAGATGTGCATCCACGCTTCTCTCGCAGGCAGTGGGGATGCTAGGGCCAAGAGAATTGCGCTCCATGCGGGTTTCTTCCACCCTGCTGCGCAGACTAGCTCAGGCAAGCAGCAGCAGCATCCCACAAAGCGACTCAGATTTCCCAACGAATGCTGTGCTTTCCCAGTGCAGGAGCCTGGTGAAAGAGGATTTCGCTGTAGGGTGGTTTCTCCCAACTTGAGACTTGGCCTAGGCAAGAAGGAAAAGCAGCCCGCAGAACCGACTCTGATTTCTGAGCAAACGGAGAGGGTGACACTTACTTGCCACCTGCCCGCTACTATTGCAATGCATGCCCTCCTGTTTCATGACCTTTCCTTAAGATTGTTTCTACAGGCACAACCACGCTTCTCTCTCAAGTAGAGGGGATGCCCGGGACAAGAGGATTTCGCTCCATGCGGGTTTCTTACACCGTGCTTCAGAGACTATGTTCAGGCAAGCGGCCTCTGAATCGCACAGAACCGACTCTGTTTTCCCCAAGAATGCTGTGCTTTCCTAGAGGGAATGCCCAGGCAAAGAGGCTTTCGCTCTATGCGGGATTCTGCCACCGTACTGCCAATACTAGGCTCAAGCAAGCAGCAACAGCAGCCCAGGGAACCGACTCTTTTTTCCCAGCGACTGCTATGCTTTCGCAGAGGTTTTCAGCTTGGCCTGAACCGCACTTCGCTGCTGCTTCCTCAGCAAGGCTTTGGGCGTTCGCTCTGTCGCGTCAGGGAAGGAGATCTGTGGGAGAGCTGGTGCCTCTTTGGGCTTTGCTCTCCCAGGCTCCATGGTCGCACCCTGGGTTTTCCGTGCCAGGCTGAACTTCGCAGACACAGCCACCACCCTGCAGCAGCGTGCGTGGTCTAGGATGACACTCCCTGCCAACTGCCATCTCCTGGCGTAGTAAGGCTTGGCTTTTCGCTCTGGAGTTCAGGCGGACTCGGGGACTAGGCCAGTGCCTTCCCCATAGGAAAGGAGAGGCGACAGGAACCCTGCACAGCACCCGTGCACTGGGATGGGGAGCTGTGGGGGACTATACCCTCTTCTTCCCCACACACCCCCTGCCACCCCCAACGCTGCCACCTCTTGGAGGAAGATGGCATCTGGCTGCCTTTTCTTCCAGGGAGCTGTATCTGCGAGTTCTGGGTATGGCGCCTGGTGGCAAGCCCACGTCTGCCCTAGGGACAGGTGGCCTTGGAGATGCTGTCCCCTTGGGACAGGAGGCACACAGAACAGGCCTGCATTCTGCCCAGACTCCTTCCTCAGAGTGGAGTATGCGCGTCTGCCCTAGCCGTCCCCTCGTGTCTTCCTAAAGCCAGGCTTTCGTCTCTACGAACAGGGAGCGGGTGACACTTGTCTTGCCACCGTCCCGCTGTTCTTCCCAGGGCAGGCTCTCCTGCTTTGTGACTGTTTCACGACAACAAGGCCAACGGCTCCTTCTCTTCTCACGGGGAGGCGTTCTGCTCCTTCCCCAGACTTGCTCCCGGGGAGCACGGTGACAGCCGTGTCCCTATCCTTAAGGCCCTTTCCAGATGTGCATCCACGCTTCTCTCGCAGGCAGTGAGGATGCTAGAGCCAAGAGAATTTCGCTCCATGCGGGTTTCTTCCACCGTGCTGCGCAGACTAGCTCAGGCAAGCAGCAGCAGCATCCCAGAAAGCGACTCAGATTTCCCAACGAATGCTGTGCTTTCCCAGTGCAGGAGCCTGGTGAAAGAGGATTTCGCTGTAGGGTGGTTTCTCCCAACTTGAGACTTGGTCTAGGCAAGCAGGAGCAGCAGCCCGCAGAACCGACTCTGATTTCTGAGCAAACGGAGAGGGTGACACTTGTCTTGCCACCTGCCCGCTACTATTGCAATGCATGCCCTCCTGTTTCATGACCTTTCATTAAGACTGTTTCTACAGGCACAACCACGCTTCTCTCTCAAGTAGAGGGGATGCCCGGGACAAGAGCATTTCGCTCCATGCGGGTTTCTTACACCGTGCTTCAGAGACTATGTTCAGGCAAGCGGCCTCTGAATCGCACAGAACCGACTCTGTTTTCCCCAAGAATGCTGTGCTTTCCTAGAGGGAATGCCCAGGCAAAGAGGCTTTCACTCTATGCGGGATTCTGCCACCGTGCTGCCAATACTAGGCTCAAGCAAGCAGCAACAGCAGCCCAGGGAACCGACTCTTTTTTCCCAGCGACTGCTATGCTTTCGCAGAGGTTTTCAGCTTGGCCTGAACCGCACTTCGCTGCTGCTTCCTCAGCAAGGCTTTGGGCGTTCGCTCTGTCGCGTCAGGGAAGGAGATCTGTGGGAGAGCTGGTGCCTCTTTGGGCTTTGCTCTCCCAGGCTCCATGGTCGCACCCTGGGTTCACCGTGCCAGGCTGAACTTCGCAGACACAGCCACCACCCTGCAGCAGCGTGCGTGGTCTAGGATGACACTCCCTGCCAACTGCCATCTCCTGGCGTAGTAAGGCTTGGCTTTTCGCTCTGGAGTTCAGGCGGACTCGGGGACTAGGCCAGTGCCTTCCCCATAGGAAAGGAGAGGCGACAGGAACCCTGCACAGCGCCCGTGCACTGGGATGGGGAGCTGTGGGGGACTATACCCTCTTCTTCCCCGACACACCCCCTGCCACCCCCAACGCTGCCACCTCTTGGAGGAAGATGGCATCTGGCTGCCTTTTCTTCCAGGGAGCTGTATCTGCGAGTTCTGGGTATGGCTTCTGGTGGCAAGCCCACGTCTGCCCTAGGGACAGGTGGCCTTGGAGATGCTGTCCCCTTGGGACAGGAGGCACACAGAACAGGCCTGCATTCTGCCCAGACTCCTTCCTCAGAGTGGAGTATGCGCGTCTGCCCTAGCCGTCCCCTCGTGTCTTCCTAAAGCCAGGCTTTCGTCTCTACGAACAGGGAGCGGGTGACACTTGTCTTGCCACCGTCCCGCTGTTCTTCCCAGGGCAGGCTCTCCTGCTTTGTGACTGTTTCACGACAACAAGGCCAACGGCTCCTTCTCTTCTCACGGGGAGGCGTTCTGCTCCTTCCCCAGACTTGCTCCCGGGGAGCACGGTGACAGCCGTGTCCCTATCCTTAATGCCCTTTCCAGATGTGCATCCACGCTTCTCTCGCAGGCAGTGAGCATACTAGGGCCAAGAGAAATTCGCTCCATGCGGGTTTCTTCCACCGTGCTGCGCAGACTAGCTCAGGCAAGCAGGAGCAGCATCCCACAAACCGACTCAGATTTCCCAACGAATGCTGTGCTTTCCCAGTGCAGGAGCCTGGTGAAAGAGGATTTCGCTGTAGGGTGGTTTCTCCCAACTTGAGACTTGGTCTAGGCAAGCAGGAGAAGCAGCCCGCAGAACCGACTCTGATTTCTGAGCAAACGGAGAGGGTGACACTTGTCTTGCCACCTGTCCGCTACTATTGCAATGCATGCCCTCCTGTTTCAAGACCTTTCATTAAGACTGTTTCTACAGGCACAACCACGCTTCTCTCTCAAGTAGAGGGGATGCCCGGGACAAGAGGATTTCGCTCCATGCGGGTTTCTTACACCGTGCTTCAGAGATTATGTTCAGGCAAGCGGCCTCTGAATCGCACAGAACCGACTCTGTTTTCCCCAAGAATGCTGTGCTTTCCTAGAGGGAATGCCCAGGCAAAGAGGCTTTCGCTCTATGCGGGATTCTGCCACCGTGCTGCCAATACTAGGCTCAAGCAAGCAGCAACAGCAGCCCAGGGAACCGACTCTTTTTTCCCAGCGACTGCTATGCTTTCGCAGAGGTTTTCAGCTTGGCCTGAACCGCACTTCGCTGCTGCTTCCTCAGCAAGGCTTTGGGCGTTGGCTCTGTCGCGTCAGGGAAGGAGATCTGTGGGAGAGCTGGTGCCTCTTTGGGCTTTGCTCTCCCAGGCTCCATGGTCGCACCCTGGGTTCACCGTGCCAGGCTGAACTTCGCAGACACAGCCACCACCCTGCAGCAGCGTGCGAGTTCTAGGATGACACTCCCTGCCAACTGCCATCTCCTGGCGTAGTAAGGCTTGGCTTTTCGCTCTGGAGTTCAGGCGGACTCGGGGACTAGGCCAGTGCCTTCCCCATAGGAAAGGAGAGGCGACAGGAACCCTGCACAGCGCCCGTGCACTGGGATGCGGAGCTGTGGGGGACTATACCCTCTTCTTCCCCGACACACCCCCTGCCACCCCCAACGCTGCCACCTCTTGGAGGAAGATGGCATCTGGCTGCCTTTTCTTGCAGGGAGCTGTATCTGCGAGTTCTGGGTATGGCGCCTGGTGGCAAGCCCACGTCTGCTCTAGGGACAGGTGGCCTTGGAGCTGCTGTCCCCTTGTGACAGGAGGCACAGAGAACAGGCCTGCATTCTGCCCAGACTCCTTCCTCAGAGTGGAGTATGCGCGTCTGCCCTAGCCGTCCCCTCGTGTCTTCCTAATGCCAGGCTTTCGTCTCTATGAACAGGGAGCGGGTGACACTTGTCTTGCCACCGTCCCGCTGTTCTTCCCAGGGCAGGCTCTTCTGCTTTGCGACTGTTTCCCGACAACAAGGCTTACGGCTCCTTCAATTCTCAAGGGGAGGCGTTCTGCTACTTCCCCAGAATTGCTCCCGGGGAGCACGGTGACAGCCGTGTCCCTATCCTTAAGGCCCTTTCCAGATGTGCATCCACGCTTCTCTCGCAGGCAGTGGGGATGCTAGGGCCAAGAGAATTTCGCTCCATGCGGGTTTCTTCCACCGTGCTGCGCAGACTAGCTCAGGCAAGCAGCAGCAGCATCCCACAAAGCGACTCAGATTTCCCAACGAATGCTGTGCTTTCCCAGTGCAGGAGCCTGGTGAAAGAGGATTTCGCTGTAGGGTGGTTTCTCCCAACGTGAGACTTGGCCTAGGCAAGCAGGAGCAGCAGCCCGCAGAACCGACTCTGATTTCTGAGCAAACGGAGAAGGTGACACTTGTCTTGCCACCTGCCCGCTACTATTGCAATGCATGCTCTCCCGTTTCATGATCTTTCATTAAGACTGTTTCTACAGGCACAACCACGCTTCTCTCTCAAGTAGAGGGGATGCCCGGGACAAGAGGATTTCGCTCCATGCGGGTTTCTTACACCGTGCTTCAGAGACTATGTTCAGGCAAGCGGCCTTTGAATCGCACAGAACCGACTCTGTTTTCCCCAAGAATGCTGTGCTTTCCTAGAGGGAATGCCCAGGCAAAGAGGCTTTCGCTCTATGCGAGATTCTGCCACCGTGCTGCCAATACTAGGCTCAAGCAAGCAGCAACCGCAGCCCAGGGAACCGACTCTTTTTTCCCAGCGACTGCTATGCTTTCGCAGAGGTTTTCAGCTTGGCCTGAACCGCACTTCGCTGCTGCTTCCTCAGCAAGGCTTTGGGCGTTCGCTCTGTCGCGTCAGGGAAGGAGATCTGTGGGAGAGCTGGTGCCTCTTTGGGCTTTGCTCTCCCAGGCTCCATGGTCGCACCCTGGGTTCACCGTGCCAGGCTGAACTTCGCAGACACAGCCACCACCCTGCAGCTGCGTGCGAGGTCTAGGATGACACTCCCTGCCAACTGCCATCTCCTGGCGTAGTAAGGCTTGGCTTTTCGCTCTGGAGTTCAGGCGGACTCGGGGACTAGGCCAGTGCCTTCCCCATAGGAAAGGAGAGGCGACAGGAACCCTGCACAGCGCCCGTGCACTGGGATGGGGAGCTGTGGGGGACTATACCCTCTTCTTCCCCGACACACCCCCTGCCACCCCCAACGCTGCCACCTCTTGGAGGAAGATGGCATCTGGCTGCCTTTTCTTCCAGGGAGCTGTATCTGCGAGTTCTGGGTATGGCGCCTGGTGGCATGCCCACGTCTGCCCTAGGGACAGCTGGCCTTGGAGATGCTGTCTCCTTGGGACAGGAGGCACACAGAACAGGCCTGCATTCTGCCCAGACTCCTTCCTCAGAGTGGAGTATGCGCGTCTGCCCTAGCCGTACCCTCGTGTCTTCCTAAAGCCAGGCTTTCGTCTCTACGAACAGGGAGCGGGTGACACTTGTCTTGCCACCGTCCCGCTGTGCTTCCCAGGGCAGGCTCTCCTGCTTTGTGACTGTTTCACGACAACAAGGCCAACGGCTCCTTCTCTTCTCACGGGGAGGCGTTCTGCTCCTTCCCCAGACTTGCTCCCGGGGAGCACGGTGACAGCTGTGTCCCTATCCTTAAGGCCCTTTCCAGATGTGCATCCACGCTTCTCTCGCAGGCAGTGAGGATGCTAGGGCCAAGAGAATTTCGTTCCATGCTGGTTTCTTCCACCGTGCTGCGCAGACTAGCTCAGGCAAGCAGTAGCAGCATCCCACAAAGCGACTCAGATTTCCCAACGAATGCTGTGCTTTCCCAGTGCAGGAGCCTGGTGAAAGAGGATTTCGCTGTAGGGTGGTTTCTCCCAACTTGAGACTTGGTCTAGGCAAGCAGGAGCAGCGGCCCGCAGAACCGACTCTGATTTCTGAGCAAACGGAGAGGGTGACACTTGTCGTGCCACCTGCCCGCTACTATTGCAATGCATGCCCTCCTGTTTCATGACCTTTCATTAAGACTGTTTCTACAGGCACAACCACGCTTCTCTCTCAAGTAGAGGGGATGCCCGGGACAAGAGGAATTCGCTCCATGCGGGTTTCTTACACCGTGCTTCAGAGACTATGTTCAGGCAAGCGGCCTCTGAATCGCACAGAACCGACTCTGTTTTCCCCAAGAATGCTGTGCTTTCCTAGAGGGAATGCCCAGGCAAAGAGGCTTTCGCTCTATGCGGGATTCTGCCACCGTGCTGCCAATACTAGGCTCAAGCAAGCAGCAACAGCAGCCCAGGGAACCGACTCTTTTTTCCCAGCGACTGCTATGCTTTCGCAGAGGTTTTCAGCTTGGCCTGAACCGCACTTCGCTGCTGCTTCCTCAGCAAGGCTTTGGGCGTTCGCTCTGTCGCGTCAGGGAAGGAGATCTGTGGGAGAGCTGGTGCCTCTTTGGGCTTTGCTCTCCCAGGCTCCATGGTCGCACCCTGGGTTCACCGTGCCAGGCTGAACTTCGCAGACACAGCCACCACCCTGCAGCAGCGTGCGTGGTCTAGGATGACACTCCCTGCCAACTGCCATCTCCTGGCGTAGTAAGGCTTGGCTTTTCGCTCTGGAGTTCAGGCGGACTCGGGGACTAGGCCAGTGCCTTCCCCATAGGAAAGGAGAGGCGACAGGAACCCTGCACAGCGCCCGTGCACTGGGATGGGGAGCTGTGGGGGACTATACCCTCTTCTTCCCCGACACACCCCCTGCCACCCCCAACGCTGCCACCTCTTGGAGGGAGATGGCATCTGGCTGCCTTTTCTTCCAGGGAGCTGTATCTGCGAGTTCTGGGTATGGCGCCTGGTGGCAAGCCCACGTCTCCCTAGGGACAGGTGGCCTTGGAGATGCTGTCCCCTTGGGACAGGAGGCACACAGAACAGGCCTGCATTCTGCCCAGACTCCTTCCTCAGACTGGAGTATGCGCGTCTGCCCTAGCCGTCCCCTCGTGTCTTCCTAAAGCCAGGCTTTCGTCTCTACGAACAGGGAGCGGGTGACACTTGTCTTGCCACCGTCCCGCTGTTCTTCCCAGGGCAGGCTCTCCTGCTTTGTGACTGTTTCACGACAACAAGGCCAACGGCTCCTTCTCTTCTCACGGGGAGGCGTTCTGCTCCTTCCCCAGACTTGCTCCCGGGGAGCACGGTGACAGCCGTGTCCCTATCCTTAAGGCCCTTTCCAGATGTGCATCCACGCTTCTCTCGCAGGCAGTGAGGATGCTAGGGCCAAGAGAATTTCGCTCCATGCGGGTTTCTTCCACCGTGCTGCGCAGACTAGCTCAGGCAAGCAGAAGCAGCATCCCACAAAGCAACTCAGATTTCCCAACGAATGCTGTGCTTTCCCAGTGCAGGAGCCTGGTGAAAGAGGATTTCGCTGTAGGGTGGTTTCTCCCAACTTGAGACTTGGCCTAGGCAAGCAGGAGCAGCAGCCCGCAGAACCGACTCTGATTTATGAGCAATAGGATAGGGTGACACTTGTCTTGCCACCTGCCCGCTACTATTGCAATGCATGCTCTCCAGTTTCATGACCTTTCATTAAGACTGTTTCTACAGGCACAACCATGCTTCTCTCTCAAGTAGAGGGGATGCCCGGGACAAGAGGATTTCGCTCCATGCGGGTTTCTTACACCGTGCTTCAGAGACTATGTTCAGGCAAGCGGCCTGTGAATCGCACAGAACCGACTCTGTTTTCCCCAAGAATGCTGTGCTTTCCTAGAGGTAATGCCCAGGCAAAGAGGCTTTCGCTCTATGCGGGATTCTGCCACCGTGCTGCCAATACTAGGCTCAAGCAAGCAGCAACAGCAGCCCAGGGAACCGACTCTTTTTTCCCAGCAACTGCTATGCTTTCGCAGAGGTTTTCAGCTTGGCCTGAACCGCACTTCGCTGCTGCTTCCTCAGCAAGGCTTTGGGCGTTCGCTCTGTCGCGTCAGGGAAGGAGATCTGTGGGAGAGCTGGTGCCTCTTTGGGCTTTGCTCTCCCAGGCTCCATGGTCGCACCCTGGGTTCACCGTGCCAGGCTGAACTTCGCAGACACAGCCACCACCCTGCAGCAGCGTGCGTGGTCTAGGATGACACTCCCTGCCAACTGCCATCTCCTGGCGTAGTAAGGCTTGGCTTTTCGCTCTGGAGTTCAGGCGGACTCGGGGACTAGGCCAGTGCCTTCCCCATAGGAAAGGAGAGGCGACAGGAACCCTGCACAGCGCCCGTGCACTGGGATGGGGAGCTGTGGGGGACTATACCCTCTTCTTCCCCGACACACCCCCTGCCACCCCCAACGCTGCCACCTCTTGGAGGAAGATGGCATCTGGCTGCCTTTTCTTCCAGGGAGCTGTATCTGCGAGTTCTGTGTATGGCGCCTGGTGGCAAGCCCACGTCTGCCCTAGGGACAGGTGGCCTTGGAGATGCTGTCCCCTTGGGACAGGAGGCACACAGAACAGGCCTGCATTCTGCCCAGACTCCTTCCTCAGAGTGGAGTATGCGCGTCAGCCCTAGCCGTCCCCTCGTGTCTTCCTAAAGCCAGGCTTTCGTCTCTACGAACAGGGAGCGGGTGACACTTGTCTTGCCAACGTCCCGCTGTTCTTCCCAGGGCAGGCTCTCCTGCTTTGTGACTGTTTCAGGACAACAAGGCCAACGGCTCCTTCTCTTCTCACGGGGAGGCGTTCTGCTCCTTCCCCAGACTTGCTCCCGGGGAGCACGGTGACAGCCGTGTCCCTATCCTTAAGGCCCTTTCCAGATGTGCATCCACGCTTCTCTCGCAGGCAGTGAGGATGCTAGGGCCAAGAGAATTTCGTTCCATGCAGGTTTCTTCCACCGTGCTGCGCAGACTAGCTCAGGCAAGCAGGAGCAGCATCCCACAAAGCGACTCAGATTTCCCAACGAATGCTGTGCTTTCCCAGTGCAGGAGCCTGGTGAAAGAGGATTTCGCTGTAGGGTGGTTTCTCCCAACTTGAGACTTGGTCTAGGCAAGCAGGAGCAGCAGCCCGCAGAACCGACTCTGATTTCTGAACAAACGGAGAGGGTGACACTTGTCTTGCCACCTGCCCGCTACTATTGCAATGCATGCTCTCCTGTTTCATGACCTTTCTTTAAGACTGATTCTACAGGCACAACCACGCTTCTCTCTCAAGTAGAGGGGATGCCCGGGATAAGAGGATTTCGCTCCATGCGGGTTTCTTACACCGTGCTTCAGAGACTATGTTCAGGCAAGCGGCCTCTGAATCGCACAGAACCGACTCTGTTTTCCCCAAGAATGCTGTGCTTTCCTAGAGGGAATGCCCAGGCAAAGAGGCTCTCGCTCTATGCGGGATTCTGCCACCGTGCTGCCAATACTAGGCTCAAGCAAGCAGCAACAGCAGCCCAGGGAACCGACTCTTTTTTCCCAGCGACTGCTATGCTTTGGCAGAGGTTTTCAGCTTGGCCTGAACCGCACTTCGCTGCTGCTTCCTCAGCAAGGCTTTGGGCGTTCGCTCTGTCGCGTCAGGGAAGGAGATCTGTGGGAGAGCTGGTGCCTCTTTGGGCTTTATTCTCCCAGGCTCCATGGTCTCACCCTGAGTTCACCGTGCCAGGCTGAACTTCGCAGACACAGCCACCACCCTGCAGCAGCGTGCGTGGTCTAGGATGACACTCCCTGCCAACTGCCATCTCCTGGCGTAGTAAGGCTTGGCTTTTCGCTCTGGAGTTCAGGCGGACTCGGGGACTAGGCCAGTGCCTTCCCCATAGGAAAGGAGAGGCGACAGGAACCCTGCACAGCACCCGTGCACTGGGATGGGGAGCTGTGGGGGACTATACCCTCTTCTTCCCCGACACACCCCCTGCCATCCCCAACGCTGCCACCTCTTGGAGGAAGATGGCATCTGGCTGCCTTTTCTTCCAGGGAGCTGTATCTGCGAGTTCTGGGTATGGCGCCTGGTGGCAAGCCCATGTCTGCCCTAGGGACAGGTGGCCATGGAGATGCTGTCCCCTTGGGACAGGAGGCACACAGAACAGGCCTGCATTCTGCCCAGACCCTTCCTCAGAGTGGAGTATGCGCGTCTGCCCTAGCTGTCCCCTCGTGTCTTCCTAAAGCCAGGCTTTCGTCTTTACGAATAGGGAGCGGGTGACACTTGTCTTGCCACCGTCCCGCTGTTCTTCCCAGGGCAGGCTCTCCTGCTTTGTGACTGTTTCACGACAACAAGGCCAACGGCTCCTTCTCTTCTCACGGGGAGGCGTTCTGCTCCTTCCCCAGACTTGCTCCCGGGGAGCACGGTGACAGCCGTGTCTCTATCCTTAAGGCCCTTTCCAGATGTGCATCCACGCTTCTCTCGCAGGCAGTGAGGATGCTAAGGCCAAGAGAATTTCGGTCCATATGGGTTTCTTCCACCGTGCTGCGCAGACTAGCTCAGGCAAGCAGGAGCAGCATCCCACAAAGCGACTCAGATTTCCCAACGAATGCTGTGCTTTCCCAGTGCAGGAGCCTGGTGAAAGAGGATTTCGCTGTAGGGTGGTTTCTCCCAACTTGAGACTTGGTCTAGGCAAGCAGGAGCAGCAGCCCGCAGAACCGACTCTGATTTCTGAGCAAACGGAGAGGGTGACACTTGTTTTGCCACCTGCCCGCTTCTATTGCAATGCATGCCCTCCTGTTTCATGACCTTTCATTAAGACTGTTTCTACAGGCACAACCACGCTTCTCTCTCAAGTAGAGGGGATGCCCGGGACAAGAGGAATTCGCTCCATGCGGGTTTCTTATACCGTGCTTCAGAGACTATGTTCAGGCAAGCGGCCTCTGAATCGCACAGAACCGACTCTGTTTTCCCCAAGAATGCTGTGCTTTCCTAGAGGGAATGCCCAGGCAAAGAGGCTTTCGCTCTATGCGGGATTCTGCCACCGTGCTGCCAGTACTAGGCTCAAGCAAGCAGCAACAGCAGCCCAGGGAACCGACTCTTTTTTCCCAGCGACTGCTATGCTTTCGCAGAGGTTTTCAGCTTGGCCTGAACCGCACTTCGCTGCTGCTTCCTCAGCAAGGCTTTGGGCGTTCGCTCTGTCGCGTCAGGGAAGGAGATCTGTGGGAGAGCTGGTGCCTCTTTGGGCTTTGCTCTCCCAGGCTCCATGGTCGCACCCTGGGTTCACCGTGCCAGGCTGAACTTCGCAGACACAGCCACCACCCTGCAGCAGCGTGCGTGGTCTAGGATGACACTCCCTGCCAACTGCCATCTCCTGGCGTAGTAAGGCTTGGCTTTTCGCTCTGGAGTTCAGGCGGACTCGGGGACTAGGCCAGTGCCTTCCCCATAGGAAAGGAGAGGCGACAGGAACCCTGCACAGCGCCCGTGCACTGGGATGTGGAGCTGTGGGGGACTATACCCTCTTCTTCCCCGACACACCCCCTGCCACCCCCAACGCTGCCACCTCTTGGAGGAAGATGGCATCTGGCTGCCTTTTCTTCCAGGGAGCTGTATCTGCGAGTTCTGGGTATGGCGCCTGGTGGCAAGCCCACGTCTCCCTAGGGACAGGTGGCCTTGGAGATGCTGTCCCCTTGGGACAGGAGGCACACAGAACAGGCCTGCATTCTGCCCAGACTCCTTCCTCAGACTGGAGTATGCGCGTCTGCCCTAGCCGTCCCCTCGTGTCTTCCTAAAGCCAGGCTTTCGTCTCTACGAACAGGGAGCGGGTGACACTTGTCTTGCCACCGTCCCGCTGTTCTTCCCAGGGCAGGCTCTCCTGCTTTGTGACTGTTTCACGACAACAAGGCCAACGGCTCCTTCTCTTCTCACGGGGAGGCGTTCTGCTCCTTCCCCAGACTTGCTCCCGGGGAGCACGGTGACAGCCGTGTCCCTATCCTTAAGGCCCTTTCCAGATGTGCATCCACGCTTCTCTCGCAGGCAGTGAGGATGCTAGGGCCAAGAGAATTTCGCTCCATGCGGGTTTCTTCCACCGTGCTGCGCAGACTGGCTCAGGCAAGCAGAAGCAGCATCCCACAAAGCAACTCAGATTTCCCAACGAATGCTGTGCTTTCCCAGTGCAGGAGCCTGGTGAAAGAGGATTTCGCTGTAGGGTGGTTTCTCCCAACTTGAGACTTGGCCTAGGCAAGCAGGAGCAGCAGCCCGCAGAAACGACTCTGATTTCTGAGCAATAGGATAGGGTGACACTTGTCTTGCCACCTGCCCGCTACTATTGCAATGCATGCTCTCCAGTTTCATGACCTTTCATTAAGACTGTTTGTACAGGCACAACCACGCTTCTCTCTCAAGTAGAGGGGATGCCCAGGACAAGAGGATTTCCTCCATGCGGGTTTCTTACACCGTGCTTCAGAGACTATGTTCAGGCAAGCGGCCTGTGAATCGCACAGAACCGACTCTGTTTTCCCCAAGAATGCTGTGCTTTCCTAGAGGGAATGCCCAGGCAAAGAGGCTTTCGCTCTATGCGGGATTCTGCCACCGTGCTGCCAATACTAGGCTCAAGCAAGCAGCAACAGCAGCCCAGGGAACCGACTCTTTTTTCCCAGCGACTGCTATGCTTTGGCAGAGGTTTTCAGCTTGGCCTGAACCGCACTTCGCTGCTGCTTCCTCAGCAAGGCTTTGGGCGTTCGCTCTGTCGCGTCAGGGAAGGAGATCTGTGGGAGAGCTGGTGCCTCTTTGGGCTTTGCTCTCCCAGGCTCCATGGTCGCACCCTGGGTTCACCGTGCCAGGCTGAACTTCGCAGACACAGCCACCACCCTGCAGCAGCGTGCGTGGTCTAGGATGACACTCCCTGCCAACTGCCATCTCCTGGCGTAGTAAGGCTTGGCTTTTCGCTCTGGAGTTCAGGCGGACTCGGGGACTAGGCCAGTGCCTTCCCCATAGGAAAGGAGAGGCGACAGGAACCCTGCACAGCGCCCGTGCACTGGGATGGGGAGCTGTGGGGGACTATACCCTCTTCTTCCCCGACACACCCCCTGCCACCCCCAACGCTGCCACCTCTTGGAGGAAGATGGCATCTGGCTGCCTTTTCTTCCAGGGAGCTGTATCTGCGAGTTCTGGGTATGGCGCCTGGTGGCAAGCCCAGGTCTGCCCTAGGGACAGGTGGCCTTGGAGATGCTGTCCCCTTGGGACAGGAGGCACACAGAACAGGCCTGCATTCTGCCCAGACCCTTCCTCAGAGTGGAGTATGCGCGTCTGCCCTAGCTGTCCCCTCGTGTCTTCCTAAAGCCAGGCTTTCGTCTCTACGAACAGGGAGCGGGTGACACTTGTCTTGCCAACGTCCCGCTGTTCTTCCCAGGGCAGGCTCTCCTGCTTTGTGACTGTTTCACGACAACAAGGCCAACGGCTCCTTCTCTTCTCACGGGGAGGCGTTCTGCTCCTTCCCCAGACTTGCTCCCGGGGAGCACGGTGACAGCCGTGTCCCTATCCTTAAGGCCCTTTCCAGATGTTCATCCACGCTTCTCTCGCAGGCAGTGAGGATGCTAAGGCCAAGAGAATTTCGCTCCATGCGGGTTTCTTCCACCGTGCTGCGCAGACTAGCTCAGGCAAGCAGGAGCAGCATCCCACAAAGCGACTCAGATTTCCCAACGAATGCTGTGCTTTCCCAGTGCAGGAGCCTGGTGAAAGAGGATTTCGCTGTAGGGTGGTTTCTCCCAACTTGAGACTTGGTCTAGGCAAGCAGGAGCAGCAGCCCGCAGAACCGACTCTGATTTCTGAGCAAACGGAGAGGGTGACACTTGTCTTGCCACCTGCTCGCTACTATTGCAATGCATGCTCTCCTGTTTCATGACCTTTCATTAAGACTGTTTCTACAGGCACAACCACGCTTCTCTCTCAAGTAGAGGGGATGCCCGGGACAAGAGGATTTCGCTCCATGCGGGTTTCTTACACCGTGCTTCAGAGACTATGTTCAGGCAAGCGGCCTCTGAATCGCACAGAACCGACTCTGTTTTCCCCAAGAATGCTGTGCTTTCCTAGAGGGAATGCCCAGGCAAAGAGGCTTTCGCTCTATGCGGGATTCTGCCACCGTGCTGCCAATACTAGGCTCAAGCAAGCAGCAACAGCAGCCCAGGGAACCGACTCTTTTTTCCCAGCGACTGCTATGCTTTCGCAGAGGTTTTCAGCTTGGCCTGAACCGCACTTCGCTGCTGCTTCCTCAGCAAGGCTTTGGGCGTTCGCTCTGTCGCGTCAGGGAAGGAGATCTGTGGGAGAGCTGGTGCCTCTTTGGGCTTTGCTCTCCCAGGCTCCATGGTCGCACCCTGGGTTCACCGTGCCAGGCTGAACTTCGCAGACACAGCCACCACCCTGCAGCAGCGTGCGTGGTCTAGGATGACACTCCCTGCCAACTGCCATCTCCTGGCGTAGTAAGGCTTGGCTTTTCGCTCTGCAGTTCAGGCAGACTCGGGGACTAGGCCAGTGCCTTCCCCATAGGAAAGGAGAGGCGACAGGAACCCTGCACAGCGCCCGTACACTGGGATGGGGAGCTGTGGGGGACTATACCCTCTTCTTCCCCGACACACCCCCTGCCACCCCCAACGCTGCCACCTCTTGGAGGAAGAATGCATCTGGCTGCCTTTTCTTCCAGGGAGCTGTATCTGCGAGTTCTGGGTATGGCGCCTGGTGGCAAGCCCACGTCTGCCCTAGGGACAGGTGGCCTTGGAGATGCTGTCCCCTTGGGACAGGAGGCACACAGAACAGGCCTGCATTCTGCCCAGACTCCTTCCTCAGAGTGGAGTATGCGCGTCTGCCCTAGCCGTCCCCTCGTGTCTTCCTAAAGCCAGGCTTTCGTCTCTACGAACAGGGAGCGGGTGACACTTGTCTTGCCACCGTCCCGCTGTTCTTCCCAGGGCAGGCTCTCCTGCTTTGTGACTGTTTCACGACAACAAGGCCAACGGCTCCTTCTCTTCTCACGGGGAGGCGTTCTGCTCCTTCCCCAGACTTGCTCCCGGGGAGCACGGTGACAGCCGTGTCTCTATCCTTAAGGCCCTTTCCAGATGTGCATCCACGCTTCTCTCGCAGGCAGTGAGGATGCTAAGGCCAAGAGAATTTCGGTCCATATGGGTTTCTTCCACCGTGCTGCGCAGACTAGCTCAGGCAAGCAGGAGCAGCATCCCACAAAGCGACTCAGATTTCCCAACGAATGCTGTGCTTTCCCAGTGCAGGAGCCTGGTGAAAGAGGATTTCGCTGTAGGGTGGTTTCTCCCAACTTGAGACTTGGTCTAGGCAAGCAGGAGCAGCAGCCCGCAGAACCGACTCTGATTTCTGAGCAAACGGAGAGGGTGACACTTGTTTTGCCACCTGCCCGCTTCTATTGCAATGCATGCCCTCCTGTTTCATGACCTTTCATTAAGACTGTTTCTACAGGCACAACCACGCTTCTCTCTCAAGTAGAGGGGATGCCCGGGACAAGAGGAATTCGCTCCATGCGGGTTTCTTATACCGTGCTTCAGAGACTATGTTCAGGCAAGCGGCCTCTGAATCGCACAGAACCGACTCTGTTTTCCCCAAGAATGCTGTGCTTTCCTAGAGGGAATGCCCAGGCAAAGAGGCTTTCGCTCTATGCGGGATTCTGCCACCGTGCTGCCAGTACTAGGCTCAAGCAAGCAGCAACAGCAGCCCAGGGAACCGACTCTTTTTTCCCAGCGACTGCTATGCTTTCGCAGAGGTTTTCAGCTTGGCCTGAACCGCACTTCGCTGCTGCTTCCTCAGCAAGGCTTTGGGCGTTCGCTCTGTCGCGTCAGGGAAGGAGATCTGTGGGAGAGCTGGTGCCTCTTTGGGCTTTGCTCTCCCAGGCTCCATGGTCGCACCCTGGGTTCACCGTGCCAGGCTGAACTTCGCAGACACAGCCACCACCCTGCAGCAGCGTGCGTGGTCTAGGATGACACTCCCTGCCAACTGCCATCTCCTGGCGTAGTAAGGCTTGGCTTTTCGCTCTGGAGTTCAGGCGGACTCGGGGACTAGGCCAGTGCCTTCCCCATAGGAAAGGAGAGGCGACAGGAACCCTGCACAGCGCCCGTGCACTGGGATGTGGAGCTGTGGGGGACTATACCCTCTTCTTCCCCGACACACCCCCTGCCACCCCCAACGCTGCCACCTCTTGGAGGAAGATGGCATCTGGCTGCCTTTTCTTCCAGGGAGCTGTATCTGCGAGTTCTGGGTATGGCGCCTGGTGGCAAGCCCACGTCTCCCTAGGGACAGGTGGCCTTGGAGATGCTGTCCCCTTGGGACAGGAGGCACACAGAACAGGCCTGCATTCTGCCCAGACTCCTTCCTCAGACTGGAGTATGCGCGTCTGCCCTAGCCGTCCCCTCGTGTCTTCCTAAAGCCAGGCTTTCGTCTCTACGAACAGGGAGCGGGTGACACTTGTCTTGCCACCGTCCCGCTGTTCTTCCCAGGGCAGGCTCTCCTGCTTTGTGACTGTTTCACGACAACAAGGCCAACGGCTCCTTCTCTTCTCACGGGGAGGCGTTCTGCTCCTTCCCCAGACTTGCTCCCGGGGAGCACGGTGACAGCCGTGTCCCTATCCTTAAGGCCCTTTCCAGATGTGCATCCACGCTTCTCTCGCAGGCAGTGAGGATGCTAGGGCCAAGAGAATTTCGCTCCATGCGGGTTTCTTCCACCGTGCTGCGCAGACTGGCTCAGGCAAGCAGAAGCAGCATCCCACAAAGCAACTCAGATTTCCCAACGAATGCTGTGCTTTCCCAGTGCAGGAGCCTGGTGAAAGAGGATTTCGCTGTAGGGTGGTTTCTCCCAACTTGAGACTTGGCCTAGGCAAGCAGGAGCAGCAGCCCGCAGAAACGACTCTGATTTCTGAGCAATAGGATAGGGTGACACTTGTCTTGCCACCTGCCCGCTACTATTGCAATGCATGCTCTCCAGTTTCATGACCTTTCATTAAGACTGTTTGTACAGGCACAACCACGCTTCTCTCTCAAGTAGAGGGGATGCCCAGGACAAGAGGATTTCCTCCATGCGGGTTTCTTACACCGTGCTTCAGAGACTATGTTCAGGCAAGCGGCCTGTGAATCGCACAGAACCGACTCTGTTTTCCCCAAGAATGCTGTGCTTTCCTAGAGGGAATGCCCAGGCAAAGAGGCTTTCGCTCTATGCGGGATTCTGCCACCGTGCTGCCAATACTAGGCTCAAGCAAGCAGCAACAGCAGCCCAGGGAACCGACTCTTTTTTCCCAGCGACTGCTATGCTTTGGCAGAGGTTTTCAGCTTGGCCTGAACCGCACTTCGCTGCTGCTTCCTCAGCAAGGCTTTGGGCGTTCGCTCTGTCGCGTCAGGGAAGGAGATCTGTGGGAGAGCTGGTGCCTCTTTGGGCTTTGCTCTCCCAGGCTCCATGGTCGCACCCTGGGTTCACCGTGCCAGACTGAACTTCGCAGACACAGCCACCACCCTGCAGCAGCGTGCGTGGTCTAGGATGACACTCCCTGCCAACTGCCATCTCCTGGCGTAGTAAGGCTTGGCTTTTCGCTCTGGAGTTCAGGCGGACTCGGGGACTAGGCCAGTGCCTTCCCCATAGGAAAGGAGAGGCGACAGGAACCCTGCACAGCGCCCGTGCACTGGGATGGGGAGCTGTGGGGGACTATACCCTCTTCTTCCCCGACACACCCCCTGCCACCCCCAACGCTGCCACCTCTTGGAGGAAGATGGCATCTGGCTGCCTTTTCTTCCAGGGAGCTGTATCTGCGAGTTCTGGGTATGGCGCCTGGTGGCAAGCCCAGGTCTGCCCTAGGGACAGGTGGCCTTGGAGATGCTGTCCCCTTGGGACAGGAGGCACACAGAACAGGCCTGCATTCTGCCCAGACCCTTCCTCAGAGTGGAGTATGCGCGTCTGCCCTAGCTGTCCCCTCGTGTCTTCCTAAAGCCAGGCTTTCGTCTCTACGAACAGGGAGCGGGTGACACTTGTCTTGCCAACGTCCCGCTGTTCTTCCCAGGGCAGGCTCTCCTGCTTTGTGACTGTTTCACGACAACAAGGCCAACGGCTCCTTCTCTTCTCACGGGGAGGCGTTCTGCTCCTTCCCCAGACTTGCTCCCGGGGAGCACGGTGACAGCCGTGTCCCTATCCTTAAGGCCCTTTCCAGATGTTCATCCACGCTTCTCTCGCAGGCAGTGAGGATGCTAAGGCCAAGAGAATTTCGCTCCATGCGGGTTTCTTCCACCGTGCTGCGCAGACTAGCTCAGGCAAGCAGGAGCAGCATCCCACAAAGCGACTCAGATTTCCCAACGAATGCTGTGCTTTCCCAGTGCAGGAGCCTGGTGAAAGAGGATTTCGCTGTAGGGTGGTTTCTCCCAACTTGAGACTTGGTCTAGGCAAGCAGGAGCAGCAGCCCGCAGAACCGACTCTGATTTCTGAGCAAACGGAGAGGGTGACACTTGTCTTGCCACCTGCTCGCTACTATTGCAATGCATGCTCTCCTGTTTCATGACCTTTCATTAAGACTGTTTCTACAGGCACAACCACGCTTCTCTCTCAAGTAGAGGGGATGCCCGGGACAAGAGGATTTCGCTCCATGCGGGTTTCTTACACCGTGCTTCAGAGACTATGTTCAGGCAAGCGGCCTCTGAATCGCACAGAACCGACTCTGTTTTCCCCAAGAATGCTGTGCTTTCCTAGAGGGAATGCCCAGGCAAAGAGGCTTTCGCTCTATGCGGGATTCTGCCACCGTGCTGCCAATACTAGGCTCAAGCAAGCAGCAACAGCAGCCCAGGGAACCGACTCTTTTTTCCCAGCGACTGCTATGCTTTCGCAGAGGTTTTCAGCTTGGCCTGAACCGCACTTCGCTGCTGCTTCCTCAGCAAGGCTTTGGGCGTTCGCTCTGTCGCGTCAGGGAAGGAGATCTGTGGGAGAGCTGGTGCCTCTTTGGGCTTTGCTCTCCCAGGCTCCATGGTCGCACCCTGGGTTCACCGTGCCAGGCTGAACTTCGCAGACACAGCCACCACCCTGCAGCAGCGTGCGTGGTCTAGGATGACACTCCCTGCCAACTGCCATCTCCTGGCGTAGTAAGGCTTGGCTTTTCGCTCTGCAGTTCAGGCAGACTCGGGGACTAGGCCAGTGCCTTCCCCATAGGAAAGGAGAGGCGACAGGAACCCTGCACAGCGCCCGTACACTGGGATGGGGAGCTGTGGGGGACTATACCCTCTTCTTCCCCGACACACCCCCTGCCACCCCCAACGCTGCCACCTCTTGGAGGAAGAATGCATCTGGCTGCCTTTTCTTCCAGGGAGCTGTATCTGCGAGTTCTGGGTATGGCGCCTGGTGGCAAGCCCACGTCTGCCCTAGGGACAGGTGGCCTTGGAGATGCTGTCCCCTTGGGACAGGAGGCACACAGAACAGGCCTGCATTCTGCCCAGACTCCTTCCTCAGAGTGGAGTATGCGCGTCTGCCCTAGCCGTCCCCTCGTGTCTTCCTAAAGCCAGGCTTTCGTCTCTACGAACAGGGAGCGGGTGACACTTGTCTTGCCACCGTCCCGCTGTTCTTCCCAGGGCAGGCTCTCCTGCTTTGTGACTGTTTCACGACAACAAGGCCAACGGCTCCTTCTCTTCTCACGGGGAGGCGTTCTGCTCCTTCCCCAGACTTGCTCCCGGGGAGCACGGTGACAGCCGTGTCCCTATCCTTAAGGCCCTTTCCAGATGTGCATCCACGCTTCTCTCGCAGGCAGTGAGGATGCTAGGGCCAAGAGAATTTCGCTCCATGTGGGTTTCTTCCACCGTGCTGCGCAGACTAGCTCACGGAAGCAGGAGCAACATCCCACAAAGCGACTCAGATTTCCCAACGAATGCTGTGCTTTCCCAGTGCAGGAGCCTGGTGAAAGAGGATTTCGCTGTCGGGTGGTTTCTCCCAACTTGAGACTTGGTCTAGGCAAGCAGGAGCAGCCGCCCGCAGAACCGACTCTGATTTCTGAGCAAACGGAGAGGGTGACACTTGTCTTGCCACCTGCCCGCTACTATTGCAATGCATGCCCTCCTGTTTCATGACCTTTCCTTAAGACTGTTTCTACAGGCACAACCACGCTTCTCTCTCAAGTAGAGGGGATGCCCGGGACAAGAGGATTTCGCTCCATGCGGGTTTCTTACACCGTGCTTAAGAGACTATGTTCAGGCAAGCGGCCTCTGAATCGCACAGAAACGACTCTGTTTTCCCCAAGATTGCTGTGCTTTCCTAGAGGGATTGCCCAGGCAAAGAGGCTTTCGCTCTATGCGGGATTCTGCCACCGTGCTGCCAATACTAGGCTCAAGCAAGCAGCAACAGCAGCCCAGGGAACCGACTCTTTTTTCCCAGCGACTGCTATGCTTTCGCAGAGGTTTTCAGCTTGGCCTGAACCGCACTTCGCTGCTGCTTCCTCAGCAAGGCTTTGGGCGTTCGCTCTGTCGCGTCAGGGAAGGAGATCTGTGGGAGAGCTGGTGCCTCTTTGGGCTTTGCTCTCCCAGGCTCCATGGTCGCACCCTGGGTTCACCGTGCCAGGCTGAACTTCGCAGACACAGCCACCACCCTGCAGCAGCGTGCGTGGTCTAGGATGACACTCCCTGCCAACTGCCATCTCCTGGCGTAGTAAGGCTTGGCTTTTCGCTCTGGAGTTCAGGCGGACTCGGGGACTAGGCCAGTGCCTTCCCCATAGGAAAGGAGAGGCGACAGGAACCCTGCACAGCGCCCGTGCACTGGGATGGGGAGCTGTGGGGGACTATACCCTCTTCTTCCCCGACACACCCCCTGCCACCCCCAACGCTGCCACCTCTTGGAGGGAGATGGCATCTGGCTGCCTTTTCTTCCAGGGAGCTGTATCTGCGAGTTCTGGGTACGGCGCCTGGTGGCAAGCCCACGTCTGCCCTAGGGACACGTGGCCTTGGAGATGCTGTCCCCTTGGGACAGGAGGCACACAGAACAGGCCTGCATTCTGCCCAGACTCTTTCCTCAGAGTGGAGTATGCGCGTCTGTCCTAGCCGTCCCCTCGTGTCTTCCTAAAGCCAGGCTTTCGTCTCTATGAACAGGGAGCGGGTGACACTTGTCTTGCCACCATCCCGCTGTTCTTCCCAGGGCAGGCTCTTCTGCTTTGCGACTGTTTCCCGACAACAAGGCCTACGGCTCCTTCTCTTCTCACGGGGAGGCGTTCTGCTCCTTCCCCAGACATGCTCCCGGGGAGCACGGTGACAGCCGTGTCCCTATCCTTAAGGCCCTTTCCAGATGTGCATCCATGCTTCTCCCGCAGGCAGTGGGGATGCTAGGGCCAAGAGAATTTCGCTCCATGCCGGTTTCTTCCACCGTGCTGCGCAGACTAGCTCAGGCAAGCAGGAGCAGCATCCCACAAAGCGACTCAGATTTCCCAACGAATGCTGTGCTTTCCCAGTGCAGGAGCCTGGTGAAAGAGGATTTCGCTGTAGGGTGGTTTCTCCCAACTTGAGACTTGGTCTAGGCAAGCAGGAGCAGCAGCCCGCAGAACCGACTCTGATTTCTGAGCAAACGGAGAGGGTGACACTTGTCTTGCCACCTGCCCGCTACTATTGCAATGCATGCCCTCCTGTTTCATGACCTTTCATTAAGACTGTTTCTACAGGCACAACCACGCTTCTCTCTCAAGTAGAGGGGATGCCCGGGACAAGAGGATTTCGCTCCATGCGGGTTTCTTACACCGTGCTTCAGAGACTATGTTCAGGCAAGCGGCCTCTGAATCGCACAGAACCGACTCTGTTTTCCCCAAGAATGCTGTGCTTTCCTAGAGGGAATGCCCAGGCAAAGAGGCTTTCGCTCTATGCGGGATTCTGCCACCGTGCTGCCAATACTAGGCTCAAGCAAGCAGCAACAGCAGCCCAGGGAACCGACTCTTTTTTCCCAGCGACTGCTATGCTTTCGCAGAGGTTTTCAGCTTGGCCTGAACCGCACTTCGCTGCTGCTTCCTCAGCAAGGCTTTGGGCGTTCGCTCTGTCGCGTCAGGGAAGGAGATCTGTGGGAGAGCTGGTGCCTCTTTGGGCTTTGCTCTCCCAGGCTCCATGGTCGCACCCTGGGTTCACCGTGCCAGGCTGAACTTCGCAGACACAGCCACCACCCTGCAGCAGCGTGCGAGGTCTAGGATGACACTCCCTGCCAACTGCCATCTCCAGACGTAGTAAGGCTTGGCTTTTCGCTCTGGAGTTCAGGCGGACTCGGGGACTAGGCCAGTGCCTTCCCCATAGGAAAGGAGAGGCGACAGGAACCCTGCACAGCGCCCGTGCACAGGGATGGGGAGCTGTGGGGGACTATACCCTCTTCTTCCCCGACACACCCCCTGCCACCCCTAACGCTGCCACCTCTTGGAGGAAGATGGCATCTGGCTGCCTTTTCTTCCAGGGAGCTGTATCTGCGAGTTCTGGGTATGGCGCCTGGTGGCAAGCCCACGTCTGCCCTAGGGACAGGTGGCCTTGGAGATTCTGTCCCCTTGGGACAGGAGGCACACAGAACAGGCCTGCATTCTGCCCAGACACCTTCCTCAGAGTGGAGTATGCGCGTCTGCCCTAGCCGTCCCCTCGTGTCTTCCTAAAGCCAGGCTTTCGTCTCTACGAACAGGGAGCGGGTGACACTTGTCTTGCCACCGTCCCGCTGTTCTTCCCAGGGCAGGCTCTCCTGCTTTGTGACTGTTTCACGACAACAAGGCCAACGGCTCCTTCTCTTCTCACGGGGAGGCGTTCTGCTCCTTCCCCAGACTTGCTCCCGGGGAGCACGGTGACAGCCGTGTCCCTATCCTTAAGGCCCTTTCCAGATGTGCATCCACGCTTCTCTCGCAGGCAGTGAGGATGCTAGGGCCAAGAGAATTTCGCTCCATGCGGGTATCTTCCACCGTGCTGCGCAGACTAGCTCAGGCAAGCAGCAGCAGCATCCCACAAAGCGACTCAGATTTCCCAACGAATGCTGTGCTTTCCCAGTGCAGGAGCCTGGTGAAAGAGGATTTCGCTGTAGGGTGGTTTCTCCCAACTTGAGACTTGGTCTAGGCAAGCAGGAGCAGCAGCCCGCAGAACCGACTCTGATTTCTGAGCAAACGGAGAGGGTGACACTTGTCTTGCCACCTGCCCGCTACTATTGCAATGCATGCCCTCTTCTTTCATGACCTTTCCTTAAGACTGTTTCTACAGGCACAACCACGCTTCTCTCTCAAGTAGAGGGGATGCCCGGGACAAGAGGATTTCGCTCCATGCGGGTTTCTTACACCGTGCTTCAGAGACTATGTTCAGGCAAGCGGCCTCTGAATCGCACAGAACCGACTCTGTTTTCCTAAGAATGCTGTGCTTTCCTAGAGGGAATGCCCAGGCAAAGAGGCTTTCGCTCTATTCGGGATTCTGCCACCGTGCTGCCAATACTAGGCTCAAGCAAGCAGCAACAGCAGCCCAGGGAACCGACTCTTTTTTCCCAGCGACTGCTATGCTTTCGCAGAGGTTTTCAGCTTGGCCTGAACCGCACTTCGCTGCTGCTTCCTCAGCAAGGCTTTGGGCGTTCGCTCTGTCGCGTCAGGGAAGGAGATCTGTGGGAGAGCTGGTGCCTCTTTGGGCTTTGCTCTCCCAGGCTCCATGGTCGCACCCTGGGTTCACCGTGCCAGGCTGAACTTCGCAGACACAGCCACCACCCTGCAGCAGCGTGCGTGGTCTAGGATGACACTCCCTGCCAACTGCCATCTCCTGGCGTAGTAAGGCTTGGCTTTTCGCTCTGGAGTTCAGGCGGACTCGGGGACTAGGCCAGTGCCTTCCCCATAGGAAAGGAGAGGCGACAGGAACCCTGCACAGCGCCCGTGCACTGGGATGGGGAGCTGTGGGGGACTATACCCTCTTCTTCCCCGACACACCCCCTGCCACCCCCAACGCTGCCACCTCTTGGAGGGAGATGGCATCTGGCTGCCTTTTCTTCCAGGGAGCTGTATCTGCGAGTTCTGGGTACGGCGCCTGGTGGCAAGCCCACGTCTGCCCTAGGGACACGTGGCCTTGGAGATGCTGTCCCCTTGGGACAGGAGGCACACAGAACAGGCCTGCATTCTGCCCAGACTCCTTCCTCAGAGTGGAGTATGCGCGTCTGTCCTAGCCGTCCCCTCGTGTCTTCCTAAAGCCAGGCTTTCGTCTCTATGAACAGGGAGCGGGTGACACTTGTCTTGCCACCATCCCGCTGTTCTTCCCAGTGCAGGCTCTTCTGCTTTGCGACTGTTTCCCGACAACAAGGCCTACGGCTCCTTCTCTTCTCACGGGGAGGCGTTCTGCTCCTTCCCCAGACATGCTCCCGGGGAGCACGGTGACAGCCGTGTCCCTATCCTTAAGGCCCTTTCCAGATGTGCATCCACGCTTCTCCCGCAGGCAGTGGGGATGCTAGGGCCAAGAGAATTTCGCTCCATGCCGGTTTCTTCCACCGTGCTGCGCAGACTAGCTCAGGCAAGCAGGAGCAGCATCCCACAAAGCGACTCAGATTTCCCAACGAATGCTGTGCTTTCCCAGTGCAGGAGCCTGGTGAAAGAGGATTTCGCTGTAGGGTGGTTTCTCCCAACTTGAGACTTGGTCTAGGCAAGCAGGAGCAGCAGCCCGCAGAACCGACTCTGATTTCTGAGCAAACGGAGAGGGTGACACTTGTCTTGCCACCTGCCCGCTACTATTGCAATGCATGCCCTCCTGTTTCATGACCTTTCATTAAGACTGTTTCTACAGGCACAACCACGCTTCTCTCTCAAGTAGAGGGGATGCCCGGGACAAGAGGATTTCGCTCCATGCGGGTTTCTTACACCGTGCTTCAGAGACTATGTTCAGGCAAGCGGCCTCTGAATCGCACAGAACCGACTCTGTTTTCCCCAAGAATGCTGTGCTTTCCTAGAGGGAATGCCCAGGCAAAGAGGCTTTCGCTCTATGCGGGATTCTGCCACCGTGCTGCCAATACTAGGCTCAAGCAAGCAGCAACAGCAGCCCAGGGAACCGACTCTTTTTTCCCAGCGACTGCTATGCTTTCGCAGAGGTTTTCAGCTTGGCCTGAACCGCACTTCGCTGCTGCTTCCTCAGCAAGGCTTTGGGCGTTCCATCTGTCGCGTCAGGGAAGGAGATCTGTGGGAGAGCTGGTGCCTCTTTGGGCTTTGCTCTCCCAGGCTCCATGGTCGCACCCTGGGTTCACCGTGCCAGGCTGAACTTCGCAGACACAGCAACCACCCTGCAGCAGCGTGCGAGGTCTAGGATGACACTCCCTGCCAACTGCCATCTCCAGACGTAGTAAGGCTTGGCTTTTCGCTCTGGAGTTCAGGCGGACTCGGGGACTAGGCCAGTGCCTTCCCCATAGGAAAGGAGAGGCGACAGGAACCCTGCACAGCGCCCGTGCACAGGGATGGGGAGCTGTGGGGGACTATACCCTCTTCTTCCCCGACACACCCCCTGCCATCCCCAACGCTGCCACCTCTTGGAGGAAGATGGCATCTGGCTGCCTTTTCTTCCAGGGAGCTGTATCTGCGAGTTCTGGGTATGGCGCCTGGTGGCAAGCCCACGTCTGCCCTAGGGACAGGTGGCCTTGGAGATTCTGTCCCCTTGGGACAGGAGGCACACAGAACAGGCCTGCATTCTGCCCAGACACCTTCCTCAGAGTGGAGTATGCGCGTCTGCCCTAGCCGTCCCCTCGTGTCTTCCTAAAGCCAGGCTTTCGTCTCTACGAACAGGGAGCGGGTGACACTTGTCTTGCCACCGTCCCGCTGTTCTTCCCAGGGCAGGCTCTCCTGCTTTGTGACTGTTTCACGACAACAAGGCCAACGGCTCCTTCTCTTCTCACGGGGAGGCGTTCTGCTCCTTCCCCAGACTTGCTCCCGGGGAGCACGGTGACAGCCGTGTCCCTATCCTTAAGGCCCTTTCCAGATGTGCATCCACGCTTCTCTCGCAGGCAGTGAGGATGCTAGGGCCAAGAGAATTTCGCTCCATGCGGGTTTCTTCCACCGTGCTGCGCAGACTAGCTCAGGCAAGCAGCAGCAGCATCCCACAAAGCGACTCAGATTTCCCAACGAATGCTGTGCTTTCCCAGTGCAGGAGCCTGGTGAAAGAGGATTTCGCTGTAGGGTGGTTTCTCCCAACTTGAGACTTGGTCTAGGCAAGCAGGAGCAGCAGCCCGCAGAACGGACTCTGATTTCTGAGCAAACGGAGAGGGTGACACTTGTCTTGCCACCTGCCCGCTACTATTGCAATGCATGCCCTCTTGTTTCATGACCTTTCCTTAAGACTGTTTCTACAGGCACAACCACGCTTCTCTCTCAAGTAGAGGGGATGCCCGGGACAAGAGGATTTCGCTCCATGCGGGTTTCTTACACCGTGCTTCAGAGACTATGTTCAGGCAAGCGGCCTCTGAATCGCACAGAACCGACTCTGTTTTCCCCAAGAATGCTGTGCTTTCCTAGAGGGAATGCCCAGGCAAAGAGGCTTTCGCTCTATGCGGGATTCTGCCACCGTGCTGCCAAGACTAGGCTCAAGCAAGCAGCAACAGCAGCCCAGGGAACCGACTCTTTTTTCCCAGCGACTGCTATGCTTTCGCAGAGGTTTTCAGCTTGGCCTGAACCGCACTTCGCTGCTGCTTCCTCAGCAAGGCTTTGGGCGTTCGCTCTGTCGCGTCAGGGAAGGAGATCTGTGGGAGAGCTGGTGCCTCTTTGGGCTTTGCTCTCCCAGGCTCCATGGTCGCACCCTGGGTTCACCGTGCCAGGCTGAACTTCGCAGACACAGCCACCACCCTGCAGCAGCGTGCGTGGTCTAGGATGACACTACCTGCCAACTGCCATCTCCTGGCGTAGTAAGGCTTGGCTTTTCGCTCTGGAGTTCAGGCGGACTCGGGGACTAGGCCAGTGCCTTCCCCATAGGAAAGGAGAGGCGACAGGAACCCTGCAAGGCGCCCGTGAACTGGGATGGGGAGCTGTGGGGGACTATACCCTCTTCTTCCCCGACACACCCCCTGCCACCCCCAACGCTGCCACCTCTTGGAGGAAGATGGCATCTGGCTGCCTTTTCTTCCAGGGAGCTGTATCTGCGAGTTCTGGGTATGGCTTCTGGTGGCAAGCCCACGTCTGCCCTAGGGACAGGTGGCCTTGGGGATGCTGTCCCCTTGGGACAGGAGGCACACAGAACAGGCCTGCATTCTGCCCAGACTCCTTCCTCAGAGTGGAGTATGCGCGTCTGCCCTAGCCGTCCCCTCGTGTCTTCCTAAAGCCAGGCTTTCGTCTCTACGAACAGGGAGCGGGTGACACTTGTCTTGCCACCGTCCCGCTGTTCTTCCCAGGGCAGGCTCTCCTGCTTTGTGACTGTTTCACGACAACAAGGCCAACGGCTCCTTCTCTTCTCACGGGGAGGCGTTCTGCTCCTTCCCCAGACTTGCTCCCGGGGAGCACGGTGACAGCCGTGTCCCTATCCTTAAGGCCCTTTCCAGATGTGCATCCACGCTTCTATCGCAGGCAGTGAGGATGCTAAGGCCAAGAGAATTTCGCTCCATTCGGGTTTCTTCCACCGTGCTGCGCAGACTAGCTCAGGCAAGCAGGAGCAGCATCCCACAAAGCGACTCAGATTTCCCAACGAATGCTGTCCTTTCCCAGTGCAGGAGCCTGGTGAAAGAGGATTTCGCTGTAGGGTGGTTTCTCCCAACTTGAGACTTGGTCTAGGCAAGAAGGAGCAGCAGCCCGCAGAACCGACTCTGATTTCTGAGCAAACGGAGAGGGTGACACTTGTCTTGCCACCAGCCCGCTTCTATTGCAATGCATGCCCTCCTGTTTCATGACCTTTCATTAAGACTGTTTCTACAGACACAACCACGCTTCTCTCTCAAGTAGAGGGGATGCCCGGGACAAGAGGATTTCGCTCCATGCGGGTTTCTTACACCGTGCTTCAGAGACTATGTTCAGGCAAGCGGCCTCTGAATCGCACAGAACCGACTCTGTTTTCCCCAAGAATGCTGTGCTTTCCTAGAGGGAATGCCCAGGCAAAGAGGCTTTCGCTCTATGCGGGATTCTGCCACCGTGCTGCCAATACTAGGCTCAAGCAAGCAGCAACAGCAGCCCAGGGAACCGACTCTTTTTTCCATGCGACTGCTATGCTTTCGCAGAGGTTTTCAGCTTGGCCTGAACCGCACTTCGCTGCTGCTTCCTCAGCAAGGCTTTGGGCGTTCGCTCTGTCGCGTCAGGGAAGGAGATCTGTGGGAGAGCTGGTGCCTCTTTGGGCTTTGCTCTCCCAGGCTCCATGGTCGCACCCTGGGTTCACCGTGTCAGGCTGAACTTCGCAGACACAGCCACCACCCTGCAGCAGCGTGCGAGGTCTAGGATGACACTCCCTGCCAACTGCCATCTCCAGACGTAGTAAGGCTTGGCTTTTCGCTCTGGAGTTCAGGCGGACTCGGGGACTAGGCCAGTGCCTTCCCCATAGGAAAGGAGAGGCGACAGGAACCCTGCACAGCGCCCGTGCACAGGGATGGGGAGCTGTGGGGGACTATACCCTCTTCTTCCCCGACACACCCCCTGCCATCCCCAACGCTGCCACCTCTTGGAGGAAGATGGCATCTGGCTGCCTTTTCTTCCAGGGAGCTGTATCTGCGAGTTCTGGGTATGGCGCCTGGTGGCAAGCCCACGTCTGCCCTAGGGACAGGTGGCCTTGGAGATTCTGTCCCCTTGGGACAGGAGGCACACAGAACAGGCCTGCATTCTGCCCAGACACCTTCCTCAGAGTGGAGTATGCGCGTCTGCCCTAGCCGTCCCCTCGTGTCTTCCTAAAGCCAGGCTTTCGTCTCTACGAACAGGGAGCGGGTGACACTTGTCTTGCCACCGTCCCGCTGTTCTTCCCAGGGCAGGCTCTCCTGCTTTGTGACTGTTTCACGACAACAAGGCCAACGGCTCCTTCTCTTCTCACGGGGAGGCGTTCTGCTCCTTCCCCAGACTTGCTCCCGGGGAGCACGGTGACAGCCGTGTCCCTATCCTTAAGGCCCTTTCCAGATGTGCATCCACGCTTCTCTCGCAGGCAGTGAGGATGCTAGGGCCAAGAGAATTTCGCTCCATGCGGGTTTCTTCCACCGTGCTGCGCAGACTAGCTCAGGCAAGCAGCAGCAGCATCCCACAAAGCGACTCAGATTTCCCAACGAATGCTGTGCTTTCCCAGTGCAGGAGCCTGGTGAAAGAGGATTTCGCTGTAGGGTGGTTTCTCCCAACTTGAGACTTGGTCTAGGCAAGCAGGAGCAGCAGCCCGCAGAACCGACTCTGATTTCTGAGCAAACGGAGAGGGTGACACTTGTCTTGCCACCTGCCCGCTACTATTGCAATGCATGCCCTCTTGTTTCATGACCTTTCCTTAAGACTGTTTCTACAGGCACAACCACGCTTCTCTCTCAAGTAGAGGGGATGCCCGGGACAAGAGGATTTCGCTCCATGCGGGTTTCTTACACCGTGCTTCAGAGACTATGTTCAGGCAAGCGGCCTCTGAATCGCACAGAACCGACTCTGTTTTCCCCAAGAATGCTGTGCTTTCCTAGAGGGAATGCCCAGGCAAAGAGGCTTTCGCTCTATGCGGGATTCTGCCACCGTGCTGCCAAGACTAGGCTCAAGCAAGCAGCAACAGCAGCCCAGGGAACCGACTCTTTTTTTCCCAGCGACTGCTATGCTTTCGCAGAGGTTTTCAGCTTGGCCTGAACCGCACTTCGCTGCTGCTTCCTCAGCAAGGCTTTGGGCGTTCGCTCTGTCGCGTCAGGGAAGGAGATCTGTGGGAGAGCTGGTGCCTCTTTGGGCTTTGCTCTCCCAGGCTCCATGGTCGCACCCTGGGTTCACCGTGCCAGGCTGAACTTCGCAGACACAGCCACCACCCTGCAGCAGCGTGCGTGGTCTAGGATGACACTACCTGCCAACTGCCATCTCCTGGCGTAGTAAGGCTTGGCTTTTCGCTCTGGAGTTCAGGCGGACTCGGGGACTAGGCCAGTGCCTTCCCCATAGGAAAGGAGAGGCGACAGGAACCCTGCAAGGCGCCCGTGAACTGGGATGGGGAGCTGTGGGGGACTATACCCTCTTCTTCCCCGACACACCCCCTGCCACCCCCAACGCTGCCACCTCTTGGAGGAAGATGGCATCTGGCTGCCTTTTCTTCCAGGGAGCTGTATCTGCGAGTTCTGGGTATGGCTTCTGGTGGCAAGCCCACGTCTGCCCTAGGGACAGGTGGCCTTGGGGATGCTGTCCCCTTGGGACAGGAGGCACACAGAACAGGCCTGCATTCTGCCCAGACTCCTTCCTCAGAGTGGAGTATGCGCGTCTGCCCTAGCCGTCCCCTCGTGTCTTCCTAAAGCCAGGCTTTCGTCTCTACGAACAGGGAGCGGGTGACACTTGTCTTGCCACCGTCCCGCTGTTCTTCCCAGGGCAGGCTCTCCTGCTTTGTGACTGTTTCACGACAACAAGGCCAACGGCTCCTTCTCTTCTCACGGGGAGGCGTTCTGCTCCTTCCCCAGACTTGCTCCCGGGGAGCACGGTGACAGCCGTGTCCCTATCCTTAAGGCCCTTTCCAGATGTGCATCCACGCTTCTATCGCAGGCAGTGAGGATGCTAAGGCCAAGAGAATTTCGCTCCATTCGGGTTTCTTCCACCGTGCTGCGCAGACTAGCTCAGGCAAGCAGGAGCAGCATCCCACAAAGCGACTCAGATTTCCCAACGAATGCTGTCCTTTCCCAGTGCAGGAGCCTGGTGAAAGAGGATTTCGCTGTAGGGTGGTTTCTCCCAACTTGAGACTTGGTCTAGGCAAGAAGGAGCAGCAGCCCGCAGAACCGACTCTGATTTCTGAGCAAACGGAGAGGGTGACACTTGTCTTGCCACCAGCCCGCTTCTATTGCAATGCATGCACTCCTGTTTCATGACCTTTAATTAAGACTGTTTCTACAGACACAACCACGCTTCTCTCTCAAGTAGAGGGGATGCCCGGGACAAGAGGATTTCGCTCCATGCGGGTTTCTTATACCGTGCTTCAGAGACTATGTTCAGGCAAGCGGCCTCTGAATCGCACAGAACCGACTCTGTTTTCCCCAAGAATGCTGTGCTTTCCTAGAGGGAATGCCCAGGCAAAGAGGCTTTCGCTCTATGCGGGATTCTGCCACCGTGCTGCCAGTACTAGGCTCAAGCAAGCAGCAACAGCAGCCCAGGGAACCGACTCTTTTTTCCATGCGACTGCTATGCTTTCGCAGAGGTTTTCAGCTTGGCCTGAACCGCACTTCGCTGCTGCTTCCTCAGCAAGGCTTTGGGCGTTCGCTCTGTCGCGTCAGGGAAGGAGATCTGTGGGAGAGCTGGTGCCTCTTTGGGCTTTGCTCTCCCAGGCTCCATGGTCGCACCCTGGGTTCACCGTGTCAGGCTGAACTTCGCAGACACAGCCACCACCCTGCAGCAGCGTGCGTGGTCTAGGATGACACTCCCTGCTAACTGCCATCTCCTGGCGTAGTAAGGCTTGGCTTTTGGCTCTGGAGTTCAGGCGGACTCGGGGACTAGGCCAGTGGCTTCCCCATAGGAAAGGAGAGGCGACAGGAACCCTGCACAGCGCCCGTGCACTGGGATGGGAAGCTGTGGGGGACTATACCCTCTTCTTCCCCGACACACACCCTGCCACCCCCAACGCTGCCACCTCTTGGAGGACTATGGCATCAGGCTGCCTTTTCTTCCAGGGAGCTGTATCTGCGAGTTCTGGGTATGGCGCCTGGTGGCAAGCCCACGTCTGCCCTAGGACATGTGGCTTTGGAGATGCTGTCCCCTTGGGACAGGAGGCACACAGAACAGGCCTGCATTCTGCCCAGACTCCTTCCTCAGAGTGGAGTATGCGCGTCTGCCCTAGCCGTCCCCTCGTATCTTCCTAATGCCAGGCTTTCGTCTCTATGAACAGGGAGCGGGTGACACTTGTCTTGCCACCGTCCCGCTGTTCTTCCCAGGGCAGACTCTTCTGCTTTGCGACTGTTTCCCGACAACAAGGCCTACGGCTCCTTCTCTTCTCACGGGGAGGCGTTCTGCTCCTTCCCCAGAATTGCTCCCGGGGAGCACGGTGACAGCCGTGTCCCTATCCTTAAGGCCCTTTCCAGATGTGCATCCACGCTTCTCTCGCAGGCAGTGGGGATGCTAGGGCCAAGAGAATTTCGCTCCATGCGGGTTTCTTCCACCGTGCTGCGCAGACTAGCTCAGGCAAGCAGCAGAACCATCCCACAAAGCGACTCAGATTTCCCAACGAATGCTGTGCTTTCCCAGTGCAGGAGCCTGGTGAAAGAGGATTTCGCTGTAGGGTGGTTTCTCCCAACTTGAGACTTGGCCTAGGCAAGCAGGAGCAGCAGCCCGCAGAACCGACTCTGATTTCTGAGCAAACGGAGAGGGTGATACTAGTCTTGCCACCTGCCCGCTACTATTGCAATGCATGCTCTCCTGTTTCATGATCTTTCATTAAGACTGTTTCTACAGGCACAACCACGCTTCTCTCTCAAGTAGAGGGGATGCCCGGGACAAGAGGATTTCGCTCCATGCGGGTTTCTTACACCGTGCTTCAGAGACTATGTTCAGGCAAGCGGCCTTTGAATCGCACAGAACCGACTCTGTTTTCCCCAAGAATGCTGTGCTTTCCTAGAGGGAATGCCCAGGCAAAGAGGCTTTCGCTCTATGCGGGATTCTGCCACCGTGCTGCCAATACTAGGCTCAAGCAAGCAGCAACAGCAGCCCAGGGAACCGACTCTTTTTTCCCAGCGACTGCTATGCTTTCGCAGAGGTTTTCAGCTTGGCCTGAACCGCACTTCGCTGCTGCTTCCTCAGCAAGGCTTTGGGCGTTCGCTCTGTCGCGTCAGGGAAGGAGATCTGTGGGAGAGCTGGTGCCTCTTTGGGCTTTGCTCTCCCAGGCTCCATGGTCGCACCCTGGGTTCACCGTGCCAGGCTGAACTTCGCAGACACAGCCACCACCCTGCAGCAGCGTGCGAGGTCTAGGATGACACTCCCTGCCAACTGCCATCTCCTGGCGTAGTAAGGCTTGGCTTTTCGCTCTGGAGTTCAGGCGGACTCGGGGACTAGGCCAGTGCCTTCCCCATAGGAAAGGAGAGGCGACAGGAACCCTGCACAGCGCCCGTGCACTGGGATGGGGAGCTGTGGGGGACCATACCCTCTTCTTCCCCGACACACACCCTGCCACCCCCAACGCTGCCACCTCTTGGAGGAAGATGGCATCCGGCTGCCTTTTCTTCCAGGGAGCTGTATCTGCGAGTTCTGGGTATGGCGCCTGGTGGCAAGCCCACGTCTGCCCTAGGGACAGGTGGCCTTGGAGATGCTGTCCCCTTGGGACAGGAGGCACACAGAACAGGCCTGCATTCTGCCCAGACTTCTTCCTCAGAGTGGAGTATGCGCGTCTGCCCTAGCCGTCCCCTCGTGTCTTCCTAAAGCCAGGCTTTCGTCTCTACGAACAGGGAGCGGGTGACACTTGTCTTGCCACCGTCCCGCTGTTCTTCCCAGGGCAGGCTCTCCTGCTTTGTGACTGTTTCACGACAACAAGGCCAACGGCTCCTTCTCTTCTCACGGGGAGGCGTTCTGCTCCTTCCCCAGACTTGCTCCCGGGGAGCACGGTGACAGCCGTGTCCCTATCCTTAAGGCCCTTTCCAGATGTGCATCCACGCTTCTCTCGCAGGCAGTGGGGATGCTAGGGCCAAGAGAATTGCGCTCCATGCGGGTTTCTTCCACCGTGCTGCTCAGACTAGCTCAGGCAAGCAGCAGCAGCATCCCACAAAGCGACTCAGATTTCCCAACGAATGCTGTGCTTTCCCAGTGCAGGAGCCTGGTGAAAGAGGATTTCGCTGTAGGGTGGTTTCTCCCAACTTGAGACTTGGCCTAGGCAAGAAGGAAAAGCAGCCCGAAGAACCGACTCTGATTTCTGAGCAAACGGAGAGGGTGACACTTGTCTTGCCACCTGCCCGCTACTATTGCAATGCATGCCCTCCTGTTTCATGACCTTTCCTTAAGATTGTTTCTACAGGCACAACCACGCTTCTCTCTCAAGTAGAGGGGATGCCCGGGACAAGAGGATTTCGCTCCATGCGGGTTTCTTACACCGTGCTTCAGAGATTATGTTCAGGCAAGCGGCCTCTGAATCGCACAGAACCGACTCTGTTTTCCCCAAGAATGCTGTGCTTTCCTAGAGGGAATGCCCAGGCAAAGAGGCTTTCGCTCTATGCGGGATTCTGCCACCGTGCTGCCAATACTAGGCTCAAGCAAGCAGCAACAGCAGCCCAGGGAACCGACTCTTTTTTCCCAGCGACTGCTATGCTTTCGCAGAGGTTTTCAGCTTGGCCTGAACCGCACTTCGCTGCTGCTTCCTCAGCAAGGCTTTGGGCGTTGGCTCTGTCGCGTCAGGGAAGGAGATCTGTGGGAGAGCTGGTGCCTCTTTGGGCTTTGCTCTCCCAGGCTCCATGGTCGCACCCTGGGTTCACCGTGCCAGGCTGAACTTCGCAGACACAGCCACCACCCTGCAGCAGCGTGCGAGGTCTAGGATGACACTCCCTGCCAACTGCCATCTCCTGGCGTAGTAAGGCTTGGCTTTTCGCTCTGGAGTTCAGGCGGACTCGGGGACTAGGCCAGTGCCTTCCCCATAGGAAAGGAGAGGCGACAGGAACCCTGCACAGCGCCCGTGCACTGGGATGCGGAGCTGTGGGGGACTATACCCTCTTCTTCCCCGACACACCCCCTGCCACCCCCAACGCTGCCACCTCTTGGAGGAAGATGGCATCTGGCTGCCTTTTCTTCCAGGGAGCTGTATCTGCGAGTTCTGGGTATGGCGCCTGGTGGCAAGCCCACGTCTGCTCTAGGGACAGGTGGCCTTGGAGCTGCTGTCCCCTTGGGACAGGAGGCACAGAGAACAGGCCTGCATTCTGCCCAGACTCCTTCCTCAGAGTGGAGTATGCGCGTCTGCCCTAGCCGTCCCCTCGTGTCTTCCTAATGCCAGGCTTTCGTCTCTATGAACAGGGAGCGGGTGACACTTGTCTTGCCACCGTCCCGCTGTTCTTCCCAGGGCAGGCTCTTCTGCTTTGCGACTGTTTCCCGACAACAAGGCTTACGGCTCCTTCAATTCTCAAGGGGAGGCGTTCTGCTACTTCCCCAGAATTGCTCCCGGGGAGCACGGTGACAGCCGTGTCCCTATCCTTAAGGCCCTTTCCAGATGTGCATCCACGCTTCTCTCGCAGGCAGTGGGGATGCTAGGGCCAAGAGAATTTCGCTCCATGCGGGTTTCTTCCACCGTGCTGCGCAGACTAGCTCAGGCAAGCAGCAGCAGCATCCCACAAAGCGACTCAGATTTCCCAACGAATGCTGTGCTTTCCCAGTGCAGGAGCCTGGTGAAAGAGGATTTCGCTGTAGGGTGGTTTCTCCCAACGTGAGACTTGGCCTAGGCAAGCAGGAGCAGCAGCCCGCAGAACCGACTCTGATTTCTGAGCAAACGGAGAAGGTGACACTTGTCTTGCCACCTGCCCGCTACTATTGCAATGCATGCTCTCCCGTTTCATGATCTTTCATTAAGACTGTTACTACAGGCACAACCACGCTTCTCTCTCAAGTAGAGGGGATGCCCGGGACAAGAGGATTTCGCTCCATGCGGGTTTCTTACACCGTGCTTCAGAGACTATGTTCAGGCAAGCGGCCTCTGAATCGCACAGAACCGACTCTGTTTTCCCCAAGAATGCTGTGCTTTCCTAGAGGGAATGCCCAGGCAAAGAGGCTTTCGCTCTATGCGAGATTCTGCCACCGTGCTGCCAATACTAGGCTCAAGCAAGCAGCAACCGCAGCCCAGGGAACCGACTCTTTTTTCCCAGCGACTGCTATGCTTTCGCAGAGGTTTTCAGCTTGGCCTGAACCGCACTTCGCTGCTGCTTCCTCAGCAAGGCTTTGGGCGTTCGCTCTGTCGCGTCAGGGAAGGAGATCTGTGGGAGAGCTGGTGCCTCTTTGGGCTTTGCTCTCCCAGGCTCCATGGTCGCACCCTGGGTTCACCGTGCCAGGCTGAACTTCGCAGACACAGCCACCACCCTGCAGCTGCGTGCGAGGTCTAGGATGACACTCCCTGCCAACTGCCATCTCCTGGCGTAGTAAGGCTTGGCTTTTCGCTCTGGAGTTCAGGCGGACTCGGGGACTAGGCCAGTGCCTTCCCCATAGGAAAGGAGAGGCGACAGGAACCCTGCACAGCGCCCGTGAACTGGGATGGGGAGCTGTGGGGGACTATACCCTCTTCTTCCCCGACACACCCCCTGCCACCCCCAACGCTGCCACCTCTTGGAGGAAGATGGCATCTGGCTGCCTTTTCTTCCAGGGAGCTGTATCTGCGAGTTCTGGGTATGGCTTCTGGTGGCAAGCCCACGTCTGCCCTAGGGACAGGTGGCCTTGGGGATGCTGTCCCCTTGGGACAGGAGGCACACAGAACAGGCCTGCATTCTGCCCAGACTCCTTCCTCAGAGTGGAGTATGCGCGTCTGCCCTAGCCGTCCCCTCGTGTCTTCCTAAAGCCAGGCTTTCGTCTCTACGAACAGGAAGCGGGTGACACTTGTCTTGCCACCGTCCCGCTGTTCTTCCCAGGGCAGGCTCTCCTGCTTTGTGACTGTTTCACGACAACAAGGCCAACGGCTCCTTCTCTTCTCACGGGGAGGCGTTCTGCTCCTTCCCCAGACTTGCTCCCGGGGTGCACGGTGACAGCCGTGTCCCTATCCTTAAGGCCCTTTCCAGATGTGCATCCACGCTTCCCTCGCAGGCAGTGAGGATGCTAGGGCCAAGAGAATTTCGCTCCATGCGGGTTTCTTCCACCGTGCTGCGCAGACTAGCTCAGGCAAGCAGGAGCAGCATCCCACAAAGCGACTCAGATTTCCCAACGAATGCTGTCCTTTCCCAGTGCAGGAGCCTGGTGAAAGAGGATTTCGCTGTAGGGTGGTTTCTCCCAACTTGAGACTTGGTCTAGGCAAGAAGGAGCAGCAGCCCGCAGAACCGACTCTGATTTCTGAGCAAACGGAGAGGGTGACACTTGTCTTGCCACCAGCCCGCTTCTATTGCAATGCATGCACTCCTGTTTCATGACCTTTAATTAAGACTGTTTCTACAGACACAACCACGCTTCTCTCTCAAGTAGAGGGGATGCCCGGGACAAGAGGATTTCGCTCCATGCGGGTTTCTTATACCGTGCTTCAGAGACTATGTTCAGGCAAGCGGCCTCTGAATCGCACAGAACCGACTCTGTTTTCCCCAAGAATGCTGTGCTTTCCTAGAGGGAATGCCCAGGCAAAGAGGCTTTCGCTCTATGCGGGATTCTGCCACCGTGCTGCCAGTACTAGGCTCAAGCAAGCAGCAACAGCAGCCCAGGGAACCGACTCTTTTTTCCATGCGACTGCTATGCTTTCGCAGAGGTTTTCAGCTTGGCCTGAACCGCACTTCGCTGCTGCTTCCTCAGCAAGGCTTTGGGCGTTCGCTCTGTCGCGTCAGGGAAGGAGATCTGTGGGAGAGCTGGTGCCTCTTTGGGCTTTGCTCTCCCAGGCTCCATGGTCGCACCCTGGGTTCACCGTGTCAGGCTGAACTTCGCAGACACAGCCACCACCCTGCAGCAGCGTGCGTGGTCTAGGATGACACTCCCTGCTAACTGCCATCTCCTGGCGTAGTAAGGCTTGGCTTTTGGCTCTGGAGTTCAGGCGGACTCGGGGACTAGGCCAGTGGCTTCCCCATAGGAAAGGAGAGGCGACAGGAACCCTGCACAGCGCCCGTGCACTGGGATGGGAAGCTGTGGGGGACTATACCCTCTTCTTCCCCGACACACACCCTGCCACCCCCAACGCTGCCACCTCTTGGAGGACTATGGCATCAGGCTGCCTTTTCTTCCAGGGAGCTGTATCTGCGAGTTCTGGGTATGGCGCCTGGTGGCAAGCCCACGTCTGCCCTAGGACATGTGGCTTTGGAGATGCTGTCCCCTTGGGACAGGAGGCACACAGAACAGGCCTGCATTCTGCCCAGACTCCTTCCTCAGAGTGGAGTATGCGCGTCTGCCCTAGCCGTCCCCTCGTATCTTCCTAATGCCAGGCTTTCGTCTCTATGAACAGGGAGCGGGTGACACTTGTCTTGCCACCGTCCCGCTGTTCTTCCCAGGGCAGACTCTTCTGCTTTGCGACTGTTTCCCGACAACAAGGCCTACGGCTCCTTCTCTTCTCACGGGGAGGCGTTCTGCTCCTTCCCCAGAATTGCTCCCGGGGAGCACGGTGACAGCCGTGTCCCTATCCTTAAGGCCCTTTCCAGATGTGCATCCACGCTTCTCTCGCAGGCAGTGGGGATGCTAGGGCCAAGAGAATTTCGCTCCATGCGGGTTTCTTCCACCGTGCTGCGCAGACTAGCTCAGGCAAGCAGCAGAACCATCCCACAAAGCGACTCAGATTTCCCAACGAATGCTGTGCTTTCCCAGTGCAGGAGCCTGGTGAAAGAGGATTTCGCTGTAGGGTGGTTTCTCCCAACTTGAGACTTGGCCTAGGCAAGCAGGAGCAGCAGCCCGCAGAACCGACTCTGATTTCTGAGCAAACGGAGAGGGTGATACTAGTCTTGCCACCTGCCCGCTACTATTGCAATGCATGCTCTCCTGTTTCATGATCTTTCATTAAGACTGTTTCTACAGGCACAACCACGCTTCTCTCTCAAGTAGAGGGGATGCCCGGGACAAGAGGATTTCGCTCCATGCGGGTTTCTTACACCGTGCTTCAGAGACTATGTTCAGGCAAGCGGCCTTTGAATCGCACAGAACCGACTCTGTTTTCCCCAAGAATGCTGTGCTTTCCTAGAGGGAATGCCCAGGCAAAGAGGCTTTCGCTCTATGCGGGATTCTGCCACCGTGCTGCCAATACTAGGCTCAAGCAAGCAGCAACAGCAGCCCAGGGAACCGACTCTTTTTTCCCAGCGACTGCTATGCTTTCGCAGAGGTTTTCAGCTTGGCCTGAACCGCACTTCGCTGCTGCTTCCTCAGCAAGGCTTTGGGCGTTCGCTCTGTCGCGTCAGGGAAGGAGATCTGTGGGAGAGCTGGTGCCTCTTTGGGCTTTGCTCTCCCAGGCTCCATGGTCGCACCCTGGGTTCACCGTGCCAGGCTGAACTTCGCAGACACAGCCACCACCCTGCAGCAGCGTGCGAGGTCTAGGATGACACTCCCTGCCAACTGCCATCTCCTGGCGTAGTAAGGCTTGGCTTTTCGCTCTGGAGTTCAGGCGGACTCGGGGACTAGGCCAGTGCCTTCCCCATAGGAAAGGAGAGGCGACAGGAACCCTGCACAGCGCCCGTGCACTGGGATGGGGAGCTGTGGGGGACCATACCCTCTTCTTCCCCGACACACACCCTGCCACCCCCAACGCTGCCACCTCTTGGAGGAAGATGGCATCCGGCTGCCTTTTCTTCCAGGGAGCTGTATCTGCGAGTTCTGGGTATGGCGCCTGGTGGCAAGCCCACGTCTGCCCTAGGGACAGGTGGCCTTGGAGATGCTGTCCCCTTGGGACAGGAGGCACACAGAACAGGCCTGCATTCTGCCCAGACTCCTTCCTCAGAGTGGAGTATGCGCGTCTGCCCTAGCCGTCCCCTCGTGTCTTCCTAAAGCCAGGCTTTCGTCTCTACGAACAGGGAGCGGGTGACACTTGTCTTGCCACCGTCCCGCTGTTCTTCCCAGGGCAGGCTCTCCTGCTTTGTGACTGTTTCACGACAACAAGGCCAACGGCTCCTTCTCTTCTCACGGGGAGGCGTTCTGCTCCTTCCCCAGACTTGCTCCCGGGGAGCACGGTGACAGCCGTGTCCCTATCCTTAAGGCCCTTTCCAGATGTGCATCCACGCTTCTCTCGCAGGCAGTGGGGATGCTAGGGCCAAGAGAATTGCGCTCCATGCGGGTTTCTTCCACCGTGCTGCGCAGACTAGCTCAGGCAAGCAGCAGCAGCATCCCACAAAGCGACTCAGATTTCCCAACGAATGCTGTGCTTTCCCAGTGCAGGAGCCTGGTGAAAGAGGATTTCGCTGTAGGGTGGTTTCTCCCAACTTGAGACTTGGCCTAGGCAAGAAGGAAAAGCAGCCCGAAGAACCGACTCTGATTTCTGAGCAAACGGAGAGGGTGACACTTGTCTTGCCACCTGCCCGCTACTATTGCAATGCATGCCCTCCTGTTTCATGACCTTTCCTTAAGATTGTTTCTACAGGCACAACCACGCTTCTCTCTCAAGTAGAGGGGATGCCCGGGACAAGAGGATTTCGCTCCATGCGGGTTTCTTACACCGTGCTTCAGAGATTATGTTCAGGCAAGCGGCCTCTGAATCGCACAGAACCGACTCTGTTTTCCCCAAGAATGCTGTGCTTTCCTAGAGGGAATGCCCAGGCAAAGAGGCTTTCGCTCTATGCGGGATTCTGCCACCGTGCTGCCAATACTAGGCTCAAGCAAGCAGCAACAGCAGCCCAGGGAACCGACTCTTTTTTCCCAGCGACTGCTATGCTTTCGCAGAGGTTTTCAGCTTGGCCTGAACCGCACTTCGCTGCTGCTTCCTCAGCAAGGCTTTGGGCGTTGGCTCTGTCGCGTCAGGGAAGGAGATCTGTGGGAGAGCTGGTGCCTCTTTGGGCTTTGCTCTCCCAGGCTCCATGGTCGCACCCTGGGTTCACCGTGCCAGGCTGAACTTCGCAGACACAGCCACCACCCTGCAGCAGCGTGCGAGGTCTAGGATGACACTCCCTGCCAACTGCCATCTCCTGGCGTAGTAAGGCTTGGCTTTTCGCTCTGGAGTTCAGGCGGACTCGGGGACTAGGCCAGTGCCTTCCCCATAGGAAAGGAGAGGCGACAGGAACCCTGCACAGCGCCCGTGCACTGGGATGCGGAGCTGTGGGGGACTATACCCTCTTCTTCCCCGACACACCCCCTGCCACCCCCAACGCTGCCACCTCTTGGAGGAAGATGGCATCTGGCTGCCTTTTCTTCCAGGGAGCTGTATCTGCGAGTTCTGGGTATGGCGCCTGGTGGCAAGCCCACGTCTGCTCTAGGGACAGGTGGCCTTGGAGCTGCTGTCCCCTTGGGACAGGAGGCACAGAGAACAGGCCTGCATTCTGCCCAGACTCCTTCCTCAGAGTGGAGTATGCGCGTCTGCCCTAGCCGTCCCCTCGTGTCTTCCTAATGCCAGGCTTTCGTCTCTATGAACAGGGAGCGGGTGACACTTGTCTTGCCACCGTCCCGCTGTTCTTCCCAGGGCAGGCTCTTCTGCTTTGCGACTGTTTCCCGACAACAAGGCTTACGGCTCCTTCAATTCTCAAGGGGAGGCGTTCTGCTACTTCCCCAGAATTGCTCCCGGGGAGCACGGTGACAGCCGTGTCCCTATCCTTAAGGCCCTTTCCAGATGTGCATCCACGCTTCTCTCGCAGGCAGTGGGGATGCTAGGGCCAAGAGAATTTCGCTCCATGCGGGTTTCTTCCACCGTGCTGCGCAGACTAGCTCAGGCAAGCAGCAGCAGCATCCCACAAAGCGACTCAGATTTCCCAACGAATGCTGTGCTTTCCCAGTGCAGGAGCCTGGTGAAAGAGGATTTCGCTGTAGGGTGGTTTCTCCCAACGTGAGACTTGGCCTAGGCAAGCAGGAGCAGCAGCCCGCAGAACCGACTCTGATTTCTGAGCAAACGGAGAAGGTGACACTTGTCTTGCCACCTGCCCGCTACTATTGCAATGCATGCTCTCCCGTTTCATGATCTTTCATTAAGACTGTTTCTACAGGCACAACCACGCTTCTCTCTCAAGTAGAGGGGATGCCCGGGACAAGAGGATTTCGCTCCATGCGGGTTTCTTACACCGTGCTTCAGAGACTATGTTCAGGCAAGCGGCCTCTGAATCGCACAGAACCGACTCTGTTTTCCCCAAGAATGCTGTGCTTTCCTAGAGGGAATGCCCAGGCAAAGAGGCTTTCGCTCTATGCGAGATTCTGCCACCGTGCTGCCAATACTAGGCTCAAGCAAGCAGCAACCGCAGCCCAGGGAACCGACTCTTTTTTCCCAGCGACTGCTATGCTTTCGCAGAGGTTTTCAGCTTGGCCTGAACCGCACTTCGCTGCTGCTTCCTCAGCAAGGCTTTGGGCGTTCGCTCTGTCGCGTCAGGGAAGGAGATCTGTGGGAGAGCTGGTGCCTCTTTGGGCTTTGCTCTCCCAGGCTCCATGGTCGCACCCTGGGTTCACCGTGCCAGGCTGAACTTCGCAGACACAGCCACCACCCTGCAGCTGCGTGCGAGGTCTAGGATGACACTCCCTGCCAACTGCCATCTCCTGGCGTAGTAAGGCTTGGCTTTTCGCTCTGGAGTTCAGGCGGACTCGGGGACTAGGCCAGTGCCTTCCCCATAGGAAAGGAGAGGCGACAGGAACCCTGCACAGCGCCTGTGCACTGGGATGGGAAGCTGTGGGGGACTATACCCTCTTCTTCCCCGACACACCCCCTGCCACCTCCAACGCTGCCACCTCTTGGAGGAAGATGGCATCTGGCTGCCTTTTCTTCCAGGGAGCTGTATCTGCGAGTTCTGGGTATGGCGCCTGGTGGCATGCCCACGTCTGCCCTAGGGACAGCTGGCCTTGGAGATGCTGTCCCCTTGGGACAGGAGGCACAGAGAACAGGCCTGCATTCTGCCCAGACTCCTTCCTCAGAGTGGAGTATGCGCGTCTGCCCTAGCCGTCCCCTCGTGTCTTCCTAAAGCCAGGCTTTCGTCTCTACGAACAGGGAGCGGGTGACACTTGTCTTGCCACCGTCCCGCTGTGCTTCCCAGGGCAGGCTCTCCTGCTTTGTGACTGTTTCACGACAACAAGGCCAACGGCTCCTTCTCTTCTCACGGGGAGGCGTTCTGCTCCTTCCCCAGACTTGCTCCCGGGGAGCACGGTGACAGCTGTGTCCCTATCCTTAAGGCCCTTTCCAGATGTGCATCCACGCTTCTCTCGCAGGCAGTGAGGATGCTAGGGCCAAGAGAATTTCGCTCCATGCTGGTTTCTTCCACCGTGCTGCGCAGACTAGCTCAGGCAAGCAGTAGCAGCATCCCACAAAGCGACTCAGATTTCCCAACGAATGCTGTGCTTTCCCAGTGCAGGAGCCTGGTGAAAGAGGATTTCGCTGTAGGGTGGTTTCTCCCAACTTGAGACTTGGTCTAGGCAAGCAGGAGCAGCGGCCCGCAGAACCGACTCTGATTTCTGAGCAAACAGAGAGGGTGACACTTGTCGTGCCACCTGCCCGCTACTATTGCAATGCATGCCCTCCTGTTTCATGACCTTTCATTAAGACTGTTTCTACAGGCACAACCACGCTTCTCTCTCAAGTAGAGGGGATGCCCGGGACAAGAGGATTTCGCTCCATGCGGGTTTCTTACACCGTGCTTCAGAGACTATGTTCAGGCAAGCGGCCTGTGAATCGCACAGAACCGACTCTGTTTTCCCCAAGAATGCTGTGCTTTCCTAGAGGGAATGCCCAGGCAAAGAGGCTTTCGCTCTATGCGGGATTCTGCCACCGTGCTGCCAATACTAGGCTCAAGCAAGCAGCAACAGCAGCCCAGGGAACCGACTCTTTTTTCCCAGCGACTGCTATGCTTTCGCAGAGGTTTTCAGCTTGGCCTGAACCGCACTTCGCTGCTGCTTCCTCAGCAAGGCTTTGGGCGTTCGCTCTGTCGCGTCAGGGAAGGAGATCTGTGGGAGAGCTGGTGCCTCTTTGGGCTTTGCTCTCCCAGGCTCCATGGTCGCACCCTGGGTTCACCGTGCCAGGCTGAACTTCGCAGACACAGCCACCACCCTGCAGCAGCGTGCGTGGTCTAGGATGACACTCCCTGCCAACTGCCATCTCCTGGCGTAGTAAGGCTTGGCTTTTCGCTCTGGAGTTCAGGCGGACTCGGGGACTAGGCCAGTGCCTTCCCCATAGGAAAGGAGAGGCGACAGGAACCCTGCACAGCGCCCGTGCACTGGGATGGGGAGCTGTGGGGGACTATACCCTCTTCTTCCCCGACACACCCCCTGCCACCCCCAACGCTGCCACCTCTTGGAGGAAGATGGCATCTGGCTGCCTTTTCTTCCAGGGAGCTGTATCTGCGAGTTCTGGGTATGGCTTCTGGTGGCAAGCCCACGTCTGCTCTAGGGACAGGTGGCCTTGGAGATGCTGTCCCCTTGGGACAGGAGGCACACAGAACAGGCCTGCATTCTGCCCAGACTCCTTCCTCAGAGTGGAGTATGCGCGTCTGCCCTAGCCGTCCCCTCGTGTCTTCCTAATGCCAGGCTTTCGTCTCTATGAACAGGGAGCGGGTGACACTTGTCTTGCCACCATCCCGCTGTTCTACCCAGGGCAGGCTCTTCTGCTTTGCGACTGTTTCCCGACAACAAGGCTTACGGCTCCTTCAATTCTCAAGGGGAGGCGTTCTGCTACTTCCCCAGAATTGTTCCCGGGGAGCACGGTGACAGCCGTGTCTCTATCCTTAAGGCCCTTTCCAGATGTGCATCCACGCTTCTCTCGCAGGCAGTGGGGATGCTAGGGCCAAGAGAATTTCGCTCCATGCGGGTTTCTTCCACCGTACTGCGCAGACTAGCTCAGGCAAGCAGCAGCAGCATCCCACAAAGCGACTCAGATTTCCCAACGAATGCTGTGCTTTCCCAGTGCAGGAGCCTGGTGAAAGAGGATTTCGCTGTAGGGTGGTTTCACCCAACGTGAGACTTGGCCTAGGCAAGCAGGAGCAGCAGCCCGCAGAACCGACTCTGATTTCTGAGCAAACGGAGAGGGTGACACTTGTCTTGCCACCTGCCCGCTACTATTGCAATGCATGCTCTCCCGTTTCATGATCTTTCACTAAGACTGTTTCTACAGGCACAACCACGCTTCTCTCTCAAGTAGAGGGGATTCCCGGGACAAGAGGATTTCGCTCCATGCGGGTTTCTTACACCGTGCTTCAGAGACTATGTTCAGGCAAGCGGCCTTTGAATCGCACAGAACCGACTCTGTTTTCCCCAAGAATGCTGTGCTTTCCTAGAGGGAATGCCCAGGCAAAGAGGCTTTCGCTCTATGCGAGATTCTGCCACCGTGCTGCCAATACTAGGCTCAAGCAAGCAGCAACCGCAGCCCAGGGAACGGACTCTTTTTTCCCAGCGACTGCTATGCTTTCGCAGAGGTTTTCAGCTTGGCCTGAACCGCACTTCGCTGCTGCTTCCTCAGCAAGGCTTTGGGCATTCGCTCTGTCGCGTCAGGGAAGGAGATCTGTGGGAGAGCTGGTGCCTCTTTGGGCTTTGCTCTCCCAGGCTCCATGGTCGCACCCTGGGTTCACCGTGCCAGGCTGAACTTCGCAGACACAGCCACCACCCTGCAGCTGCGTGCGAGGTCTAGGATGACACTCCCTGCCAACTGCCATCTCCTGGCGTAGTAAGGCTTGGCTTTTCGCTCTGGAGTTCAGGCGGACTCGGGGACTAGGCCAGTGCCTTCCCCATAGGAAAGGAGAGGCGGCAGGAACCCTGCACAGCGCCCGTGCACTGGGATGGGGAGCTGTGGGGGACTATACCCTCTTCTTCCCCGACACACCCCCTGCCACCCCCAACGCTGCCACCTCTTGGAGGAAGATGGCATCTGGCTGCCTTTTCTTCCAGGGAGCTGTATCTGCGAGTTCTGGGTATGGCGCCTGGTGGCAAGCCCACGTCTCCCTAGGGACAGGTGGCCTTGGAGATGCTGTCCCCTTGGGACAGGAGGCACCCAGAACAGGCCTGCATTCTGCCCAGACTCCTTCCTCAGAGTGGAGTATGCGCGTCTGCCCTAGCCGTCCCCTCGTGTCTTCCTAAAGCCAGGCTTTCGTCTCTACGAACAGGGAGCGGGTGACACTTGTCTTGCACCCGTCCCGCTGTTCTTCCCAGGGCAGGCTCTCCTGCTTTGTGACTGTTTCACGACAACAAGGCCAACGGCTCCTTCTCTTCTCACGGGGAGGCGTTCTGCTCCTTCCCCAGACTTGCTCCCGGGGAGCACGGTGACAGCCGTGTCCCTATCCTTAAGGCCCTTTCCAGATGTGCATCCACGCTTCTCTCGCAGGCAGTGAGGATGCTAGGGCCAAGAGAATTTCGCTCCATGCGGGTTTCTTCCACCGTGCTGCGCAGACTAGCTCAGGCAAGCAGAAGCAGCATCCTACAAAGCAACTCAGATTTCCCAACGAATGCTGTGCTTTCCCAGTGCAGGAGCCTGGTGAAAGAGGATTTCGCTGTAGGGTGGTTTCTCCCAACTTGAGACTTGGCCTAGGCAAGCAGGAGCAGCAGCCCGCAGAACCGACTCTGATTTATGAGCAATAGGATAGGGTGACACTTGTCTTGCCACCTGCCCGCTACTATTGCAATGCATGCTCTCCAGTTTCATGACCTTTCATTAAGACTGTTTCTACAGGCACAACCACGCTTCTCTCTCAAGTAGAGGGGATGCCCGGGACAAGAGGATTTCGCTCCATGCGGGTTTCTTACACCGTGCTTCAGAGACTATGTTCAGGCAAGCGGCCTGTGAATCGCACAGAACCGACTCTGTTTTCCCCAAGAATGCTGTGCTTTCCTAGAGGTAATGCCCAGGCAAAGAGGCTTTCGCTCTATGCGGGATTCTGCCACCGTGCTGCCAATACTAGGCTCAAGCAAGCAGCAACAGCAGCCCAGGGAACCGACTCTTTTTTCCCAGCGACTGCTATGCTTTCGCAGAGGTTTTCAGCTAGCCTGAACCGCACTTCGCTGCTGCTTCCTCAGCAAGGCTTTGGGCGTTCGCTCTGTCGCGTCAGGGAAGGAGATCTGTGGGAGAGCTGGTGCCTCTTTGGGCTTTGCTCTCCCAGGCTCCATGGTCGCACCCTGGGTTCACCGTGCCAGGCTGAACTTCGCAGACACAGCCACCACCCTGCAGCAGCGTGCGTGGTCTAGGATGACACTCCCTGCCAACTGCCATCTCCTGGCGTAGTAAGGCTTGGCTTTTCGCTCTGGAGTTCAGGCGGACTCGGGGACTAGGCCAGTGCCTTCCCCATAGGAAAGGAGAGGCGACAGGAACCCTGCACAGCGCCCGTGCACTGGGATGGGGAGCTGTGGGGGACTATACCCTCTTCTTCCCCGACACACCCCCTGCCACCCCCAACGCTGCCACCTCTTGGAGGAAGATGGCATCTGGCTGCCTTTTCTTCCAGGGAGCTGTATCTGCGAGTTCTGGGTATGGCGCCTGGTGGCAAGCCCAGGTCTGCCCTAGGGTCAGGTGGCTTGGAGATGCTGTCCCCTTGGGACAGGAGGCACACAGAACAGGCCTGCATTCTGCCCAGACCCTTCCTCAGAGTGGAGTATGCGCGTCTGCCCTAGCCGTCCCCTCGTGTCTTCCTAAAGCCAGGCTTTCGTCTCTACGAACAGGGAGCGGGTGACACTTGTCTTGCCAACGTCCCGCTGTTATTCCCAGGGCAGGCTCTCCTGCTTTGTGACTGTTTCACGACAACAAGGCCAACGGCTCCTTCTCTTCGCACGGGGAGGCGTTCTGCTCCTTCCCCAGACTTGCTACCGGGGAGCACGGTGACAGCCGTGTCCCTATCCTTAAGGCCCTTTCCAGATGTTCATCCACGCTTCTCTCGCAGGCAGTGAGGATGCTAGGGCCAAGAGAATTGCGCTCCATGCGGGTTTCTTCCACCGTGCTGCGCAGACTAGCTCAGGCAAGCAGGAGCAGCATCCCACAAAGCGACTCAGATTTCCCAACGAATGCTGTGCTTTCCCAGTGCAGGAGCCTGGTGAAAGAGGATTTCGCTGTAGGGTGGTTTCTCCCAACTTGAGACTTGGTCTAGGCAAGCAGGAGCAGCAGCCCGCAGAACCGACTCTGATTTCTGAGCAAACGGAGAGGGTGACACTTGTCTTGCCACCTGCTCGCTACTATTGCAATGCATGCTCTCCTGTTTCATGACCTTTCATTAAGACTGTTTCTACAGGCACAACCACGCTTCTCTCTCAAGTAGAGGGGATGCCCGGGACAAGAGGATTTCGCTCCATGCGGGTTTCTTACACCGTGCTTCAGAGACTATGTTCAAGCAAGCGGCCTCTGAATCGCACAGAACCGACTCTGTTTTCCCCAAGAATGCTGTGCTTTCCTAGAGGGAATGCCCAGGCAAAGAGGCTTTCGCTCTATGCGGGATTCTGCCACCGTGCTGCCAATACTAGTCTCAAGCAAGCAGCAACAGCAGCCCAGGGAACCGACTCTTTTTTCCCAGCGACTGCTATGCTTTCGCAGAGGTTTTCAGCTTGGCCTGAACCGCACTTCGCTGCTGCTTCCTCAGCAAGGCTTTGGGCGTTCGCTCTGTCGCGTCAGGGAAGGAGATCTGTGGGAGAGCTGGTGCCTCTTTGGGCTTTGCTCTCCCAGGCTCCATGGTCGCACCCTGGGTTCACCGTGCCAGGCTGAACTTCGCAGACACAGCCACCACCCTGCAGCAGCGTGCGTGGTCTAGGATGACACTCCCTGCCAACTGCCATCTCCTGGCGTAGTAAGGCTTGGCTTTTCGCTCTGGAGTTCAGGCGGACTCGGGGACTAGGCCAGTGCCTTCCCCATAGGAAAGGAGAGGCGACAGGAACCCTGCACAGCGCCCGTACACTGGGATGGGGAGCTGTGGGGGACTATACCCTCTTCTTCCCCGACACACCCCCTGCCACCCCCAACGCTGCCACCTCTTGGAGGAAGAATGCATCTGGCTGCCTTTTCTTCCAGGGAGCTGTATCTGCGAGTTCTGGGTATGGCGCCTGGTGGCAAGCCCACGTCTGCCCTAGGGACAGGTGGCCTTGGAGATGCTGTCCCCTTGGGACAGGAGGCACACAGAACAGGCCTGCATTCTGCCCAGACTCCTTCCTCAGAGTGGAGTATGCGCGTCTGCCCTAGCCGTCCCCTCGTGTCTTCCTAAAGCCAGGCTTTCGTCTCTACGAACAGGGAGCGGGTGACACTTGTCTTGCCACCGTCCTGCTGTTCTTCCCAGGGCAGGCTCTCCTGCTTTGCGACTGTTTCCCGACAACAAGGCCTACGGCTCCTTCTCTTCTCACGGGGAGGCGTTCTGCTCCTTCCCCAGACATGCTCACGGGGAGCACGGTGACAGCCGTGTCCCTATCCTTAAGGCCCTTTCCAGATGTGCATCCACGCTTCTCCCGCAGGCAGTGGGGATGCTAGGGCCAAGAGAATTTCGCTCCATGCCGGTTTCTTCCACCGTGCTGCGCAGACTAGCTCAGGCAAGCAGGAGCAGCATCCCACAAAGCGACTCAGATTTCCCAACGAATGCTGTGCTTTCCCAGTGCAGGAGCCTGGTGAAAGAGGATTTCGCTGTAGGGTGGTTTCTCCCAACTTGAGACTTGGCCTAGGCAAGCAGGAGCAGCAGCCCGCAGAACCGACTCTGATTTCTGAGCAAACGGAGAGGGTGACACTTGTCTTGCCACCTGCCCGCTACTATTGCAATGCATGCTCTCCTGTTTCATGACCTTTCCTTAAGACTGTTTCTACAGGCACAACCTCGCTTCTCTCTCAAGTAGAGTTGATGCCCGGGACAAGAGGATTTCGCTCCATGCGGGTTTCTTACACCGTGCTTCAGAGACTATGTTCAGGCAAGCGGCCTCTGAATCGCACAGAACCGACTCTGTTTTCCCCAAGAATGCTGTGCTTTCCTAGAGGGAATGCCCAGGCAAGGAGGCTTTCGCTCTATGCGGGATTCTGCAACCGTGCTGCCAATACTAGGCTCAAGCAAGCAGCAACAAGCAGCCCTGGGAATCGACTCTTTTTTCCCAGCGACTGCTATGCTTTCGCAGAGGTTTTCAGCTTGGCCTGAACCGCACTTCGCTGCTGCTTCCTCAGCAAGGCTTTGGGCGTTTGCTCTGTCGCCTCATGGAAGGAGATCTGTGGGAGAGATGGTGCCTCTTTGGGCTTTGCTCTCCCAGGCTCCATGGTCACACCATGGGTTCACCGTGCCAGGCTGAACTTCGCAGACACAGCCAACACCCTGCAGCAGCGTGCGTGGTCCTGGATGACACTCCCTGCCAACTGCCATCTCCTGGCGTAGTAAGGCTTGGCTTTTCGCTCTGGAGTTCAGGCGGACTCGGGGACTAGGCCAGTGCCTTCCCCATAGGAAAGGAGAGGCGACAGGAAACCTGCACAGCGCCCGTGTACTGGGAGGGAAGCTGTGGGGGACTATACCTTCTTCTTCCCCGACACACCCCCTGCCACCCCCAACGCTGCCACCTCTTGGAGGAAGATGGCATCTGGCTGCCTCTTCTTCCAGGGAGCTGTATCTGCGAGTTCTGGGTATGGCGCCTGGTGGCAAGCCCACGTCTGCCCTAGGGACAGGTGGCCTTGGAGATGCTGTCCCCTTGGGACAGGAGGCACACAGAACAGGCCTGCATTCTGCCCAGACTCCTTCCTCAGAGTGGAGTATGCGCGTCTGCTCTAGCCGTCCCCTCGTGTCTTCCTAAAGCCAGGCTTTCGTCTCTATGAACAGGGGAGCGGGTGACACTTGTCTTGCCACCATCCCGCTGTTCTTCCAGGGCAGGCTCTTCTGCTTTGCGACTGTTTCCCGTCAACAAGGCCTACGGCTCCTTCTCTTCTCACGGGGAGGTGTTCTGCTCCTTCCCCAGACTTGCTCCCGGGGAGCACGGTGACAGCCGTGTCCCTATCCTTAAGGACCTTTCCAGATGTGCATCCACGCTTCTCTCGCAGGCAGTGGGGATGCTAGGGCCAAGAGAATTTCGCTCCATGCGGGTTTCTTCCACTGTGCTTCGCAGACTTTCTCAGGCAAGCAGCAGCAACATCCCACAAAGCGACTCAGATTTCCCAACGAATGCTGTGCTTTCCCAGTGCAGGAGCCTGGTGAAAGAGGATTTCGCTGTAGGGTGGTTTCTCCCAACTTGAGACTTGGCCTAGGCAAGAAGGAGCAGCAGCCCGCAGAACCGACTCTGATTTCTGAGCAAACGGAGAGGGTGACACTTGTCTTGCCACCTGCCCGCTACTATTGCAATGCATGCTCTCCTGTTTCATGACCTTTCCTTAAGACTGTTTCTACAGGCACAACCACGCTTCTCTCTCAAGTAGAGTTGATGCCCGGGACAAGAGGATTTCGCTCCATGCGGGTTTCTTACACCGTGCTTCAGAGACTATATTCAGGCAAGCGGCCTCTGAATCGCACAGAACCGACTCTGTTTTCCCCAAGAATGCTGTGCTTTCCTAGAGGGAATGCCCAGGCAAAGAGGCTTTCGCTCTATGCGGGATTCTGCCACCGTGCTGCCAATACTAGGCTCAAGCAAGCAGCAACAGCAGCCCAGGGAACCGACTCTTTTTTCCCAGCGACTGCTATGCTTTCGCAGAGGTTTTCAGCTTGGCCTGAACCGCACTTCGCTGCTGCTTCCTCAGCAAGGCTTTGGGCGTTCGCTCTGTCGCGTCAGGGAAGGAGATCTGTGGGAGAGCTGGTGCCTCTTTGGGCTTTGCTCTCCCAGGCTCCATGGTCGCACCCTGGGTTCACCGTGCCAGGCTGAACTTCGCAGACACAGCCACCACCCTGCAGCAGCGTGCGTGGTCTAGGATGACACTCCCTGCCAACTGCCATCTCCTGGCGTAGTAAGGCTTGGCTTTTCGCTCTGGAGTTCAGGCGGACTCGGGGACTAGGCCAGTGCCTTCCCCATAGGAAAGGAGAGGCGACAGGAACCCTGCACAGCGCCCGTGCACTGGGATGGGGAGCTGTGGGGGACTATACCCTCTTCTTCCCCGACACACCCCCTGCCACCCCCAACGCTGCCACCTCTTGGAGGAAGATGGCATCTGGCTGCCTTTTCTTCCAGGGAGCTGTATCTGCGAGTTCTGGGTATGGCGCCTGGTGGCAAGCCCAGGTCTGCCCTAGGGACATGTGGCCTTGGAGATGCTGTCCCCTTGGGACAGGAGGCACACAGAACAGGCCTGCATTCTGCCCAGACCCTTCCTCAGAGTGGAGTATGCGCGTCTGCCCTAGCTGTCCCCTCTTGTCTTCCTAAAGCCAGGGCTTTCGTCTCTACGAACAGGGAGCGGTTGACAGTTGTCTTGCCACCGTCCCGCTGTTCTTCCCAGGGCAGGCTCTCCTGCTTTGTGACTGTTTCATGACAACAAGGCCAACGGCTCCTTCTCTTCTCACGGGGAGGCGTTCTGCTCCTTCCCCAGACTTGCTCCCGGGGAGCACGGTGACAGCCGTGTCCCTATCCTTAAGGCCCTTTCCAGATGTGCATCCACGCTTCTCTCGCAGGCAGTGAGGATGCTAGGGCCAAGAGAATTTCGCTCCATGCGGGTTTCTTCCACCGTGCTGCGCAGACTAGCTCAGGCAAGCAGCAGCAGCATCACACAAAGCGACTCAGATTTCCCAACGAATGCTGTGCTTTCCCAGTGCAGGAGCCTGGTGAAAGAGGATTTCGCTGTAGGGTGGTTTCTCCCAACTTGAGACTTGGTCTAGGCAAGTAGGAGCAGCAGCCCGCAGAACCGACTCTGATTTCTGAGCAAACGGAGAGGGTGACACTTGTCTTGCCACCTGCCCGCTACTATTGCAATGCATGCCCTCCTGTTTCATGACCTTTCATTAAGACTGTTTCTACAGGCACAACCACGCTTCTCTCTCAAGTAGAGGGGATGCCCGGGAAAGAGGATTTCGCTCCATGCGGGTTTCTTACACCGTGCTTCAGAGACTATGTTCAGGCAAGCGGCCTCTGAATCGCACAGAACCGACTCTGTTTTCCCCAAGAATGCTGTGCTTTCCTAGAGGGAATGCCCAGGCAAAGAGGCTTTCGCTCTATGCGGGATTCTGCCACCGTGCTGCCAATACTAGGCTCAAGCAAGCAGCAACAGCAGCCCAGGGAACCGACTCTTTTTTCCCCAGCGACTGCTATGCTTTCGCAGAGGTTTTCAGCTTGGCCTGAACCGCACTTCGCTGCTGCTTCCTCAGCAAGGCTTTGGGCGTTCGCTCTGTCGCGTCAGGGAAGGAGATCTGTGGGAGAGCTGGTGCCTCTTTGGGCTTTGCTCTCCCAGGCTCCATGGTCGCACCCTGGGTTCACCGTGCCAGGCTGAACTTCGCAGACACAGCCACCACCCTGCAGCAGCGTGCGTGGTCTAGGATGACACTCCCTGCCAACTGCCATCTCCTGGCGTAGTAAGGCTTGGCTTTTCGCTCTGGAGTTCAGGCGGACTCGGGGACTAGGCCAGTGCCTTCCCCATAGGAAAGGAGAGGCGACAGGAACCCTGCACAGCGCCCGTGCACTGGGATGGGGAGCTGTGGGGGACTATACCCTCTTCTTCCCCGACACACCCCCTGCCACCCCCAACGCTGCCACCTCTTGGAGGAAGATGGCATCTGGCTGCCTTTTCTTCCAGGGAGCTGTATCTGCGAGTTCTGGGTATGGCGCCTGGTGGCAAGCCCAGGTCTGCCCTAGGGACAGGTGGCCTTGGAGATGCTGTCCCCTTGGGACAGGAGGCACACAGAACAGGCCTGCATTCTGCCCAGACCCTTCCTCAGAGTGGAGTATGCGCGTCTGCCCTAGCTGTCCCCTCGTGTCTTCCTAAAGCCAGGCTTTCGTCTCTACGAACAGGGAGCGGGTGACACTTGTCTTGCCAACGTCCCGCTGTTATTCCCAGGGCAGGCTCTCCTGCTTTGTGACTGTTTCACGACAACAAGGCCAACGGCTCCTTCTCTTCTCACGGGGAGGCGTTCTGCTCCTTCCCCAGACTTGCTCCCGGGGAGCACGGTGACAGCCGTGTCCCTATCCTTAAGGCCCTTTCCAGATGTGCATCCACGCTTCTCTCGCAGGCAGTGAGGATGCTAGGGCCAAGAGAATTTCGTTCCATGCAGGTTTCTTCCACCGTGCTGCGCAGACTAGCTCAGGCAAGCAGGAGCAGCATCCCACAAAGCGACTCAGATTTCCCAACGAATGCTGTGCTTTCCCAGTGCAGGAGCCTGGTGAAAGAGGATTTCGCTGTAGGGTGGTTTCTCCCAACTTGAGACTTGGTCTAGGCAAGCAGGAGCAGCAGCCCGCAGAACCGACGCTGATTTCTGAACAAACGGAGAGGGTGACACTTGTCTTGCCACCTGCCCGCTACTATTGCAATGCATGCTCTCCTGTTTCATGACCTTTCTTTAAGACTGATTCTACAGGCACAACCAAGCTTCTCTCTCAAGTAGAGGGGATGCCCGGGATAAGAGGATTTCGCTCCATGCGGGTTTCTTACACCGTGCTTCAGAGACTATGTTCAGGCAAGCGGCCTCTGATTGGCACAGAACCGACTCTGTTTTCCCCAAGAATGCTGTGCTTTCCTAGAGGGAATGCCCAGGCAAAGAGGCTCTCGCTCTATGCGGGATTCTGCCACCGTGCTGCCAATACTAGGCTCAAGCAAGCAGCAACAGCAGCCCAGGGAACCGACTCTTTTTTCCCAGCGACTGCTATGCTTTGGCAGAGGTTTTCAGCTTGGCCTGAACCGCACTTCGCTGCTGCTTCCTCAGCAAGGCTTTGGGCGTTCGCTCTGTCGCGTCAGGGAAGGATATCTGTGGAGAGCTGGTGCCTCTTTGGGCTTTGCTCTCCCAGGCTCCATGGTCTCACCCTGAGTTCACCGTGCCAGGCTGAACTTCGCAGACACAGCCACCACCCTGCAGCAGCGTGCGTGGTCTAGGATGACACTCCCTGCCAACTGCCATCTCCCTGGCGTAGTAAGGCTTGGCTTTTCGCTCTGGAGTTCAGGCGGACTCGGGGACTAGGCCAGTGCCTTCCCCATAGGAAAGGAGAGGCGACAGGAACCCTGCACAGCACCCGTGCACTGGGATGGGGAGCTGTGGGGGACTATACCCTCTTCTTCCCCGACACACCCCCTGCCACCCCCCAACGCTGCCAACCTCTTGGAGGAAGATGGCATCTGGCTGCCTTTTCTTCCAGGGAGCTGTATCTGCGAGTTCTGGGTATGGCGCCTGGTGGCAAGCCCATGTCTGCCCTAGGGACAGGTGGCCTTGGAGATGCTGTCCCCTTGGGACAGGAGGCACACAGAACAGGCCTGCATTCTGCCCAGACCCTTCCTCAGAGTGGAGTATGCGCGTCTGCCCTAGCTGTCCCCTCGTGTCTTCCTAAAGCCAGGCTTTCGTCTTTACGAATAGGGAGCGGGTGACACTTGTCTTGCCACCGTCCCGCTGTTCTTCCAAGGGCAGGCTCTCCTGCTGTGTGACTGTTTCACGACAACAAGGCCAACGGCTCCTTCTCTTCTCACGGGGAGGCGTTCTGCTCCTTCCCCAGACTTGCTCCCGGGGAGCACGGTGACAGCCGTGTCTCTATCCTTAAGGCCCTTTCCAGATGTGCATCCACGCTTCTCTCGCAGGCAGTGAGGATGCTAAGGCCAAGAGAATTTCGCTCCATGCGGGTTTCTTCCACCGTGCTGCGCAGACTAGCTCAGGCAAGCAGGAGCAGCATCCCACAAAGCGACTCAGATTTCCCAACGAATGCTGTGCTTTCCCAGTGCAGGAGCCTGGTGAAAGAGGATTTCGCTGTAGGGTGGTTTCTCCCAACTTGAGACTTGGTCTAGGCAAGCAGGAGCAGCAGCCCGCAGAACCCGACTCTGATTTCTGAGCAAACGGAGAGGGTGACACTTGTTTTGCCACCTGCCCGCTTCTATTGCAATGCATGCCCTCCCTGTTTCATGACCTTTCATTAAGACTGTTTCTACAGGCACAACCACGCTTCTCTCTCAAGTAGAGGGGATGCCGGGACAAGAGGAATTCGCTCCATGCGGGTTTCTTATACCGTGCTTCAGAGACTATGTTCAGGCAAGCGGCCTCTGAATCGCACAGAACCGACTCTGTTTTCCCCAAGAATGCTGTGCTTTCCTAGAGGGAATGCCCAGGCAAAGAGGCTTTCGCTCTATGCGGGATTCTGCCACCGTGCTGCCAGTACTAGGCTCAAGCAAGCAGCAACAGCAGCCCAGGGAACCGACTCTTTTTTCCCAGCGACTGCTATGCTTTCGCAGAGGTTTTCAGCTTGGCCTGAACCGCACTTCGCTGCTGCTTCCTCAGCAAGGCTTTGGGCGTTCGCTCTGTCGCGTCAGGGAAGGAGATCTGTGGGAGAGCTGGTGCCTCTTTGGGCTTTGCTCTCCCAGGCTCCATGGTCGCACCCTGGGTTCACCGTGCCAGGCTGAACTTCGCAGACACAGCCACCACCCTGCAGCAGCGTGCGTGGTCTAGGATGACACTCCCTGCCAACTGCCATCTCCTGGCGTAGTAAGGCTTGGCTTTTCGCTCTGGAGTTCAGGCGGACTCGGGACTAGGCCAGTGCCTTCCCCATAGGAAAGGAGAGGCGAGAGGAACCCTGCACAGCGCCCGTGCACTGGGATGTGGAGCTGTGGGGGACTATACCCTCTTCTTCCCCGACACACCCCCTGCCACCCCCAACGCTGCCACCTCTTGGAGGAAGATGGCATCTGGCTGCCTTTTCTTCCAGGGAGCTGTATCTGCGAGTTCTGGGTATGGCGCCTGGTGGCAAGCCCACGTCTCCCTAGGGACAGGTGGCCTTGGAGATGCTGCCCCCTTGGGACAGGAGGCACACAGAACAGGCCTGCATTCTGCCCAGACTCCTTCCTCAGAGTGGAGTATGCGCGTCTGCCCTAGCCGTCCCCTCGTGTCTTCCTAAAGCCAGGCTTTCGTCTCTACGAACAGGGAGCGGGTGACACTTGTCTTGCCACCGTCCCGCTGTTCTTCCCAGGGCAGGCTCTCCTGCTTTGTGACTGTTTCAAGACAACAAGGCCAACGGCTCCTTCTCTTCTCACGGGGAGGCGTTCGGCTCCTTCCCCAGACTTGCTCCCGGGGAGCACGGGTGACAGCCGTGTCCCTATCCTTAAGGCCCTTTCCAGATGTGCATCCACGCTTCTCTCGCAGGCAGTGAGGATGCTAGGGCCAAGAGAATTTCGCTCCATGCGGGTTTCTTCCACCGTGCTGCGCAGACTGGCTCAGGCAAGCAGAAGCAGCATCCCACAAAGCGACTCAGATTTCCCAACGAATGCTGTGCTTTCCCAGTGCAGGAGCCTGGTGAAAGAGGATTTCGCTGTAGGGTGGTTTCTCCCAACTTGAGACTTGGCCTAGGCAAGCAGGAGCAGCAGCCCGCAGAACCGACTCTGATTTATGAGCAATAGGATAGGGTGACACTTGTCTTGCCACCTGCCCGCTACTATTGCAATGCATGCTCTCCAGTTTCATGACCTTTCATTAAGACTGTTTCTACAGGCACAACCACGCTTCTCTCTCAAGTAGAGGGGATGCCCAGGACAAGAGGATTTCGCTCCATGCGGGTTTCTTACACCGTGCTTCAGAGACTATGTTCAGGCAAGCGGCCTGTGAATCGCACAGAACCGACTCTGTTTTCCCCAAGAATGCTGTGCTTTCCTAGAGGGAATGCCCAGGCAAAGAGGCTTTCGCTCTATGCGGGATTCTGCCACCGTGCTGCCAATACTAGGCTCAAGCAAGCAGCAACAGCAGCCCAGGGAACCGACTCTTTTTTCCCAGCGACTGCTATGCTTTGGCAGAGGTTTTCAGCTTGGCCTGAACCGCACTTCCCTGCTGCTTCCTCAGCAAGGCTTTGGGCGTTCGCTCTGTCGCGTCAGGGAAGGAGATCTGTGGGAGAGCTGGTGCCTCTTTGGGCTTTGCTCTCCCAGGCTCCATGGTCGCACCCTGGGTTCACCGTGCCAGGCTGAACTTCGCAGACACAGCCACCACCCTGCAGCAGCGTGCGTGGTCTAGGATGACACTCCCTGCCAACTGCCATCTCCTGGCGTAGTAAGGCTTGGCTTTTCGCTCTGGAGTTCAGGCGGACTCGGGGACTAGGCCAGTGCCTTCCCCATAGGAAAGGAGAGGCGACAGGAACCCTGCACAGCGCCCGTGCACTGGGATGGGGAGCTGTGGGGGACTATACCCTCTTCTTCCCCGACACACCCCCCTGCCACCCCCAACGCTGCCACCTCTTGGAGGAAGATGGCATCTGGCTGCCTTTTCTTCCAGGGAGCTGTATCTGCGAGTTCTGGGTATGGCGCCTGGTGGCAAGCCCAGGTCTGCCCTAGGGACAGGTGGCCTTGGAGATGCTGTCCCCTTGGGACAGGAGGCACACAGAACAGGCCTGCATTCTGCCCAGACCCTTCCTCAGAGTGGAGTATGCGCGTCTGCCCTAGCTGTCCCCTCGTGTCTTCCTAAAGCCAGGCTTTCGTCTCTACGAACAGGGAGCGGGTGACACTTGTCTTGCCAACGTCCCGCTGTTATTCCCAGGGCAGGCTCTCCTGCTTTGTGACTGTTTCACGACAACAAGGCCAACGGCTCCTTCTCTTCTCACGGGGAGGCGTTCTGCTCCTTCCCCAGACTTGCTCCCGGGGAGCACGGTGACAGCCGTGTCCCTATCCTTAAGGCCCTTTCCAGATGTTCATCCACGCTTCTCTCGCAGGCAGTGAGGATGCTAAGGCCAAGAGAATTTCGCTCCATGCGGGTTTCTTCCACCGTGCTGCGCAGACTAGCTCAGGCAAGCAGGAGCAGCATCCCACAAAGCGACTCAGATTTCCCAACGAATGCTGTGCTTTCCCAGTGCAGGAGCCTGGTGAAAGAGGATTTCGCTGTAGGGTGGTTTCTCCCAACTTGAGACTTGGTCTAGGCAAGCAGGAGCAGCAGCCCGCAGAACCGACTCTGATTTCTGAGCAAACGGAGAGGGTGACACTTGTCTTGCCACCTGCTCGCTACTATTGCAATGCATGCTCTCCTGTTTCATGACCTTTCATTAAGACTGTTTCTACAGGCACTACCACGCTTCTCTCTCAAGTAGAGGGGATGCCCGGGACAAGAGGATTTCGCTCCATGCGGGTTTCTTACACCGTGCTTCAGAGACTATGTTCAGGCAAGCGGCCTCTGAATCGCACAGAACCGACTCTGTTTTCCCCAAGAATGCTGTGCTTTCCTAGAGGGAATGCCCAGGCAAAGAGGCTTTCGCTCTATGCGGGATTCTGCCACCGTGCTGCCAATACTAGGCTCAAGCAAGCAGCAACAGCAGCCCAGGGAACCGACTCATTTTTCCCAGCGACTGCTATGCTTTCGCAGAGGTTTTCAGCTTGGCCTGAACCGCACTTCGCTGCTGCTTCCTCAGCAAGGCTTTGGGCGTTCGCTCTGTCGCGTCAGGGAAGGAGATCTGTGGGAGAGCTGGTGCCTCTTTGGGCTTTGCTCTCCCAGGCTCCATGGTCGCACCCTGGGTTCACCGTGCCAGGCTGAACTTCGCAGACACAGCCACCACCCTGCAGCAGCGTGCGTGGTCTAGGATGACACTCCCTGCCAACTGCCATCTCCTGGCGTAGTAAGGCTTGGCTTTTCGCTCTGCAGTTCAGGCAGACTCGGGGACTAGGCCAGTGCCTTCCCCATAGGAAAGGAGAGGCGACAGGAACCCTGCACAGCGCCCGTGAACTGGGATGGGGAGCTGTGGGGGACTATACCCTCTTCTTCCCCGACACACCCCCTGCCACCCCCAACGCTGCCACCTCTTGGAGGAAGAATGCATCTGGCTGCCTTTTCTTCCAGGGAGCTGTATCTGCGAGTTCTGGGTATGGCGCCTGGTGGCAAGCCCAGGTCTGCCCTTGGGACAGGTGGCCTTGGAGATGCTGTCCCCTTGGGACAGGAGGCACACAGAACAGGCCTGCATTCTGCCCAGACTCCTTCCTCAGAGTGGAGTATGCGCGTCTGCCCTAGCCGTCCCCTCGTGTCTTCCTAAAGCCAGGCTTTCGTCTCTACGAACAGGGAGCGGGTGACACTTGTCTTGCCACCGTCCCGCTGTTCTTCCCAGGGCAGGCTCTCCTGCTTTGTGACTGTTTCACGACAACAAGGCCAACGGCTCCTTCTCTTCTCACGGGGAGGCGTTCTGCTCCTTCCCCAGACTTGCTCCCGGGGAGCACGGTGACAGCCGTGTCCCTATCCTTAAGGCCCTTTCCAGATGTGCATCCACGCTTCTCTCGCAGGCAGTGAGGATGCTAGGGCCAAGAGAATTTCGCTCCATGTGGGTTTCTTCCACCGTGCTGCGCAGACTAGCTCACGGAAGCAGGAGCAACATCCCACAAAGCGACTCAGATTTCCCAACGAATGCTGTGCTTTCCCAGTGCAGGAGCCTGGTGAAAGAGGATTTCGCTGTAGGGTGGTTTCTCCTAACTTGAGACTTGGTCTAGGCAAGCAGGAGCAGCCGCCCGCAGAACCGACTCTGATTTCTGAGCAAACGGAGAGGGTGACACTTGTCTTGCCACCTGCCCGCTACTATTGCAATGCATGCCCTCCTGTTTCATGACCTTTCCTTAAGACTGTTTCTACAGGCACAACCACGCTTCTCTCTCAAGTAGAGGGGATGCCCGGGACAAGAGGATTTCGCTCCATGCGGGTTTCTTACACCGTGCTTCAGAGACTATGTTCAGGCAAGCGGCCTCTGAATCGCACAGAAACGACTCTGTTTTCCCCAAGAATGCTGTGCTTTCCTAGAGGGATTGCCCAGGCAAAGAGGCTTTCGCTCTATGCGGGATTCTGCCACCGTGCTGCCAATACTAGGCTCAAGCAAGCAGCAACAGCAGCCCAGGGAACCGACTCTTTTTTCCCAGCGACTGCTATGCTTTCGCAGAGGTTTTCAGCTTGGCCTGAACCGCACTTCGCTGCTGCTTCCTCAGCAAGGCTTTGGGCGTTCGCTCTGTCGCGTCAGGGAAGGAGATCTGTGGGAGAGCTGGTGCCTCTTTGGGCTTTGCTCTCCCAGGCTCCATGGTCGCACCCTGGGTTCACCGTGCCAGGCTGAACTTCGCAGACACAGCCACCACCCTGCAGCAGCGTGCGTGGTCTAGGATGACACTCCCTGCCAACTGCCATCTCCTGGCGTAGTAAGGCTTGGCTTTTCGCTCTGGAGTTCAGGCGGACTCGGGGACTAGGCCAGTGCCTTCCCCATAGGAAAGGAGAGGCGACAGGAACCCTGCACAGCGCCCGTGCACTGGGATGGGGAGCTGTGGGGGACTATACCCTCTTCTTCCCCGACACACCCCCTGCCACCCCCAACGCTGCCACCTCTTGGAGGGAGATGGCATCTGGCTGCCTTTTCTTCCAGGGAGCTGTATCTGCGAGTTCTGGGTACAGCGCCTAGTGGCAAGCCCACGTCTGCCCTAGGGACAGGTGGCCTTGGAGATGCTGTCCCCTTGGGACAGGAGGCACACAGAACAGGCCTGCATTCTGCCCAGACTCCTTCCTCAGAGTGGAGTATGCGCGTCTGTCCTAGCCGTCCCGTCGTGTCTTCCTAAAGCCAGGCTTTCGTCTCTATGAACAGGGAGCGGGTGACACTTGTCTTGCCACCATCCCGCTGTTCTTCCCAGGGCAGGCTCTTCTGCTTTGCGACTGTTTCCCGACAACAAGGCCTACGGCTCCTTCTCTTCTCACGGGGAGGCGTTCTGCTCCTTCCCCAGACATGCTCCCGGGGAGCACGGTGACAGCCGTGTCCCTATCCTTAAGGCCCTTTCCAGATGTGCATCCACGCTTCTCCCGCAGGCAGTGGGGATGCTAGGGCCAAGAGAATTTCGCTCCATGCCGGTTTCTTCCACCGTGCTGCGCAGACTAGCTCAGGCAAGCAGGAGCAGCATCCCACAAAGCGACTCAGATTTCCCAACGAATGCTGTGCTTTCCCAGTGCAGGAGCCTGGTGAAAGAGGATTTCGCTGTAGGGTGGTTTCTCCCAACTTGAGACTTGGTCTAGGCAAGCAGGAGCAGCAGCCCGCAGAACCGACTCTGATTTCTGAGCAAACGGAGAGGGTGACACTTGTCTTGCCACCTGCCCGCTACTATTGCAATGCATGCCCTCCTGTTTCATGACCTTTCATTAAGACTGTTTCTACAGGCACAACCACGCTTCTCTCTCAAGTAGAGGGGATGCCCGGGACAAGAGCATTTCGCTCCATGCGGGTTTCTTACACCGTGCTTCAGAGACTATGTTCAGGCAAGCGGCCTCTGAATCGCACAGAACCGACTCTGTTTTCCCCAAGAATGCTGTGCTTTCCTAGAGGGAATGCCCAGGCAAAGAGGCTTTCGCTCTATGCGGGATTCTGCCACCGTGCTGCCAATACTAGGCTCAAGCAAGCAGCAACAGCAGCCCAGGGAACCGACTCTTTTTTCCCAGCGACTGCTATGCTTTGGCAGAGGTTTTCAGCTTGGCCTGAACCGCACTTCGCTGCTGCTTCCTCAGCAAGGCTTTGGGCGTTCGCTCTGTCGCGTCAGGGAAGGAGATCTGTGGGAGAGCTGGTGCCTCTTTGGGCTTTGCTCTCCCAGGCTCCATGGTCGCACCCTGGGTTCACCGTGCCAGGCTGAACTTCGCAGACACAGCCACCACCCTGCAGCAGCGTGCGAGGTCTAGGATGACACTCCCTGCCAACTGCCATCTCCAGACGTAGTAAGGCTTGGCTTTTCGCTCTGGAGTTCAGGCGGACTCGGGGACTAGGCCAGTGCCTTCCCCATAGGAAAGGAGAGGCGACAGGAACCCTGCACAGCGCCCGTGCACAGGGATGGGGAGCTGTGGGGGACTATACCCTCTTCTTCCCCGACACACCCCCTGCCACCCCTAACGCTGCCACCTCTTGGAGGAAGATGGCATCTGGCTGCCTTTTCTTCCAGGGAGCTGTATCTGCGAGTTCTGGGTATGGCGCCTGGTGGCAAGCCCACGTCTGCCCTAGGGACAGGTGGCCTTGGAGATTCTGTCCCCTTGGGACAGGAGGCACACAGAACAGGCCTGCATTCTGCCCAGACACCTTCCTCAGAGTGGAGTATGCGCGTCTGCCCTAGCCGTCCCCTCGTGTCTTCCTAAAGCCAGGCTTTCGTCTCTACGAACAGGGAGCGGGTGACACTTGTCTTGCCACCGTCCCGCTGTTCTTCCCAGGGCAGGCTCTCCTGCTTTGTGACTGTTTCACGACAACAAGGCCAACGGCTCCGTCTCTTCTCACGGGGAGGCGTTCTGCTCCTTCCCCAGACTTGCTCCCGGGGAGCACGGTGACAGCCGTGTCCCTATCCTTAAGGCCCTTTCCAGATGTGCATCCACGCTTCTCTCGCAGGCAGTGAGGATGCTAGGGCCAAGAGAATTTCGCTCCATGCGGGTTTCTTCCACCGTGCTGCGCAGACTAGCTCAGGCAAGCAGCAGCAGCATCCCACAAAGCGACTCAGATTTCCCAACGAATGCTGTGCTTTCCCAGTGCAGGAGCCTGGTGAAAGAGGATTTCGCTGTAGGGTGGTTTCTCCCAACTTGAGACTTGGCCTAGGCAAGCAGGAGCAGCAGCCCGCAGAACCGACTCTGATTTATGAGCAATAGGATAGGGTGACACTTGTCTTGCCACCTGCCCGCTACTATTGCAATGCATGCTCTCCAGTTTCATGACCTTTCATTAAGACTGTTTCTACAGGCACAACCACGCTTCTCTCTCAAGTAGAGGGGATGCCCGGGACAAGAGCATTTCGCTCCATGCGGGTTTCTTACACCGTGCTTCAGAGACTATGTTCAGGCAAGCGGCCTGTGAATCGCACAGAACCGACTCTGTTTTCCCCAAGAATGCTGTGCTTTCCTAGAGGTAATGCCCAGGCAAAGAGGCTTTCGCTCTATGCGGGATTCTGCCACCGTGCTGCCAATACTAGGCTCAAGCAAGCAGCAACAGCAGCCCAGGGAACCGACTCTTTTTTCCCAGCGACTGCTATGCTTTCGCAGAGGTTTTCAGCTTGGCCTGAACCGCACTTCGCTGCTGCTTCCTCAGCAAGGCTTTGGGCGTTCGCTCTGTCGCGTCAGGGAAGGAGATCTGTGGGAGAGCTGGTGCCTCTTTGGGCTTTGCTCTCCCAGGCTCCATGGTCGCACCCTGGGTTCACCGTGCCAGGCTGAACTTCGCAGACACAGCCACCACCCTGCAGCAGCGTGCGTGGTCTAGGATGACACTCCCTGCCAACTGCCATCTCCTGGCGTAGTAAGGCTTGGCTTTTCGCTCTGGAGTTCAGGCGGACTCGGGGACTAGGCCAGTGCCTTCCCCATAGGAAAGGAGAGGCGACAGGAACCCTGCACAGCGCCCGTGCACTGGGATGGGGAGCTGTGGGGGACTATACCCTCTTCTTCCCCGACACACCCCCTGCCACCCCCAACGCTGCCACCTCTTGGAGGAAGATGGCATCTGGCTGCCTTTTCTTCCAGGGAGCTGTATCTGCGAGTTCTGGGTATGGCGCCTGGTGGCAAGCCCAGGTCTGCCCTAGGGACAGGTGGCCTTGGAGATGCTGTCCCCTTGGGACAGGAGGCACACAGAACAGGCCTGCATTCTGCCCAGACCCTTCCTCAGAGTGGAGTATGCGCGTCTGCCCTAGCTGTCCCCTCGTGTCTTCCTAAAGCCAGGCTTTCGTCTCTACGAACAGGGAGCGGGTGACACTTGTCTTGCCAACGTCCCGCTGTAATTCCCAGGGCAGGCTCTCCTGCTTTGTGACTGTTTCACGACAACAAGGCCAACGGCTCCTTCTCTTCTCACGGGGAGGCGTTCTGCTCCTTCCCCAGACTTGCTCCCGGGGAGCACGGTGACAGCCGTGTCCCTATCCTTAAGGCCCTTTCCAGATGTTCATCCACGCTTCTCTCGCAGGCAGTGAGGATGCTAAGGCCAAGAGAATTTCGCTCCATGCGGGTTTCTTCCACCGTGCTGCGCAGACTAGCTCAGGCAAGCAGGAGCAGCATCCCACAAACCGACTCAGATTTCCCAACGAATGCTGTGCTTTCCCAGTGCAGGAGCCTGGTGAAAGAGGATTTCGCTGTAGGGTGGTTTCTCCCAACTTGAGACTTGGTCTAGGCAAGCAGGAGCAGCAGCCCGCAGAACCGACTCTGATTTCTGAGCAAACGGAGAGGGTGACACTTGTCTTGCCACCTGCTCGCTACTATTGCAATGCATGCTCTCCTGTTTCATGACCTTTCATTAAGACTGTTTCTACAGGCACAACCACGCTTCTCTCTCAAGTAGAGGGGATGCCCGGGACAAGAGCATTTCGCTCCATGCGGGTTTCTTACACCGTGCTTCAGAGACTATGTTCAGGCAAGCGGCCTCTGAATCGCACAGAACCGACTCTGTTTTCCCCAAGAATGCTGTGCTTTCCTAGAGGGAATGCCCAGGCAAAGAGGCTTTCGCTCTATGCGGGATTCTGCCACCGTGCTGCCAATACTAGGCTCAAGCAAGCAGCAACAGCAGCCCAGGGAACCGACTCTTTTTTCCCAGCGACTGCTATGCTTTCGCAGAGGTTTTCAGCTTGGCCTGAACCGCACTTCGCTGCTGCTTCCTCAGCAAGGCTTTGGGCGTTCGCTCTGTCGCGTCAGGGAAGGAGATCTGTGGGAGAGCTGGTGCCTCTTTGGGCTTTGCTCTCCCAGGCTCCATGGTCGCACCCTGGGTTCACCGTGCCAGGCTGAACTTCGCAGACACAGCCACCACCCTGCAGCAGCGTGCGTGGTCTAGGATGACACTCCCTGCCAACTGCCATCTCCTGGCGTAGTAAGGCTTGGCTTTTCGCTCTGGAGTTCAGGCGGACTCGGGGACTAGGCCAGTGCCTTCCCCATAGGAAAGGAGAGGCGACAGGAACCCTGCACAGCGCCCGTACACTGGGATGGGGAGCTGTGGGGGACTATACCCTCTTCTTCCCCGACACACCCCCTGCCACCCCCAACGCTGCCACCTCTTGGAGGAAGAATGCATCTGGCTGCCTTTTCTTCCAGGGAGCTGTATCTGCGAGTTCTGGGTATGGCGCCTGGTGGCAAGCCCACGTCTGCCCTAGGGACAGGTGGCCTTGGAGATGCTGTCCCCTTGGGACAGGAGGCACACAGAACAGGCCTGCATTCTGCCCAGACTCCTTCCTCAGAGTGGAGTATGCGCGTCTGCCCTAGCCGTCCCCTCGTGTCTTCCTAAAGCCAGGCTTTCGTCTCTACGAACAGGGAGCGGGTGACACTTGTCTTGCCACCGTCCTGCTGTTCTTCCCAGGGCAGGCTCTCCTGCTTTGCGACTGTTTCCCGACAACAAGGCCTACGGCTCCTTCTCTTCTCACGGGGAGGCGTTCTGCTCCTTCCCCAGACATGCTCCCGGGGAGCACGGTGACAGCCGTGTCCCTATCCTTAAGGCCCTTTCCAGATGTGCATCCACGCTTCTCCCGCAGGCAGTGGGGATCCTAGGTACAAGAGAATTTCGCTCCATGCCGGTTTCTTCCACCGTGCTGCGCAGACTAGCTCAGGCAAGCAGCAGCAGCATCCCACAAAGCGACTCAGATTTCCCAACGAATGCTGTGCTTTCCCAGTGCAGGAGCCTGGTGAAAGAGGATTTCGCTGTAGGGTGGTTTCTCCCAACTTGAGACTTGGCCTAGGCAAGCAGGAGCAGCAGCCCGCAGAACCGACTCTGATTTCTGAGCAAACGGAGAGGGTGACACTTGTCTTGCCACCTGCCCGCTACTATTGCAATGCATGCTCTCCTGTTTCATGACCTTTCCTTAAGACTGTTTCTACAGGCACAACCACGCTTCTCTCTCAAGTAGAGTTGATGCCCGGGACAAGAGGATTTCGCTCCATGCGGGTTTCTTACACCGTGCTTCAGAGACTATGTTCAGGCAAGCGGCCTCTGAATCGCACAGAACCGACTCTGTTTTCCCCAAGAATGCTGTGCTTTCCTAGAGGGAATGCCCAGGCAAAGAGGCTTTCGCTCTATGCGGGATTCTGCCACCGTGCTGCCAATACTAGGCTCAAGCAAGCAGCAACAGCAGCCCAGGGAACCGACTCTTTTTTCCCAGCGACTGCTATGCTTTCGCAGAGGTTTTCAGCTTGGCCTGAACCGCACTTCGCTGCTGCTTCCTCAGCAAGGCTTTGGGCGTTCGCTCTGTCGCGTCAGGGAAGGAGATCTGTGGGAGAGCTGGTGCCTCTTTGGGCTTTGCTCTCCCAGGCTCCATGGTCGCACCCTGGGTTCACCGTGCCAGGCTGAACTTCGCAGACACAGCCACCACCCTGCAGCAGCGTGCGTGGTCTAGGATGACACTCCCTGCCAACTGCCATCTCCTGGCGTAGTAAGGCTTGGCTTTTCGCTCTGGAGTTCAGGCGGACTCGGGGACTAGGCCAGTGCCTTCCCCATAGGAAAGGAGAGGCGACAGGAACCCTGCACAGCGCCCGTGCACTGGGATGGGGAGCTGTGGGGGACTATACCCTCTTCTTCCCCGACACACCCCCTGCCACCCCCAACGCTGCCACCTCTTGGAGGAAGATGGCATCTGGCTGCCTTTTCTTCCAGGGAGCTGTATCTGCGAGTTCTGTGTATGGCGCCTGGTGGCAAGCCCACGTCTGCCCTAGGGACAGGTGGCCTTGGAGATGCTGTCCGCTTGGGACAGGAGGCACACAGAACAGGCCTGCATTCTGCCCAGACTCCTTCCTCAGAGTGGAGTATGCGCGTCAGCCCTAGCCGTCCCCTCGTGTCTTCCTAAAGCCAGGCTTTCGTCTCTACGAACAGGGAGCGGGTGACACTTGTCTTGCCACCGTCCCGCTGTTCTTCCCAGGGCAGGCTCTCCTGCTTTGTGACTGTTTCACGACAACAAGGCCAACGGCTCCTTCTCTTCTCACGGGGAGGCGTTCTGCTCCTTCCCCAGACTTGCTCCCGGGGAGCACGGTGACAGCCGAGTCCCTATCCTTAAGGCCCTTTCCAGATGTGCATCAACGCTTCTCTCGCAGGCAGTGAGGATGCTAGGGCCAAGAGAATTTCGTTCCATGCAGGTTTCTTCCACCGTGCTGCGCAGACTAGCTCAGGCAAGCAGGAGCAGCATCCCACAAAGCGACTCAGATTTCCCAACGAATGCTGTGCTTTCCCAGTGCAGGAGCCTGGTGAAAGAGGATTTCGCTGTAGGGTGGTTTCTCCCAACTTGAGACTTGGTCTAGGCAAGCAGGAGCAGCAGCCCGCAGAACCGACTCTGATTTCTGAACAAACGGAGAGGGTGACACTTGTCTTGCCACCTGCCCGCTACTATTGCAATGCATGCTCTCCTGTTTCATGACCTTTCTTTAAGACTGATTCTACAGGCACAACCACGCTTCTCTCTCAAGTAGAGGGGATGCCCGGGATAAGAGGATTTCGCTCCATGCGGGTTTCTTACACCGTGCTTCAGAGACTATGTTCAGGCAAGCGGCCTCTGAATCGCACAGAACCGACTCTGTTTTCCCCAAGAATGCTGTGCTTTCCTAGAGGGAATGCCCAGGCAAAGAGGCTCTCGCTCTATGCGGGATTCTGCCACCGTGCTGCCAATACTAGGCTCAAGCAAGCAGCAACAGCAGCCCAGGGAACCGACTCTTTTTTCCCAGCGACTGCTATGCTTTGGCAGAGGTTTTCAGCTTGGCCTGAACCGCACTTCGCTGCTGCTTCCTCAGCAAGGCTTTGGGCGTTCGCTCTGTCGCGTCAGGGAAGGAGATCTGTGGGAGAGCTGGTGCCTCTTTGGGCTTTGCTCTCCCAGGCTCCATGGTCTCACCCTGAGTTCACCGTGCCAGGCTGAACTTCGCAGACACAGCCACCACCCTGCAGCAGCGTGCGTGGTCTAGGATGACACTCCCTGCCAACTGCCATCTCCTGGCGTAGTAAGGCTTGGCTTTTCGCTCTGGAGTTCAGGCGGACTCGGGGACTAGGCCAGTGCCTTCCCCATAGGAAAGGAGAGGCGACAGGAACCCTGCACAGCACCCGTGCACTGGGATGGGGAGCTGTGGGGGACTATACCCTCTTCTTCCCCGACACACCCCCTGCCACCCCCAACGCTGCCACCTCTTGGAGGAAGATGGCATCTGGCTGCCTTTTCTTCCAGGGAGCTGTATCTGCGAGTTCTGGGTATGGCGCCTGGTGGCAAGCCCACGTCTGCCCTAGGGACAGGTGGCCTTGGAGATGCTGTCCCCTTGGGACAGGAGGCACACAGAACAGGCCTGCATTCTGCCCAGACCCTTCCTCAGAGTGGAGTATGCGCGTCTGCCCTAGCTGTCCCCTCGTGTCTTCCTAAAACCAGGCTTTCGTCTTTACGAATAGGGAGCGGGTGACACTTGTCTTGCCACCGTCCCGCTGTTCTTCCAAGGGCAGGCTCTCCTGCTTTGTGACTGTTTCACGACAACAAGGCCAACGGCTCCTTCTCTTCTCACGGGGAGGCGTTCTGCTCCTTCCCCAGACTTGCTCCCGGGGAGCACGGTGACAGCCGTGTCTCTATCCTTAAGGCCCTTTCCAGATGTGCATCCACGCTTCTCTCGCAGGCAGTGAGGATGCTAAGGCCAAGAGAATTTCGGTCCATATGGGTTTCTTCCACCGTGCTGCGCAGACTAGCTCAGGCAAGCAGGAGCAGCATCCCACAAAGCGACTCAGATTTCCCAACGAATGCTGTGCTTTCCCAGTGCAGGAGCCTGGTGAAAGAGGATTTCGCTGTAGGGTGGTTTCTCCCAACTTGAGACTTGGTCTAGGCAAGCAGGAGCAGCAGCCCGCAGAACCGACTCTGATTTCTGAGCAAACGGAGAGGGTGACACTTGTTTTGCCACCTGCCCGCTTCTATTGCAATGCATGCCCTCCTGTTTCATGACCTTTCCTTAAGACTGTTTCTACAGGCACAACCACGCTTCTCTCTCAAGTAGAGGGGATGCCCGGGACAAGAGGAATTCGCTCCATGCGGGTTTCTTATACCGTGCTTCAGAGACTATGTTCAGGCAAGCGGCCTCTGAATCGCACAGAACCGACTCTGTTTTCCCCAAGAATGCTGTGCTTTCCTAGAGGGAATGCCCAGGCAAAGAGGCTTTCGCTCTATGCGGGATTCTGCCACCGTGCTGCCAGTACTAGGCTCAAGCAAGCAGCAACAGCAGCCCAGGGAACCGACTCTTTTTTCCCAGCGACTGCTATGCTTTCGCAGAGGTTTTCAGCTTGGCCTGAACCGCACTTCGCTGCTGCTTCCTCAGCAAGGCTTTGGGCGTTCGCTCTGTCGCGTCAGGGAAGGAGATCTGTGGGAGAGCTGGTGCCTCTTTGGGCTTTGCTCTCCCAGGCTCCATGGTCGCACCCTGGGTTCACCGTGCCAGGCTGAACTTCGCAGACACAGCCACCACCCTGCAGCAGCGTGCGTGGTCTAGGATGACACTCCCTGCCAACTGCCATCTCCTGGCGTAGTAAGGCTTGGCTTTTCGCTCTGGAGTTCAGGCGGACTCGGGGACTAGGCCAGTGCCTTCCCCATAGGAAAGGAGAGGCGAGAGGAACCCTGCACAGCGCCCGTGCACTGGGATGTGGAGCTGTGGGGGACTATACCCTCTTCTTCCCCGACACACCCCCTGCCACCCCCAACGCTGCCACCTCTTGGAGGAAGATGGCATCTGGCTGCCTTTTCTTCCAGGGAGCTGTATCTGCGAGTTCTGGGTATGGCGCCTGGTGGCAAGCCCACGTCTCCCTAGGGACAGGTGGCCTTGGAGATGCTGTCCCCTTGGGACAGGAGGCACACAGAACAGGCCTGCATTCTGCCCAGACTCCTTCCTCAGAGTGGAGTATGCGCGTCTGCCCTAGCCGTCCCCTCGTGTCTTCCTAAAGCCAGGCTTTCGTCTCTACGAACAGGGAGCGGGTGACACTTGTCTTGCCACCGTCCCGCTGTTCTTCCCAGGGCAGGCTCTCCTGCTTTGTGACTGTTTCACGACAACAAGGCCAACGGCTCCTTCTCTTCTCACGGGGAGGCGTTCTGCTCCTTCCCCAGACTTGCTCCCGGGGAGCACGGTGACAGCCGTGTCCCTATCCTTAAGGCCCTTTCCAGATGTGCATCCACGGTTCTCTCGCAGGGAGTGAGGATGCTAGGGCCAAGAGAATTTCGCTCCATGCGGGTTTCTTCCACCGTGCTGCGCAGACTGGCTCAGGCAAGCAGAAGCAGCATCCCACAAAGCAACTCAGATTTCCCAACGAATGCTGTGCTTTCCCAGTGCAGGAGCCTGGTGAAAGAGGATTTCGCTGTAGGGTGGTTTCTCCCAACTTGAGACTTGGCCTAGGCAAGCAGGAGCAGCAGCCCGCAGAACCGACTCTGATTTCTGAGCAATAGGATAGGGTGACACTTGTCTTGCCACCTGCCCGCTACTATTGCAATGCATGCTCTCCAGTTTCATGACCTTTCATTAAGACTGTTTCTACTGCACAACCACGCTTCTCTCTCAAGTAGAGGGGATGCCCAGGACAAGAGGATTTCGCTCCATGCGGGTTTCTTACACCGTGCTTCAGAGACTATGTTCAGGCAAGCGGCCTGTGAATCGCACAGAACCGACTCTGTTTTCCCCAAGAATGCTGTGCTTTCCTAGAGGGAATGCCCAGGCAAAGAGGCTTTCGCTCTATGCGGGATTCTGCCACCGTGCTGCCAATACTAGGCTCAAGCAAGCAGCAACAGCAGCCCAGGGAACCGACTCTTTTTTCCCAGCGACTGCTATGCTTTCGCAGAGGTTTTCAGCTTGGCCTGAACCGCACTTCGCTGCTGCTTCCTCAGCAAGGCTTTGGGCGTTCGCTCTGTCGCGTCAGGGAAGGAGATCTGTGGGAGAGCTGGTGCCTCTTTGGGCTTTGCTCTCCCAGGCTCCATGGTCGCACCCTGGGTTCACCGTGCCAGGCTGAACTTCGCAGACACAGCCACCACCCTGCAGCAGCGTGCGTGGTCTAGGATGACACTCCCTGCCAACTGCCATCTCCTGGCGTAGTAAGGCTTGGCTTTTCGCTCTGCAGTTCAGGCGGACTCGGGGACTAGGCCAGTGCCTTCCCCATAGGAAAGGAGAGGCGACAGGAACCCTGCACAGCGCCCGTGCACTGGGATGGGGAGCTGTGGGGGACTATACCCTCTTCTTCCCCGACACACCCCCTGCCACCCCCAACGCTGCCACCTCTTGGAGGAAAATGGCATCTGGCTGCCTTTTCTTCCAGGGAGCTGTATCTGCGAGTTCTGGGTATGGCGCCTGGTGGCAAGCCCAGGTCTGCCCTAGGGACAGGTGGCCTTGGAGATGCTGTCCCCTTGGGACAGGAGGCACACAGAACAGGCCTGCATTCTGCCCAGACCCTTCCTCAGAGTGGAGTATGCGCGTCTGCCCTAGCTGTCCCCTCGTGTCTTCCTAAAGCCAGGCTTTCGTCTCTACGAACAGGGAGCGGGTGACACTTGTCTTGCCAACGTCCCGCTGTTCTTCCCAGGGCAGGCTCTCCTGCTTTGTGACTGTTTCACGACAACAAGGCCAACGGCTCCTTCTCTTCTCACGGGGAGGCGTTCTGCTCCTTCCCCAGACTTGCTCCCGGGGAGCACGGTGACAGCCGTGTCCCTATCCTTAAGGCCCTTTCCAGATGTTCATCCACGCTTCTCTCGCAGGCAGTGAGGATGCTAAGGCCAAGAGAATTTCGCTCCATGCGGGTTTCTTCCACCGTGCTGCGCAGACTAGCTCAGGCAAGCAGGAGCAGCATCCCACAAAGCGACTCAGATTTCCCAACGAATGCTGTGCTTTCCCAGTGCAGGAGCCTGGTGAAAGAGGATTTCGCTGTAGGGTGGTTTCTCCCAACTTGAGACTTGGTCTAGGCAAGCAGGAGCAGCAGCCCGCAGAACCGACTCTGATTTCTGAGCAAACGGAGAGGGTGACACTTGTCTTGCCACCTGCTCGCTACTATTGCAATGCATGCTCTCCTGTTTCATGACCTTTCATTAAGACTGTTTCTACAGGCACAACCACGCTTCTCTCTCAAGTAGAGGGGATGCCCGGGACAAGAGGATTTCGCTCCATGCGGGTTTCTTACACCGTGCTTCAGAGACTATGTTCAGGCAAGCGGCCTCTGAATCGCACAGAACCGACTCTGTTTTCCCCAAGAATGCTGTGCTTTCCTAGAGGGAATGCCCAGGCAAAGAGGCTTTCGCTCTATGCGGGATTCTGCCACCGTGCTGCCAATACTAGGCTCAAGCAAGCAGCAACAGCAGCCCAGGGAACCGACTCTTTTTTCCCAGCGACTGCTATGCTTTCGCAGAGGTTTTCAGCTTGGCCTGAACCGCACTTCGCTGCTGCTTCCTCAGCAAGGCTTTGGGCGTTCGCTCTGTCGCGTCAGGGAAGGAGATCTGTGGGAGAGCTGGTGCCTCTTTGGGCTTTGCTCTCCCAGGCTCCATGGTCGCACCCTGGGTTCACCGTGCCAGGCTGAACTTCGCAGACACAGCCACCACCCTGCAGCAGCGTGCGTGGTCTAGGATGACACTCCCTGCCAACTGCCATCTCCTGGCGTAGTAAGGCTTGGCTTTTCGCTCTGCAGTTCAGGCGGACTCGGGGACTAGGCCAGTGCCTTCCCCATAGGAAAGGAGAGGCGACAGGAACCCTGCACAGCGCCCGTGCACTGGGATGGGGAGCTGTGGGGGACTATACCCTCTTCTTCCCCGACACACCCCCTGCCACCCCCAACGCTGCCACCTCTTGGAGGAAAATGGCATCTGGCTGCCTTTTCTTCCAGGGAGCTGTATCTGCGAGTTCTGGGTATGGCGCCTGGTGGCAAGCCCAGGTCTGCCCTAGGGACAGGTGGCCTTGGAGATGCTGTCCCCTTGGGACAGGAGGCACACAGAACAGGCCTGCATTCTGCCCAGACCCTTCCTCAGAGTGGAGTATGCGCGTCTGCCCTAGCTGTCCCCTCGTGTCTTCCTAAAGCCAGGCTTTCGTCTCTACGAACAGGGAGCGGGTGACACTTGTCTTGCCAACGTCCCGCTGTTCTTCCCAGGGCAGGCTCTCCTGCTTTGTGACTGTTTCACGACAACAAGGCCAACGGCTCCTTCTCTTCTCACGGGGAGGCGTTCTGCTCCTTCCCCAGACTTGCTCCCGGGGAGCACGGTGACAGCCGTGTCCCTATCCTTAAGGCCCTTTCCAGATGTTCATCCACGCTTCTCTCGCAGGCAGTGAGGATGCTAAGGCCAAGAGAATTTCGCTCCATGCGGGTTTCTTCCACCGTGCTGCGCAGACTAGCTCAGGCAAGCAGGAGCAGCATCCCACAAAGCGACTCAGATTTCCCAACGAATGCTGTGCTTTCCCAGTGCAGGAGCCTGGTGAAAGAGGATTTCGCTGTAGGGTGGTTTCTCCCAACTTGAGACTTGGTCTAGGCAAGCAGGAGCAGCAGCCCGCAGAACCGACTCTGATTTCTGAGCAAACGGAGAGGGTGACACTTGTCTTGCCACCTGCTCGCTACTATTGCAATGCATGCTCTCCTGTTTCATGACCTTTCATTAAGACTGTTTCTACAGGCACAACCACGCTTCTCTCTCAAGTAGAGGGGATGCCCGGGACAAGAGGATTTCGCTCCATGCGGGTTTCTTACACCGTGCTTCAGAGACTATGTTCAGGCAAGCGGCCTCTGAATCGCACAGAACCGACTCTGTTTTCCCCAAGAATGCTGTGCTTTCCTAGAGGGAATGCCCAGGCAAAGAGGCTTTCGCTCTATGCGGGATTCTGCCACCGTGCTGCCAATACTAGGCTCAAGCAAGCAGCAACAGCAGCCCAGGGAACCGACTCATTTTTCCCAGCGACTGCTATGCTTTCGCAGAGGTTTTCAGCTTGGCCTGAACCGCACTTCGCTGCTGCTTCCTCAGCAAGGCTTTGGGCGTTCGCTCTGTCGCGTCAGGGAAGGAGATCTGTGGGAGAGCTGGTGCCTCTTTGGGCTTTGCTCTCCCAGGCTCCATGGTCGCACCCTGGGTTCACCGTGCCAGGCTGAACTTCGCAGACACAGCCACCACCCTGCAGCAGCGTGCGTGGTCTAGGATGACACTCCCTGCCAACTGCCATCTCCTGGCGTAGTAAGGCTTGGCTTTTCGCTCTGCAGTTCAGGCAGACTCGGGGACTAGGCCAGTGCCTTCCCCATAGGAAAGGAGAGGCGACAGGAACCCTGCACAGCGCCCGTACACTGGGATGGGGAGCTGTGGGGGACTATACCCTCTTCTTCCCCGACACACCCCCTGCCACCCCCAACGCTGCCACCTCTTGGAGGAAGAATGCATCTGGCTGCCTTTTCTACCAGGGAGCTGTATCTGCGAGTTCTGGGTATGGCGCCTGGTGGCAAGCCCACGTCTGCCCTAGGGACAGGTGGCCTTGGAGATGCTGTCCCCTTGGGACAGGAGGCACACAGAACAGGCCTGCATTCTGCCCAGACTCCTTCCTCAGAGTGGAGTATGCGCGTCTGCCCTAGCCGTCCCCTCGTGTCTTCCTAAAGCCAGGCTTTCGTCTCTACGAACAGGGAGCGGGTGACACTTGTCTTGCCACCGTCCCGCTGTTCTTCCCAGGGCAGGCTCTCCTGCTTTGTGACTGTTTCACGACAACAAGGCCAACGGCTCCTTCTCTTCTCACGGGGAGGCGTTCTGCTCCTTCCCCAGACTTGCTCCCGGGGAGCACGGTGACAGCCGTGTCCCTATCCTTAAGGTCCTTTCCAGATGTGCATCCACGCTTCTCTCGCAGGCAGTGAGGATGCTAGGGCCAAGAGAATTTTGCTCCATGTGGGTTTCTTCCACCGTGCTGCGCAGACTAGCTCACGGAAGCAGGAGCAACATCCCACAAAGCGACTCAGATTTCCCAACGAATGCTGTGCTTTCCCAGTGCAGGAGCCTGGTGAAAGAGGATTTCGCTGTAGGGTGGTTTCTCCCAACTTGAGACTTGGTCTAGGCAAGCAGGAGCAGCCGCCCGCAGAACCGACTCTGATTTCTGAGCAAACGGAGAGGGTGACACTTGTCTTGCCACCTGCCCGCTACTATTGCAATGCATGCCCTCCTGTTTCATGACCTTTCCTTAAGACTGTTTCTACAGGCACAACCACGCTTCTCTCTCAAGTAGAGGGGATGCCCGGGACAAGAGGATTTCGCTCCATGCGGGTTTCTTACACCGTGCTTAAGAGACTATGTTCAGGCAAGCGGCCTCTGATCGCACAGAAACGACTCTGTTTTCCCCAAGAATGCTGTGCTTTCCTAGAGGGATTGCCCAGGCAAAGAGGCTTTCGCTCTATGCGGGATTCTGCCACCGTGCTGCCAATACTAGGCTCAAGCAAGCAGCAACAGCAGCCCAGGGAACCGACTCTTTTTTCCCAGCGACTGCTATGCTTTCGCAGAGGTTTTCAGCTTGGCCTGAACCGCACTTCGCTGCTGCTTCCTCAGCAAGGCTTTGGGCGTTCGCTCTGTCGCGTCAGGGAAGGAGATCTGTGGGAGAGCTGGTGCCTCTTTGGGCTTTGCTCTCCCAGGCTCCATGGTCGCACCCTGGGTTCACCGTGCCAGGCTGAACTTCGCAGACACAGCCACCACCCTGCAGCAGCGTGCGTGGTCTAGGATGACACTCCCTGCCAACTGCCATCTCCTGGCGTAGTAAGGCTTGGCTTTTCGCTCTGGAGTTCAGGCGGACTCGGGGACTAGGCCAGTGCCTTCCCCATAGGAAAGGAGAGGCGACAGGAACCCTGCACAGCGCCCGTGCACTGGGATGGGGAGCTGTGGGGGACTATACCCTCTTCTTCCCCGACACACCCCCTGCCACCCCCAACGCTGCCACCTCTTGGAGGGAGATGGCATCTGGCTGCCTTTTCTTCCAGGGAGCTGTATCTGCGAGTTCTGGGTACAGCGCCTAGTGGCAAGCCCACGTCTGCCCTAGGGACAGGTGGCCTTGGAGATGCTGTCCCCTTGGGACAGGAGGCACACAGAACAGGCCTGCATTCTGCCCAGACTCCTTCCTCAGAGTGGAGTATGCGCGTCTGTCCTAGCCGTCCCCTCGTGTCTTCCTAAAGCCAGGCATTCGTCTCTATGAACAGGGAGCGGGTGACACTTGTCTTGCCACCATCCCGCTGTTCTTCCCAGGGCAGGCTCTTCTGCTTTGCGACTGTTTCCCGACAACAAGGCCTACGGCTCCTTCTCTTCTCACGGGGAGGCGTTCTGCTCCTTCCCCAGACATGCTCCCGGGGAGCACGGTGACAGCCGTGTCCCTATCCTTAAGGCCCTTTCCAGATGTGCATCCACGCTTCTCCCGCAGGCAGTGGGGATGCTAGGGCCAAGAGAATTTCGCTCCATGCCGGTTTCTTCCACCGTGCTGCGCAGACTAGCTCAGGCAAGCAGGAGCAGCATCCCACAAAGCGACTCAGATTTCCCAACGAATGCTGTGCTTTCCCAGTGCAGGAGCCTGGTGAAAGAGGATTTCGCTGTAGGGTGGTTTCTCCCAACTTGAGACTTGGTCTAGGCAAGCAGGAGCAGCAGCCCGCAGAACCGACTCTGATTTCTGAGCAAACGGAGAGGGTGACACTTGTCTTGCCACCTGCCCGCTACTATTGCAATGCATGCCCTCCTGTTTCATGACCTTTCATTAAGACTGTTTCTACAGGCACAACCACGCTTCTCTCTCAAGTAGAGGGGATGCCCGGGACAAGAGGATTTCGCTCCATGCGGGTTTCTTACACCGTGCTTCAGAGACTATGTTCAGGCAAGCGGCCTCTGAATCGCACAGAACCGACTCTGTTTTCCCCAAGAATGCTGTGCTTTCCTAGAGGGAATGCCCAGGCAAAGAGGCTTTCGCTCTATGCGGGATTCTGCCACCGTGCTGCCAATACTAGGCTCAAGCAAGCAGCAACAGCAGCCCAGGGAACCGACTCTTTTTTCCCAGCGACTGCTATGCTTTCGCAGAGGTTTTCAGCTTGGCCTGAACCGCACTTCGCTGCTGCTTCCTCAGCAAGGCTTTGGGCGTTCGCTCTGTCGCGTCAGGGAAGGAGATCTGTGGGAGAGCTGGTGCCTCTTTGGGCTTTGCTCTCCCAGGCTCCATGGTCGCACCCTGGGTTCACCGTGCCAGGCTGAACTTCGCAGACACAGCCACCACCCTGCAGCAGCGTGCGAGGTCTAGGATGACACTCCCTGCCAACTGCCATCTCCAGACGTAGTAAGGCTTGGCTTTTCGCTCTGGAGTTCAGGCGGACTCGGGGACTAGGCCAGTGCCTTCCCCATAGGAAAGGAGAGGCGACAGGAACCCTGCACAGCGCCCGTGCACAGGGATGGGGAGCTGTGGGGGACTATACCCTCTTCTTCCCCGACACACCCCCTGCCACCCCTAACGCTGCCACCTCTTGGAGGAAGATGGCATCTGGCTGCCTTTTCTTCCAGGGAGCTGTATCTGCGAGTTCTGGGTATGGCGCCTGGTGGCAAGCCCACGTCTGCCCTAGGGACAGGTGGCCTTGGAGATTCTGTCCCCTTGGGACAGGAGGCACACAGAACAGGCCTGCATTCTGCCCAGACACCTTCCTCAGAGTGGAGTATGCGCGTCTGCCCTAGCCGTCCCCTCGTGTCTTCCTAAAGCCAGGCTTTCGTCTCTACGAACAGGGAGCGGGTGACACTTGTCTTGCCACCGTCCCGCTGTTCTTCCCAGGGCAGGCTCTCCTGCTTTGTGACTGTTTCACGACAACAAGGCCAATGGCTCCTTCTCTTCTCACGGGGAGGCGTTCTGCTCCTTCCCCAGACTTGCTCCCGGGGAGCACGGTGACAGCCGTGTCCCTATCCTTAAGGCCCTTTCCAGATGTGCATCCACGCTTCTCTCGCAGGCAGTGAGGATGCTAGGGCCAAGAGAATTTCGCTCCATGCGGGTTTCTTCCACCGTGCTGCGCAGACTAGCTCAGGCAAGCAGCAGCAGCATCCCACAAAGCGACTCAGATTTCCCAACGAATGCTGTGCTTTCCCAGTGCAGGAGCCTGGTGAAAGAGGATTTCGCTGTAGGGTGGTTTCTCCCAACTTGAGACTTGGTCTAGGCAAGCAGGAGCAGCAGCCCGCAGAACCGACTCTGATTTCTGAGCAAACGGAGAGGGTGACACTTGTCTTGCCACCTGCCCGCTACTATTGCAATGCATGCCCTCTTGTTTCATGACCTTTCCTTAAGACTGTTTCTACAGGCACAACCACGCTTCTCTCTCAAGTAGAGGGGATGCCCGGGACAAGAGGATTTCGCTCCATGCGGGTTTCTTACACCGTGCTTCAGAGACTATGTTCAGGCAAGCGGCCTCTGAATCGCACAGAACCGACTCTGTTTTCCCCAAGAATGCTGTGCTTTCCTAGAGGGAATGCCCAGGCAAAGAGGCTTTCGCTCTATGCGGGATTCTGCCACCGTGCTGCCAATACTAGGCTCAAGCAAGCAGCAACAGCAGCCCAGGGAACCGACTCTTTTTTCCCAGCGACTGCTATGCTTTCGCAGAGGTTTTCAGCTTGGCCTGAACCGCACTTCGCTGCTGCTTCCTCAGCAAGGCTTTGGGCGTTCGCTCTGTCGCGTCAGGGAAGGAGATCTGTGGGAGAGCTGGTGCCTCTTTGGGCTTTGCTCTCCCAGGCTCCATGGTCGCACCCTGGGTTCACCGTGCCAGGCTGAACTTCGCAGACACAGCCACCACCCTGCAGCAGCGTGCGTGGTCTAGGATGACACTACCTGCCAACTGCCATCTCCTGGCGTAGTAAGGCTTGGCTTTTCGCTCTGGAGTTCAGGCGGACTCGGGGACTAGGCCAGTGCCTTCCCCATAGGAAAGGAGAGGCGACAGGAACCCTGCACAGCGCCCGTGAACTGGGATGGGGAGCTGTGGGGGACTATACCCTCTTCTTCCCCGACACACCCCCTGCCACCCCCAACGCTGCCACCTCTTGGAGGAAAATGGCATCTGGCTGCCTTTTCTTCCAGGGAGCTGTATCTGCGAGTTCTGGGTATGGCGCCTGGTGGCAAGCCCAGGTCTGCCCTAGGGACAGGTGGCCTTGGAGATGCTGTCCCCTTGGGACAGGAGGCACACAGAACAGGCCTGCATTCTGCCCAGACCCTTCCTCAGAGTGGAGTATGCGCGTCTGCCCTAGCTGTCCCCTCGTGTCTTCCTAAAGCCAGGCTTTCGTCTCTACGAACAGGGAGCGGGTGACACTTGTCTTGCCAACGTCCCGCTGTTCTTCCCAGGGCAGGCTCTCCTGCTTTGTGACTGTTTCACGACAACAAGGCCAACGGCTCCTTCTCTTCTCACGGGGAGGCGTTCTGCTCCTTCCCCAGACTTGCTCCCGGGGAGCACGGTGACAGCCGTGTCCCTATCCTTAAGGCCCTTTCCAGATGTTCATCCACGCTTCTCTCGCAGGCAGTGAGGATGCTAAGGCCAAGAGAATTTCGCTCCATGCGGGTTTCTTCCACCGTGCTGCGCAGACTAGCTCAGGCAAGCAGGAGCAGCATCCCACAAAGCGACTCAGATTTCCCAACGAATGCTGTGCTTTCCCAGTGCAGGAGCCTGGTGAAAGAGGATTTCGCTGTAGGGTGGTTTCTCCCAACTTGAGACTTGGTCTAGGCAAGCAGGAGCAGCAGCCCGCAGAACCGACTCTGATTTCTGAGCAAACGGAGAGGGTGACACTTGTCTTGCCACCTGCTCGCTACTATTGCAATGCATGCTCTCCTGTTTCATGACCTTTCATTAAGACTGTTTCTACAGGCACAACCACGCTTCTCTCTCAAGTAGAGGGGATGCCCGGGACAAGAGGATTTCGCTCCATGCGGGTTTCTTACACCGTGCTTCAGAGACTATGTTCAGGCAAGCGGCCTCTGAATCGCACAGAACCGACTCTGTTTTCCCCAAGAATGCTGTGCTTTCCTAGAGGGAATGCCCAGGCAAAGAGGCTTTCGCTCTATGCGGGATTCTGCCACCGTGCTGCCAATACTAGGCTCAAGCAAGCAGCAACAGCAGCCCAGGGAACCGACTCATTTTTCCCAGCGACTGCTATGCTTTCGCAGAGGTTTTCAGCTTGGCCTGAACCGCACTTCGCTGCTGCTTCCTCAGCAAGGCTTTGGGCGTTCGCTCTGTCGCGTCAGGGAAGGAGATCTGTGGGAGAGCTGGTGCCTCTTTGGGCTTTGCTCTCCCAGGCTCCATGGTCGCACCCTGGGTTCACCGTGCCAGGCTGAACTTCGCAGACACAGCCACCACCCTGCAGCAGCGTGCGTGGTCTAGGATGACACTCCCTGCCAACTGCCATCTCCTGGCGTAGTAAGGCTTGGCTTTTCGCTCTGCAGTTCAGGCAGACTCGGGGACTAGGCCAGTGCCTTCCCCATAGGAAAGGAGAGGCGACAGGAACCCTGCACAGCGCCCGTACACTGGGATGGGGAGCTGTGGGGGACTATACCCTCTTCTTCCCCGACACACCCCCTGCCACCCCCAACGCTGCCACCTCTTGGAGGAAGAATGCATCTGGCTGCCTTTTCTACCAGGGAGCTGTATCTGCGAGTTCTGGGTATGGCGCCTGGTGGCAAGCCCACGTCTGCCCTAGGGACAGGTGGCCTTGGAGATGCTGTCCCCTTGGGACAGGAGGCACACAGAACAGGCCTGCATTCTGCCCAGACTCCTTCCTCAGAGTGGAGTATGCGCGTCTGCCCTAGCCGTCCCCTCGTGTCTTCCTAAAGCCAGGCTTTCGTCTCTACGAACAGGGAGCGGGTGACACTTGTCTTGCCACCGTCCCGCTGTTCTTCCCAGGGCAGGCTCTCCTGCTTTGTGACTGTTTCACGACAACAAGGCCAACGGCTCCTTCTCTTCTCACGGGGAGGCGTTCTGCTCCTTCCCCAGACTTGCTCCCGGGGAGCACGGTGACAGCCGTGTCCCTATCCTTAAGGTCCTTTCCAGATGTGCATCCACGCTTCTCTCGCAGGCAGTGAGGATGCTAGGGCCAAGAGAATTTCGCTCCATGTGGGTTTCTTCCACCGTGCTGCGCAGACTAGCTCACGGAAGCAGGAGCAACATCCCACAAAGCGACTCAGATTTCCCAACGAATGCTGTGCTTTCCCAGTGCAGGAGCCTGGTGAAAGAGGATTTCGCTGTAGGGTGGTTTCTCCCAACTTGAGACTTGGTCTAGGCAAGCAGGAGCAGCCGCCCGCAGAACCGACTCTGATTTCTGAGCAAACGGAGAGGGTGACACTTGTCTTGCCACCTGCCCGCTACTATTGCAATGCATGCCCTCCTGTTTCATGACCTTTCCTTAAGACTGTTTCTACAGGCACAACCACGCTTCTCTCTCAAGTAGAGGGGATGCCCGGGACAAGAGGATTTCGCTCCATGCGGGTTTCTTACACCGTGCTTAAGAGACTATGTTCAGGCAAGCGGCCTCTGATCGCACAGAAACGACTCTGTTTTCCCCAAGAATGCTGTGCTTTCCTAGAGGGATTGCCCAGGCAAAGAGGCTTTCGCTCTATGCGGGATTCTGCCACCGTGCTGCCAATACTAGGCTCAAGCAAGCAGCAACAGCAGCCCAGGGAACCGACTCTTTTTTCCCAGCGACTGCTATGCTTTCGCAGAGGTTTTCAGCTTGGCCTGAACCGCACTTCGCTGCTGCTTCCTCAGCAAGGCTTTGGGCGTTCGCTCTGTCGCGTCAGGGAAGGAGATCTGTGGGAGAGCTGGTGCCTCTTTGGGCTTTGCTCTCCCAGGCTCCATGGTCGCACCCTGGGTTCACCGTGCCAGGCTGAACTTCGCAGACACAGCCACCACCCTGCAGCAGCGTGCGTGGTCTAGGATGACACTCCCTGCCAACTGCCATCTCCTGGCGTAGTAAGGCTTGGCTTTTCGCTCTGGAGTTCAGGCGGACTCGGGGACTAGGCCAGTGCCTTCCCCATAGGAAAGGAGAGGCGACAGGAACCCTGCACAGCGCCCGTGCACTGGGATGGGGAGCTGTGGGGGACTATACCCTCTTCTTCCCCGACACACCCCCTGCCACCCCCAACGCTGCCACCTCTTGGAGGGAGATGGCATCTGGCTGCCTTTTCTTCCAGGGAGCTGTATCTGCGAGTTCTGGGTACAGCGCCTAGTGGCAAGCCCACGTCTGCCCTAGGGACAGGTGGCCTTGGAGATGCTGTCCCCTTGGGACAGGAGGCACACAGAACAGGCCTGCATTCTGCCCAGACTCCTTCCTCAGAGTGGAGTATGCGCGTCTGTCCTAGCCGTCCCCTCGTGTCTTCCTAAAGCCAGGCATTCGTCTCTATGAACAGGGAGCGGGTGACACTTGTCTTGCCACCATCCCGCTGTTCTTCCCAGGGCAGGCTCTTCTGCTTTGCGACTGTTTCCCGACAACAAGGCCTACGGCTCCTTCTCTTCTCACGGGGAGGCGTTCTGCTCCTTCCCCAGACATGCTCCCGGGGAGCACGGTGACAGCCGTGTCCCTATCCTTAAGGCCCTTTCCAGATGTGCATCCACGCTTCTCCCGCAGGCAGTGGGGATGCTAGGGCCAAGAGAATTTCGCTCCATGCCGGTTTCTTCCACCGTGCTGCGCAGACTAGCTCAGGCAAGCAGGAGTAGCATCCCACAAAGCGACTCAGATTTCCCAACGAATGCTGTGCTTTCCCAGTGCAGGAGCCTGGTGAAAGAGGATTTCGTGTAGGGTGGTTTCTCCCAACTTGAGACTTGGTCTAGGCAAGCAGGAGCAGCAGCCCGCAGAACCGACTCTGATTTCTGAGCAAACGGAGAGGGTGACACTTGTCTTGCCACCTGCCCGCTACTATTGCAATGCATGCCCTCCTGTTTCATGACCTTTCATTAAGACTGTTTCTACAGGCACAACCACGCTTCTCTCTCAAGTAGAGGGGATGCCCGGGACAAGAGGATTTCGCTCCATGCGGGTTTCTTACACCGTGCTTCAGAGACTATGTTCAGGCAAGCGGCCTCTGAATCGCACAGAACCGACTCTGTTTTCCCCAAGAATGCTGTGCTTTCCTAGAGGGAATGCCCAGGCAAAGAGGCTTTCGCTCTATGCGGGATTCTGCCACCGTGCTGCCAATACTAGGCTCAAGCAAGCAGCAACAGCAGCCCAGGGAACCGACTCTTTTTTCCCAGCGACTGCTATGCTTTCGCAGAGGTTTTCAGCTTGGCCTGAACTGCACTTCGCTGCTGCTTCCTCAGCAAGGCTTTGGGCGTTCGCTCTGTCGCGTCAGGGAAGGAGATCTGTGGGAGAGCTGGTGCCTCTTTGGGCTTTGCTCTCCCAGGCTCCATGGTCGCACCCTGGGTTCACCGTGCCAGGCTGAACTACGCAGACACAGCCACCACCCTGCAGCAGCGTGCGAGGTCTAGGATGACACTCCCTGCCAACTGCCATCTCCAGACGTAGTAAGGCTTGGCTTTTCGCTCTGGAGTTCAGGCGGACTCGGGGACTAGGCCAGTGCCTTCCCCATAGGAAAGGAGAGGCGACAGGAACCCTGCACAGCGCCCGTGCACAGGGATGGGGAGCTGTGGGGGACTATACCCTCTTCTTCCCCGACACACCCCCTGCCACCCCTAACGCTGCCACCTCTTGGAGGAAGATGGCATCTGGCTGCCTTTTCTTCCAGGGAGCTGTATCTGCGAGTTCTGGGTATGGCGCCTGGTGGCAAGCCCACGTCTGCCCTAGGGACAGGTGGCCTTGGAGATTCTGTCCCCTTGGGACAGGAGGCACACAGAACAGGCCTGCATTCTGCCCAGACACCTTCCTCAGAGTGGAGTATGCGCGTCTGCCCTAGCCGTCCCCTCGTGTCTTCCTAAAGCCAGGCTTTCGTCTCTACGAACAGGGAGCGGGTGACACTTGTCTTGCCACCGTCCCGCTGTTCTTCCCAGGGCAGGCTCTCCTGCTTTGTGACTGTTTCACGACAACAAGGCCAACGGCTCCTTCTCTTCTCACGGGGAGGCGTTCTGCTCCTTCCCCAGACTTGCTCCCGGGGAGCACGGTGACAGCCGTGTCCCTATCCTTAAGGCCCTTTCCAGATGTGCATCCACGCTTCTCTCGCAGGCAGTGAGGATGCTAGGGCCAAGAGAATTTCGCTCCATGCGGGTTTCTTCCACCGTGCTGCGCAGACTAGCTCAGGCAAGCAGCAGCAGCATCCCACAAAGCGACTCAGATTTCCCAACGAATGCTGTGCTTTCCCAGTGCAGGAGCCTGGTGAAAGAGGATTTCGCTGTAGGGTGGTTTCTCCCAACTTGAGACTTGGTCTAGGCAAGCAGGAGCAGCAGCCCGCAGAACCGACTCTGATTTCTGAGCAAACGGAGAGGGTGACACTTGTCTTGCCACCTGCCCGCTACTATTGCAATGCATGCCCTCTTGTTTCATGACCTTTCCTTAAGACTGTTTCTACAGGCACAACCACGCTTCTCTCTCAAGTAGAGGGGATGCCCGGGACAAGAGGATTTCGCTCCATGCGGGTTTCTTACACCGTGCTTCAGAGACTATGTTCAGGCAAGCGGCCTCTGAATCGCACAGAACCGACTCTGTTTTCCCCAAGAATGCTGTGCTTTCCTAGAGGGAATGCCCAGGCAAAGAGGCTTTCGCTCTATGCGGGATTCTGCCACCGTGCTGCCAATACTAGGCTCAAGCAAGCAGCAACAGCAGCCCAGGGAACCGACTCTTTTTTCCCAGCGACTGCTATGCTTTCGCAGAGGTTTTCAGCTTGGCCTGAACCGCACTTCGCTGCTGCTTCCTCAGCAAGGCTTTGGGCGTTCGCTCTGTCGCGTCAGGGAAGGAGATCTGTGGGAGAGCTGGTGCCTCTTTGGGCTTTGCTCTCCCAGGCTCCATGGTCGCACCCTGGGTTCACCGTGCCAGGCTGAACTTCGCAGACACAGCCACCACCCTGCAGCAGCGTGCGTGGTCTAGGATGACACTACCTGCCAACTGCCATCTCCTGGCGTAGTAAGGCTTGGCTTTTCGCTCTGGAGTTCAGGCGGACTCGGGGACTAGGCCAGTGCCTTCCCCATAGGAAAGGAGAGGCGACAGGAACCCTGCACAGCGCCCGTGAACTGGGATGGGGAGCTGTGGGGGACTATACCCTCTTCTTCCCCGACACACCCCCTGCCACCCCCAACGCTGCCACCTCTTGGAGGAAGATGGCATCTGGCTGCCTTTTCTTCCAGGGAGCTGTATCTGCGAGTTCTGTGTATGGCGCCTGGTGGCATGCCCACGTCTGCCCTAGGGACAGCTGGCCTTGGAGATGCTGTCCCCTTGGGACAGGAGGCACACAGAACAGGCCTGCATTCTGCCCAGACTCCTTCCTCAGAGTGGAGTATGCGCGTCTGCCCTAGCCGTCCCCTCGTGTCTTCCTAAAGCCAGGCTTTCGTCTCTACGAACAGGGAGCGGGTGACACTTGTCTTGCCACCGTCCCGCTGTTCTTCCCAGGGCAGGCTCTCCTGCTTTGTGACTGTTTCACGACAACAAGGCCAACGGCTCCTTCTCTTCTCACGGGGAGGCGTTCTGCTCCTTCCCCAGACTTGCTCCCGGGGAGCACGGTGACAGCTGTGTCCATATCCTTAAGGCCCTTTCCAGATGTGCATCCACGCTTCTCTCGCAGGCAGTGGGGATGCTAGGGCCAAGAGAATTTCGCTCCATGCTGGTTTCTTCCACCGTGCTGCGCAGACTAGCTCAGGCAAGCAGTAGCAGCATCCCACAGGCGACTCAGATTTCCCAACGAATGCTGTGCTTTCCCAGTGCAGGAGCCTGGTGAAAGAGGATTTCGCTGTAGGGTGGTTTCTCCCAACTTGAGACTTGGTCTAGGCAAGCAGGAGCAGCAGCCCGCAGAACCGACTCTGATTTCTGAGCAAACGGAGAGGGTGACACTTGTCGTGCCACCTGCCCGCTACTATTGCAATGCATGCCCTCCTGTTTCATGACCTTTCATTAAGACTGTTTCTACAGGCACAACCACGCTTCTCTCTCAAGTAGAGGGGATGCCCGGGACAAGAGCATTTCGCTCCATGCGGGTTTCTTACACCGTGCTTCAGAGACTATGTTCAGGCAAGCGGCCTCTGAATCGCACAGAACCGACTCTGTTTTCCCCAAGAATGCTGTGCTTTCCTAGAGGGAATGCCCAGGCAAAGAGGCTTTCGCTCTATGCGGGATTCTGCCACCGTGCTGCCAATACTAGGCTCAAGCAAGCAGCACAGCAGCCCAGGGAACCGACTCTTTTTTCCCAGCGACTGCTATGCTTTCGCAGAGGTTTTCAGCTTGGCCTGAACCGCACTTCGCTGCTGCTTCCTCAGCAAGGCTTTGGGCGTTCGCTCTGTCGCCTCAGGGAAGGAGATCTGTGGGAGAGCTGGTGCCTCTTTGGGCTTTGCTCTCCCAGGCTCCATGGTCGCACCCTGGGTTCACCGTGCCAGGCTGAACTTCGCAGACACAGCCACCACCCTGCAGCAGCGTGCGTGGTCTAGGATGACACTCCCTGCCAACTGCCATCTCCTGGCGTAGTAAGGCTTGGCTTTTCGCTCTGGAGTTCAGGCGGACTCGGGGACTAGGCCAGTGCCTTCCCCATAGGAAAGGAGAGGCGACAGGAACCCTGCACAGCGCCCGTGCACTGGGATGGGGAGCTGTGGGGGACTATACCCTCTTCTTCCCCGACACACCCCCTGCCACCCCCAACGCTGCCACCTCTTGGAGGAAGATGGCATCTGGCTGCCTTTTCTTCCAGGGAGCTGTATCTGCGAGTTCTGGGTATGGCTTCTGGTGGCAAGCTCACGTCTGCCCTAGGGACAGGTGGCCTTGGAGATGCTGTCCCCTTGGGACAGGAGGCACACAGAACAGGCCTGCATTCTGCCCAGACTCCTTCCTCAGAGTGGAGTATGCGCGTCTGCCCTAGCCGTCCCCTCGTGTCTTCCTAATGCCAGGCTTTCGTCTCTATGAACAGGGAGCGGGTGACACTTGTCTTGCCACCGTCCCGCTGTTCTTCCCAGGGCAGGCTCTTCTGCTTTGCGACTGTTTCCCGACAACAAGGCTTACGGCTCCTTCAATTCTCAAGGGGAGGCGTTCTGCTACTTCCCCAGAATTGCTCCCGGGGAGCACGGTGACAGCCGTGTCCCTATCCTTAAGGCCCTTTCCAGATGTGCATCCACGCTTCTCTCGCAGGCAGTGGGGATGCTAGGGCCAAGAGAATTTCGCTCCATGCGGGTTTCTTCCACCGTGCTGCGCAGACTAGCTCAGGCAAGCAGCAGCAGCATCCCACAAAGCGACTCAGATTTCCCAACGAATGCTGTGCTTTCCCAGTGCAGGAGCCTGGTGAAAGAGGATTTCGCTGTAGGGTGGTTTCACCCAACGTGAGACTTGGCCTAGGCAAGCAGGAGCAGCAGCCCGCAGAACCGACTCTGATTTCTGAGCAAACGGAGAGGGTGACACTTGTCTTGCCACCTGCCCGCTACTATTGCAATGCATGCTCTCCCGTTTCATGATCTTTCATTAAGACTGTTTCTACAGGCACAACCACGCTTCTCTCTCAAGTAGAGGGGATGCCCGGGACAAGAGGATTTCGCTCCATGCGGGTTTCTTACACCGTGCTTCAGAGACTATGTTCAGGCAAGCGGCCTTTGAATCGCACAGAACCGACTCTGTTTTCCCCAAGAATGCTGTGCTTTCCCAGATGGAATGCCCAGGCAAAGAGGCTTTCGCTCTATGCGAGATTCTGCCACCGTGCTGCCAATACTAGGCTCAAGCAAGCAGCAACCGCAGCCCAGGGAACCGACTCTTTTTTCCCAGCGACTGCTATGCTTTCGCAGAGGTTTTCAGCTTGGCCTGAACCGCACTTCGCTGCTGCTTCCTCAGCAAGGCTTTGGGCGTTCGCTCTGTCGCGTCAGGGAAGGAGATCTGTGGGAGAGCTGGTGCCTCTTTGGGCTTTGCTCTCCCAGGCTCCATGGTCGCACCCTGGGTTCACCGTGCCAGGCTGAACTTCGCAGACACAGCCACCACCCTGCAGCTGCGTGCGAGGTCTAGGATGACACTCCCTGCCAACTGCCATCTCCTGGCGTAGTAAGGCTTGGCTTTTCGCTCTGGAGTTCAGGCGGACTCGGGGACTAGGCCAGTGCCTTCCCCATAGGAAAGGAGAGGCGACAGGAACCCTGCACAGCGCCCGTGCACTGGGAAGGGAAGCTGTGGGGGACTATACCCTCTTCTTCCCCGACACACCCCCTGCCACCCCCAACGCTGCCACCTCTTGGAGGAAGATGGCATCTGGCTGCCTTTTCTTCCAGGGAGCTGTATCTGCGAGTTCTGGGTATGGCGCCTGGTGGCATGCCCACGTCTGCCCTAGGGACAGCTGGCCTTGGAGATGCTCTCCCCTTGGGACAGGAGGCACACAGAACAGGCCTGCATTCTGCCCAGACTCCTTCCTCAGAGTGGAGTATGCGCGTCTGCCCTAGCCGTCCCCTCGTGTCTTCCTAAAGCCAGGCTTTCGTCTCTACGAACAGGGAGCGGGTGACACTTGTCTTGCCACCGTCCCGCTGTTCTTCCCAGGGCAGGCTCTCCTGCTTTGTGACTGTTTCACGACAACAAGGCCAACGGCTCCTTCTCTTCTCACGGGGAGGCGTTCTGCTCCTTCCCCAGACTTGCTCCCGGGGAGCACGGTGACAGCCGTGTCCCTATCCTTAAGGCCCTTTCCAGATGTGCATCCACGCTTCTCTCGCAGGCAGTGGGGATGCTAGGGCCAAGAGAATTTCGCTCCATGCTGGTTTCTTCCACCGTGCTGCGCAGACTAGCTCAGGCAAGCAGTAGCAGCATCCCACAGGCGACTCAGATTTCCCAACGAATGCTGTGCTTTCCCAGTGCAGGAGCCTGGTGAAAGAGGATTTCGCTGTAGGGTGGTTTCTCCCAACTTGAGACTTGGTCTAGGCAAGCAGGAGCAGCAGCCCGCAGAACCGACTCTGATTTCTGAGCAAACGGAGAGGGTGACACTTGTCGTGCCACCTGCCCGCTACTATTGCAATGCATGCCCTCCTGTTTCATGACCTTTCATTAAGACTGTTTCTACAGGCACAACCACGCTTCTCTCTCAAGTAGAGGGGATGCCCGGGACAAGAGGATTTCGCTCCATGCGGGTTTCTTACACCGTGCTTCAGAGACTATGTTCAGGCAAGCGGCCTCTGAATCGCACAGAACCGACTCTGTTTTCCCCAAGAATGCTGTGCTTTCCTAGAGGGAATGCCCAGGCAAAGAGGCTTTCGCTCTATGCGGGATTCTGCCACCGTGCTGCCAATACTAGGCTCAAGCAAGCAGCAACAGCAGCCCAGGGAACCGACTCTTTTTTCCCAGCGACTGCTATGCTTTCGCAGAGGTTTTCAGCTTGGCCTGAACCGCACTTCGCTGCTGCTTCCTCAGCAAGGCTTTGGGCGTTCGCTCTGTCGCGTCAGGGAAGGAGATCTGTGGGAGAGCTGGTGCCTCTTTGGGATTTGCTCTCCCAGGCTCCATGGTCGCACCCTGGGTTCACCGTGCCAGGCTGAACTTCGCAGACACAGCCACCACCCTGCAGCAGCGTGCGTGGTCTAGGATGACACTCCCTGCCAACTGCCATCTCCTGGCGTAGTAAGGCTTGGCTTTTCGCTCTGGAGTTCAGGCGGACTCGGGGACTAGGCCAGTGCCTTCCCCATAGGAAAGGAGAGGCGACAGGAACCCTGCACAGCGCCCGTGCACTGGGATGGGGAGCTGTGGGGGACTATACCCTCTTCTTCCCCGACACACCCCCTGCCACCCCCAACGCTGCCACCTCTTGGAGGAAGATGGCATCTGGCTGCCTTTTCTTCCAGGGAGCTGTATCTGCGAGTTCTGGGTATGGCTTCTGGTGGCAAGCTCACGTCTGCCCTAGGGACAGGTGGCCTTGGAGATGCTGTCCCCTTGGGACAGGAGGCACACAGAACAGGCCTGCATTCTGCCCAGACTCCTTCCTCAGAGTGGAGTATGCGCGTCTGCCCTAGCCGTCCCCTCGTGTCTTCCTAATGCCAGGCTTTCGTCTCTATGAATAGGGAGCGGGTGACACTTGTCTTGCCACCGTCCCGCTGTTCTTCCCAGGGCAGGCTCTTCTGCTTTGCGACTGTTTCCCGACAACAAGGCTTACGGCTCCTTCAATTCTCAAGGGGAGGCGTTCTGCTACTTCCCCAGAATTGCTCCCGGGGAGCACGGTGACAGCCGTGTCCCTATCCTTAAGGCCCTTTCCAGATGTGCATCCACGCTTCTCTCGCAGGCAGTGGGGATGCTAGGGCCAAGAGAATTTCGCTCCATGCGGGTTTCTTCCACCGTGCTGCGCAGACTAGCTCAGGCAAGCAGCAGCAGCATCCCACAAAGCGACTCAGATTTCCCAACGAATGCTGTGCTTTCCCAGTGCAGGAGCCTGGTGAAAGAGGATTTCGCTGTAGGGTGGTTTCACCCAACGTGAGACTTGGCCTAGGCAAGCAGGAGCAGCAGCCCGCAGAACCGACTCTGATTTCTGAGCAAACGGAGAGGGTGACACTTGTCTTGCCACCTGCCCGCTACTATTGCAATGCATGCTCTCCCGTTTCATGATCTTTCATTAAGACTGTTTCTACAGGCACAACCACGCTTCTCTCTCAAGTAGAGGGGATGCCCGGGACAAGAGGATTTCGCTCCATGCGGGTTTCTTACACCGTGCTTCAGAGACTATGTTCAGGCAAGCGGCCTTTGAATCGCACAGAACCGACTCTGTTTTCCCCAAGAATGCTGTGCTTTCCTAGAGGGAATGCCCAGGCAAAGAGGCTTTCGCTCTATGCGAGATTCTGCCACCGTGCTGCCAATACTAGGCTCAAGCAAGCAGCAACCGCAGCCCAGGGAACCGACTCTTTTTTCCCAGCGACTGCTATGCTTTCGCAGAGGTTTTCAGCTTGGCCTGAACCGCACTTCGCTGCTGCTTCCTCAGCAAGGCTTTGGGCGTTCGCTCTGTCGCGTCAGGGAAGGAGATCTGTGGGAGAGCTCGTGCCTCTTTGGGCTTTGCTCTCCCAGGCTCCATGGTCGCACCCTGGGTTCACCGTGCCAGGCTGAACTTCGCAGACACAGCCACCACCCTGCAGCTGCGTGCGAGGTCTAGGATGACACTCCCTGCCAACTGCCATCTCCTGGCGTAGTAAGGCTTGGCTTTTCGCTCTGGAGTTCAGGCGGACTCGGGGACTAGGCCAGTGCCTTCCCCATAGGAAAGGAGAGGCGACAGGAACCCTGCACAGCGCCCGTGCACTGGGAAGGGAAGCTGTGGGGGACTATACCCTCTTCTTCCCCGACACACCCCCTGCCACCCCCAACGCTGCCACCTCTTGGAGGAAGATGGCATCTGGCTGCCTTTTCTTCCAGGGAGCTGTATCTGCGAGTTCTGGGTATGGCTTCTGGTGGCAAGCCCACGTCTGCCCTAGGGACAGGTGGCCTTGGGGATGCTGTCCCCTTGGGACAGGAGGCACACAGAACAGGCCTGCATTCTGCCCAGACTCCTTCCTCAGAGTGGAGTATGCGCGTCTGCCCTAGCCGTCCCCTCGTGTCTTCCTAAAGCCAGGCTTTCGTCTCTACGAACAGGGAGCGGGTGACACTTGTCTTGCCACCGTCCCGCTGTTCTTCCCAGGGCAGGCTCTCCTGCTTTGTGACTGTTTCACGACAACAAGGCCTACGGCTCCTTCTCTTCTCACGGGGAGGCGTTCTGCTCCTTCCCCAGACTTGCTCCCGGGGAGCACGGTGACAGCCGTGTCCCTATCCTTAATGCCCTTTCCAGATGTGCATCCACGCTTCTCTCGCAGGCAGTGAGCATGCTAGGGCCAAGAGAAATTCGCTCCATGCGGGTTTCTTCCACCGTGCTGCGCAGACTAGCTCAGGCAAGCAGGAGCAGCATCCCACAAACCGACTCAGATTTCCCAACGAATGCTGTGCTTTCCCAGTGCAGGAGCCTGGTGAAAGAGGATTTCGCTGTAGGGTGGTTTCTCCCAACTTGAGACTTGGTCTAGGCAAGCAGGAGCAGCAGCCCGCAGAACCGACTCTGATTTCTGAGCAAACGGAGAGGGTGACACTTGTCTTGCCACCTGTCCGCTACTATTGCAATGCATGCCCTCCTGTTTCAAGACCTTTCATTAAGACTGTTTCTACAGGCACAACCACGCTTCTCTCTCAAGTAGAGGGGATGCCCGGGACAAGAGGATTTCGCTCCATGCGGGTTTCTTACACCGTGCTTCAGAGATTATGTTCAGGCAAGCGGCCTCTGAATCGCACAGAACCGACTCTGTTTTCCCCAAGAATGCTGTGCTTTCCTAGAGGGAATGCCCAGGCAAAGAGGCTTTCGCTCTATGCGGGATTCTGCCACCGTGCTGCCAATACTAGGCTCAAGCAAGCAGCAACAGCAGCCCAGGGAACCGACTCTTTTTTCCCAGCGACTGCTATGCTTTCGCAGAGGTTTTCAGCTTGGCCTGAACCGCACTTCGCTGCTGCTTCCTCAGCAAGGCTTTGGGCGTTCGCTCTGTCGCCTCAGGGAAGGAGATCTGTGGGAGAGCTGGTGCCTCTTTGGGCTTTGCTCTCCCAGGCTCCATGGTCGCACCCTGGGTTCACCGTGCCAGGCTGAACTTCGCAGACACAGCCACCACCCTGCAGCTGCGTGCGAGGTCTAGGATGACACTCCCTGCCAACTGCCATCTCCTGGCGTAGTAAGGCTTGGCTTTTCGCTCTGGAGTTCAGGCGGACTCGGGGACTAGGCCAGTGCCTTCCCCATAGGAAAGGAGAGGCGACAGGAACCCTGCACAGCGCCCGTGCACTGGGATGGGGAGCTGTGGGGGACTATACCCTCTTCTTCCCCGACACACCCCCTGCCACCCCCAACGCTGCCACCTCTTGGAGGAAGATGGCATCTGGCTGCCTTTTCTTCCAGGGAGCTGTATCTGCGAGTTCTGGGTATGGCTTCTGGTGGCAAGCCCACGTCTGCCCTTGGGACAGGTGGCCTTGGAGATGCTGTCCCCTTGGCACAGGAGGCACACAGAACAGGCCTGCATTCTGCCCAGACTCCTTCCTCAGAGTGGAGTATGCGCGTCTGCCCTAGCCGTCCCCTCGTGTCTTCCTAAAGCCAGGCTTTCGTCTCTACGAACAGGGAGCGGGTGACACTTGTCTTGCCACCGTCCCGCTGTTCTTCCCAGGGCAGGCTCTCCTGCTTTGTGACTGTTTCACGACAACAAGGCCAACGGCTCCTTCTCTTCTCACGGGGAGGCGTTCTGCTCCTTCCCCAGACTTGCTCCCGGGGAGCACGGTGACAGCTGTGTCCCTATCCTTAAGGCCCTTTCCAGATGTGCATCCACGCTTCTCTCGCAGGCAGTGGGGATGCTAGGGCCAAGAGAATTTCGCTCCATGCTGGTTTCTTCCACCGTGCTGCGCAGACTAGCTCAGGCAAGCAGTAGCAGCATCCCACAGGCGACTCAGATTTCCCAACGAATGCTGTGCTTTCCCAGTGCAGGAGCCTGGTGAAAGAGGATTTCGCTGTAGGGTGGTTTCTCCCAACTTGAGACTTGGTCTAGGCAAGCAGGAGCAGCAGCCCGCAGAACCGACTCTGATTTCTGAGCAAACGGAGAGGGTGACACTTGTCGTGCCACCTGCCCGCTACTATTGCAATGCATGCCCTCCTGTTTCATGACCTTTCATTAAGACTGTTTCTACAGGCACAACCACGCTTCTCTCTCAAGTAGAGGGGATGCCCGGGACAAGAGCATTTCGCTCCATGCGGGTTTCTTACACCGTGCTTCAGAGACTATGTTCAGGCAAGCGGCCTCTGAATCGCACAGAACCGACTCTGTTTTCCCCAAGAATGCTGTGCTTTCCTAGAGGGAATGCCCAGGCAAAGAGGCTTTCGCTCTATGCGGGATTCTGCCACCGTGCTGCCAATACTAGGCTCAAGCAAGCAGCAACAGCAGCCCAGGGAACCGACTCTTTTTTCCCAGCGACTGCTATGCTTCGCAGAGGTTTTCAGCTTGGCCTGAACCGCACTTCGCTGCTGCCTCCTCAGCAAGGCTTTGGGCGTTCGCTCTGTCGCGTCAGGGAAGGAGATCTGTGGGAGAGCTGGTGCCTCTTTGGGCTTTGCTCTCCCAGGCTCCATGGTCGCACCCTGGGTTCACCGTGCCAGGCTGAACTTCGCAGACACAGCCACCACCCTGCAGCAGCGTGCGTGGTCTAGGATGACCCTCCCTGCCAACTGCCATCTCCTGGCGTAGTAAGGCTTGGCTTTTCGCTCTGGAGTTCAGGCGGACTCGGGGACTAGGCCAGTGCCTTCCCCATAGGAAAGGAGAGGCGACAGGAACCCTGCACAGCGCCCGTGCACTGGGATGGGGAGCTGTGGGGGACTATACCCTCTTCTTCCCCGACACACCCCCTGCCACCCCCAACGCTGCCACCTCTTGGAGGAAGATGGCATCTGGCTGCCTTTTCTTCCAGGGAGCTGTATCTGCGAGTTCTGGGTATGGCGCCTGGTGGCATGCCCACGTCTGCCCTAGGGACAGCTGGCCTTGGAGATGCTCTCCCCTTGGGACAGGAGGCACACAGAACAGGCCTGCATTCTGCCCAGACTCCTTCCTCAGAGTGGAGTATGCGCGTCTGCCCTAGCCGTCCCCTCGTGTCTTCCTAAAGCCAGGCTTTCGTCTCTACGAACAGGGGGCGGGTGACACTTGTCTTGCCACCGTCCCGCTGTTCTTCCCAGGGCAGGCTCTCCTGCTTTGTGACTGTTTCAGGACAACAAGGCCAACGGCTCCTTCTCTTCTCACGGGGAGGCGTTCTGCTCCTTCCCCAGACTTGCTCCCGGGGAGCACGGTGACAGCCGTGTCCCTATCCTTAAGGCCCTTTCCAGATGTGCATCCACGCTTCTCTCGCAGGCAGTGAGCATGCTAGGGCCAAGAGAAATTTCGCTCCATGCGGGTTTCTTCCACCGTGCTGCGCAGACTAGCTCAGGCAAGCAGGAGCAGCATCCCACAAAGCGACTCAGATTTCCCAACGAATGCTGTGCTTTCCCAGTGCAGGAGCCTGGTGAAAGAGGATTTCGCTGTAGGGTGGTTTCTCCCAACTTGAGACTTGGTCTAGGCAAGCAGGAGCAGCAGCCCGCAGAACCGACTCTGATTTCTGAGCAAACGGAGAGGGTGACACTTGTCTTGCCACCTGCCCGCTACTATTGCAATGCATGCCCTCCTGTTTCATGACCTTTCATTAAGACTGTTTCTACAGGCACAACCCCGCTTCTCTCTCAAGTAGAGGGGATGCCCGGACAAGAGGATTTCGCTCCATGCGGGTTTCTTACACCGTGCTTCAGAGACTATGTTCAGGCAAGCGGCCTCTGAATCGCACAGAACCGACTCTGTTTTCCCCAAGAATGCTGTGCTTTCCTAGAGGGAATGCCCAGGCAAAGTGGCTTTCGCTCTATGCGGGATTCTGCCACCGTGCTGCCAATACTAGGCTCAAGCAAGCAGCAACAGCAGCCCAGGGAACCGACTCTTTTTTCCCAGCGACTGCTATGCTTTCGCAGAGGTTTTCAGCTTGGCCTGAACCGCACTTCGCTGCCTCTTCCTCAGCAAGGCTTTGGGCGTTCGCTCTGTCGCGTCAGGGAAGGAGATCTGTGGGAGAGCTGGTGCCTCTTTGGGCTTTGCTCTCCCAGGCTCCATGGTCGCACCCTGGGTTCACCGTGCCAGGCTGAACTTCGCAGACACAGCCACCACCCTGCAGCTGCGTGCGAGGTCTAGGATGACACTCCCTGCCAACTGCCATCTCCTGGCGTAGTAAGGCTTGGCTTTTCGCTCTGGAGTTCAGGCGGACTCGGGGACTAGGCCAGTGCCTTCCCCATAGGAAAGGAGAGGCGACAGGAACCCTGCACAGCGCCCGTGCACTGGGATGGGAAGCTGTGGGGGACTATACCCTCTTCTTCCCCGACACACCCCCTGCCACCCCCAACGCTGCCACCTCTTGGAGGAAGATGGCATCTGGCTGCCTTTTCTTCCAGGGAGCTGTATCTGAGAGTTCTGGGTATGGCGCCTGGTGGCATGCCCACGTCTGCCCTAGGGACAGCTGGCCTTGGAGATGCTGTCCCCTTGGGACAGGAGGCACACAGAACAGGCTTGCATTCTGCCCAGACTCCTTCCTCAGAGTGGAGTATGCGCGTCTGCCCTAGCCGTCCCCTCGTGTCTTCCTAAAGCCAGGCTTTCGTCTCTACGAACAGGGAGCGGGTGACACTTGTCTTGCCACCGTCCCGCTGTTCTTCCCAGGGCAGGCTCTCCTGCTTTGTGACTGTTTCACGACAACAAGGCCAACGGCTCCTTCTCTTCTCACGGGGAGGCGTTCTGCTCCTTCCCCAGACTTGCTCCCGGGGAGCACGGTGACAGCCGTGTCCCTATCCTTAAGGCCCTTTCCAGATGTGCATCCACGCTTCTCTCGCAGGCAGTGAGCATGCTAGGGCCAAGAGAATTTCGCTCCATGCGGGTTTCTTCCACCGTGCTGCGCAGACTAGCTCAGGCAAGCAGGAGCAGCATCCCACAAAGCGACTCAGATTTCCCAACGAATGCTGTGCTTTCCCAGTGCAGGAGCCTGGTCAAAGAGGATTTCGCTGTAGGGTGGTTTCTCCCAACTTGAGACTTGGTCTAGGCAAGCAGGAGCAGCAGCCCGCAGAACCGACTCTGATTTCTGAGCAAACGGAGAGGGTGACACTTGTCTTGCCACCTGTCCGCTACTATTGCAATGCATGCCCTCCTGTTTCAAGACCTTTCATTAAGACTGTTTCTACAGGCACAACCACGCTTCTCTCTCAAGTAGAGGGGATGCCCGGGACAAGAGGATTTCGCTCCATGCGGGTTTCTTACACCGTGCTTCAGAGATTATGTTCAGGCAAGCGGCCTCTGAATCGCACAGAACCGACTCTGTTTTCCCCAAGAATGCTGTGCTTTCCTAGAGGGAATGCCCAGGCAAAGAGGCTTTCGCTCTATGCGGGATTCTGCCACCGTGCTGCCAATACTAGGCTCAAGCAAGCAGCAACAGCAGCCCAGGGAACCGACTCTTTTTTCCCAGCGACTGCTATGCTTTCGCAGAGGTTTTCAGCTTGGCCTGAACCGCACTTCGCTGCTGCTTCCTCAGCAAGGCTTTGGGCGTTCGCTCTGTCGCCTCAGGGAAGGAGATCTGTGGGAGAGCTGGTGCCTCTTTGGGCTTTGCTCTCCCAGGCTCCATGGTCGCACCCTGGGTTCACCGTGCCAGGCTGAACTTCGCAGACACAGCCACCACCCTGCAGCAGCGTGCGAGGTCTAGGATGACACTCCCTGCCAACTGCCATCTCCTGGCGTAGTAAGGCTTGGCTTTTCGCTCTGGAGTTCAGGCGGACTCGGGGACTAGGCCAGTGCCTTCCCCATAGGAAAGGAGAGGCGACAGGAACCCTGCACAGCGCCCGTGCACTGGGATGGGGAGCTGTGGGGGACTATACCCTCTTCTTCCCCGACACACCCCCTGCCACCCCCAACGCTGCCACCTCTTGGAGGAAGATGGCATCTGGCTGCCTTTTCTTCCAGGGAGCTGTATCTGCGAGTTCTGGGTATGGCTTCTGGTGGCAAGCCCACGTCTGCCCTTGGGACAGGTGGCCTTGGAGATGCTGTCCCCTTGGCACAGGAGGCACACAGAACAGGCCTGCATTCTGCCCAGACTCCTTCCTCAGAGTGGAGTATGCGCGTCTGCCCTAGCCGTCCCCTCGTGTCTTCCTAAAGCCAGGCTTTCGTCTCTACGAACAGGGAGCGGGTGACACTTGTCTTGCCACCGTCCCGCTGTTCTTCCCAGGGCAGGCTCTCCTGCTTTGTGACTGTTTCACGACAACAAGGCCAACGGCTCCTTCTCTTCTCACGGGGAGGCGTTCTGCTCCTTCCCCAGACTTGCTCCCGGGGAGCACGGTGACAGCTGTGTCCCTATCCTTAAGGCCCTTTCCAGATGTGCATCCACGCTTCTCTCGCAGGCAGTGGGGATGCTAGGGCCAAGAGAATTTCGCTCCATGCTGGTTTCTTCCACCGTGCTGCGCAGACTAGCTCAGGCAAGCAGTAGCAGCATCCCACAGGCGACTCAGATTTCCCAACGAATGCTGTGCTTTCCCAGTGCAGGAGCCTGGTGAAAGAGGATTTCGCTGTAGGGTGGTTTCTCCCAACTTGAGACTTGGTCTAGGCAAGCAGGAGCAGCAGCCCGCAGAACCGACTCTGATTTCTGAGCAAACGGAGAGGGTGACACTTGTCGTGCCACCTGCCCGCTACTATTGCAATGCATGCCCTCCTGTTTCATGACCTTTCATTAAGACTGTTTCTACAGGCACAACCACGCTTCTCTCTCAAGTAGAGGGGATGCCCGGGACAAGAGCATTTCGCTCCATGCGGGTTTCTTACACCGTGCTTCAGAGACTATGTTCAGGCAAGCGGCCTCTGAATCGCACAGAACCGACTCTGTTTTCCCCAAGAATGCTGTGCTTTCCTAGAGGGAATGCCCAGGCAAAGAGGCTTTCGCTCTATGCGGGATTCTGCCACCGTGCTGCCAATACTAGGCTCAAGCAAGCAGCAACAGCAGCCCAGGGAACCGACTCTTTTTTCCCAGCGACTGCTATGCTTTCGCAGAGGTTTTCAGCTTGGCCTGAACCGCACTTCGCTGCTGCTTCCTCAGCAAGGCTTTGGGCGTTCGCTCTGTCGCGTCAGGGAAGGAGATCTGTGGGAGAGCTGGTGCCTCTTTGGGCTTTGCTCTCCCAGGCTCCATGGTCGCACCCTGGGTTCACCGTGCCAGGCTGAACTTCGCAGACACAGCCACCACCCTGCAGCAGCGTGCGTGGTCTAGGATGACACTCCCTGCCAACTGCCATCTCCTGGCGTAGTAAGGCTTGGCTTTTCGCTCTGGAGTTCAGGCGGACTCGGGGACTAGGCCAGTGCCTTCCCCATAGGAAAGGAGAGGCGACAGGAACCCTGCACAGCGCCCGTGCACTGGGATGGGGAGCTGTGGGGGACTATACCCTCTTCTTCCCCGACACACCCCCTGCCACCCCCAACGCTGCCACCTCTTGGAGGAAGATGGCATCTGGCTGCCTTTTCTTCCAGGGAGCTGTATCTGCGAGTTCTGGGTATGGCGCCTGGTGGCATGCCCACGTCTGCCCTAGGGACAGCTGGCCTTGGAGATGCTCTCCCCTTGGGACAGGAGGCACACAGAACAGGCCTGCATTCTGCCCAGACTCCTTCCTCAGAGTGGAGTATGCGCGTCTGCCCTAGCCGTCCCCTCGTGTCTTCCTAAAGCCAGGCTTTCGTCTCTACGAACAGGGAGCGGGTGACACTTGTCTTGCCACCGTCCCGCTGTTCTTCCCAGGGCAGGCTCTCCTGCTTTGTGACTGTTTCAGGACAACAAGGCCAACGGCTCCTTCTCTTCTCACGGGGAGGCGTTCTGCTCCTTCCCCAGACTTGCTCCCGGGGAGCACGGTGACAGCCGTGTCCCTATCCTTAAGGCCCTTTCCAGATGTGCATCCACGCTTCTCTCGCAGGCAGTGAGCATGCTAGGGCCAAGAGAATTTCGCTCCATGCGGGTTTCTTCCACCGTGCTGCGCAGACTAGCTCAGGCAAGCAGGAGCAGCATCCCACAAAGCGACTCAGATTTCCCAACGAATGCTGTGCTTTCCCAGTGCAGGAGCCTGGTGAAAGAGGATTTCGCTGTAGGGTGGTTTCTCCCAACTTGAGACTTGGTCTAGGCAAGCAGGAGCAGCAGCCCGCAGAACCGACTCTGATTTCTGAGCAAACGGAGAGGGTGACACTTGTCTTGCCACCTGCCCGCTACTATTGCAATGCATGCCCTCCTGTTTCATGACCTTTCATTAAGACTGTTTCTACAGGCACAACCCCGCTTCTCTCTCAAGTAGAGGGGATGCCCGGGACAAGAGGATTTCGCTCCATGCGGGTTTCTTACACCGTGCTTCAGAGACTATGTTCAGGCAAGCGGCCTCTGAATCGCACAGAACCGACTCTGTTTTCCCCAAGAATGCTGTGCTTTCCTAGAGGGAATGCCCAGGCAAAGTGGCTTTCGCTCTATGCGGGATTCTGCCACCGTGCTGCCAATACTAGGCTCAAGCAAGCAGCAACAGCAGCCCAGGGAACCGACTCTTTTTTCCCAGCGACTGCTATGCTTTCGCAGAGGTTTTCAGCTTGGCCTGAACCGCACTTCGCTGCCTCTTCCTCAGCAAGGCTTTGGGCGTTCGCTCTGTCGCGTCAGGGAAGGAGATCTGTGGGAGAGCTGGTGCCTCTTTGGGCTTTGCTCTCCCAGGCTCCATGGTCGCACCCTGGGTTCACCGTGCCAGGCTGAACTTCGCAGACACAGCCACCACCCTGCAGCTGCGTGCGAGGTCTAGGATGACACTCCCTGCCAACTGCCATCTCCTGGCGTAGTAAGGCTTGGCTTTTCGCTCTGGAGTTCAGGCGGACTCGGGGACTAGGCCAGTGCCTTCCCCATAGGAAAGGAGAGGCGACAGGAACCCTGCACAGCGCCCGTGCACTGGGATGGGAAGCTGTGGGGGACTATACCCTCTTCTTCCCCGACACACCCCCTGCCACCCCCAACGCTGCCACCTCTTGGAGGAAGATGGCATCTGGCTGCCTTTTCTTCCAGGGAGCTGTATCTGAGAGTTCTGGGTATGGCGCCTGGTGGCATGCCCACGTCTGCCCTAGGGACAGCTGGCCTTGGAGATGCTGTCCCCTTGGGACAGGAGGCACACAGAACAGGCTTGCATTCTGCCCAGACTCCTTCCTCAGAGTGGAGTATGCGCGTCTGCCCTAGCCGTCCCCTCGTGTCTTCCTAAAGCCAGGCTTTCGTCTCTACGAACAGGGAGCGGGTGACACTTGTCTTGCCACCGTCCCGCTGTTCTTCCCAGGGCAGGCTCTCCTGCTTTGTGACTGTTTCACGACAACAAGGCCAACGGCTCCTTCTCTTCTCACGGGGAGGCGTTCTGCTCCTTCCCCAGACTTGCTCCCGGGGAGCACGGTGACAGCCGTGTCCCTATCCTTAAGGCCCTTTCCAGATGTGCATCCACGCTTCTCTCGCAGGCAGTGAGCATGCTAGGGCCAAGAGAATTTCGCTCCATGCGGGTTTCTTCCACCGTGCTGCGCAGACTAGCTCAGGCAAGCAGGAGCAGCATCCCACAAAGCGACTCAGATTTCCCAACGAATGCTGTGCTTTCCCAGTGCAGGAGCCTGGTCAAAGAGGATTTCGCTGTAGGGTGGTTTCTCCCAACTTGAGACTTGGTCTAGGCAAGCAGGAGCAGCAGCCCGCAGAACCGACTCTGATTTCTGAGCAAACGGAGAGGGTGACACTTGTCTTGCCACCTGCCCGCTACTATTGCAATGCATGCCCTCCTGTTTCATGACCTTTCATTAAGACTGTTTCTACAGGCACAACCCCGCTTCCCTCTCAAGTAGAGGGGATGCCCGGGACAAGAGGATTTCGCTCCATGCGGGTTTCTTACACCGTGCTTCAGAGACTATGTTCAGGCAAGCGGCCTCTGAATCGCACAGAACCGACTCTGTTTTCCCCAAGAATGCTGTGCTTTCCTAGAGGGAATGCCCAGGCAAAGAGGCTTTCGCTCTATGCGGGATTCTGCCACCGTGCTGCCAATACTAGGCTCAAGCAAGCAGCAACAGCAGCCCAGGGAACCGACTATTTTTCCCAGCGACTGCTATGCTTTCGCAGAGGTTTTCAGCTTGGCCTGAACCGCACTTCGCTGCCTCTTCCTCAGCAAGGCTTTGGGCGTTCGCTCTGTCGCGTCAGGGAAGGAGATCTGTGGGAGAGCTGGTGCCTCTTTGGGCTTTGCTCTCCCAGGCTCCATGGCCGCACCCTGGGTTCACCGTGCCAGGCTGAACTTCGCAGACACAGCCACCACCGTGCAGCAGCGTGCGTGGTCTAGGATGACACTCCCTGCCAACTGCCATCTCCTGGCGTAGTAAGGCTTGGCTTTTCGCTCTGGAGTTCAGGCGGACTCGGGGACTAGGCCAGTGCCTTCCCCATAGGAAAGGAGAGCCGACAGGACCCCTGCACAGCGCCCGTGCACTGTATGGGGAGCTGTGGGGGACTATACCCTCTTCTTCCCCGACACACACCCTGCCACCCCCAACGCTGCCACCTCTTGGAGGACGATGGCATCTGGCTGCCTTTTCTTCCAGGGAGCTGTATCTGCGAGTTCTGGGTATGGCTTCTGGTGGCAAGCCCACATCTGCCCTAGGGACAGGTGGCCTTGGAGATGCTGTCCCCTTGGGACAGGAGGCACACAGAACAGGCCTGCATTCTGCCCAGACTCCTTCCTCAGAGTGGAGTATGCGCGTCTGCCCTAGCCGTCCCCTCGTGTCTTCCTAAAGCCAGGCTTTCGTCTCTACGAACAGGGAGCGGGTGACACTTGTCTTGCCACCGTCCCGCTGTTCTTCCCAGGGCAGGCTCTCCTGCTTTGTGACTGTTTCACGACAACAAGGCCAACGGCTCCTTCTCTTCTCACGGGGAGGCGTTCTGCTCCTTCCCCAGACTTGCTCCCGGGGAGCACGGTGACAGCCGTGTCCCTATCCTTAAGGCCCTTTCCAGATGTGCATCCACGCTTCTCTCGCAGGCAGTGAGGATGCTAGGGCCAAGAGAATTTCGCTCCATGCGGGTTTCTTCCACCGTGCTGCGCAGACTAGCTCAGGCAAGCAGCAGCAGCATCCCACAAAGCGACTCAGATTTCCCAACGAATGCTGTGCTTTCCCAGTGCAGGAGCCTGGTGAAAGAGGATTTCGCTGTAGGGTGGTTTCTCCCAACTTGAGACTTGGTCTAGGCAAGCAGGAGCAGCCGCCCGCAGAACCGACTCTGATTTCTGAGCAAACGGAGAGGGTGACACTTGTCTTGCCACCTGCCCGCTACTATTGCAATGCATGCCCTCCTGTTTCATGACCTTTCATTAAGACTGTTTCTACAGGCACAACCACGCTTCTCTCTCAAGTAGAGGGGATGCCCGGGACAAGAGGATTTCGCTCCATGCGGGTTTCTTACACCGTGCTTCAGAGACTATGTTCAGGCAAGCGGCCTCTGAATCGCACAGAACCGACTCTGTTTTCCCCAAGAATGCTGTGCTTTCCTAGAGGGAATGCCCAGGCAAAGAGGCTTTCGCTCTATGCGGGATTCTGCCACCGTGCTGCCAATACTAGGCTCAAGCAAGCAGCAACAGCAGCCCAGGGAACCGACTCTTTTTTCCCAGCGACTGCTATGCTTTCGCAGAGGTTTTCAGCTTGGCCTGAACCGCACTTCGCTGCTGCTTCCTCAGCAAGGCTTTGGGCGTTCGCTCTGTCGCGTCAGGGAAGGAGATCTGTGGGAGAGCTGGTGCCTCTTTGGGCTTTGCTCTCCCAGGCTCCATGGTCGCACCCTGGGTTCACCGTGCCAGGCTGAACTTCGCAGACACAGCCACCACCCTGCAGCAGCGTGCGAGGTCTAGGATGACACTCCCTGCCAACTGCCATCTCCTGGCGTAGTAAGGCTTGGCTTTTCGCTCTGGAGTTCAGGCGGACTCGGGGACTAGGCCAGTGCCTTCCCCATAGGAAAGGAGAGCCGACAGGAACCCTGCACAGCGCCCGTGCACTGGGATGGGGAGCTGTGGGGGACTATACCCTCTTCTTCCCCGACACATCCCCTGCCACCCCCAACGCTGCCACCTCTTGGAGGAAGATGGCATCTGGCTGCCTTTTCTTCCAGGGAGCTGTATCTGCGAGTTCTGGGTATGGCGCCTGGTGGCAAGCCCACGTCTGCCCTAGGGACAGGTGGCCTTGGAGATTCTGTCCCCTTGGGACAGGAGGCACACAGAACAGGCCTGCATTCTGCCCAGACTCCTTCCTCAGAGTGGAGTATGCGCGTCTGCCCTAGCCGTCCCCTCGTGTCTTCCTAAAGCCAGGCTTTCGTCTCTACGAACAGGGAGCGGGTGACACTTGTCTTGCCACCGTCCCGCTGTTCTTCCCAGGGCAGGCTCTCCTGCTTTGTGACTGTTTCACGACAACAAGGCCAACGGCTCCTTCTCTTCTCACGGGGAGGCGTTCTGCTCCTTCCCCAGACTTGCTCCCGGGGAGCACGGTGACAGCCGTGTCCCTATCCTTAAGGCCCTTTCCAGATGTGCATCCACGCTTCTATCGCAGGCAGTGAGGATGCTAGGGCCAAGAGAATTTCGCTCCATGTGGGTTTCTTCCACCTTGCTGCGCAGACTAGCTCAGGCGAGCAGCAGCAGCATCCCACAAAGCGACTCAGATTTCCCAACGAATGCTGTGCTTTCCCAGTGCAGGAGCCTGGTGAAAGAGCATTTCGCTGTAGGGTGGTTTCTCCCAACTTGAGACTTGGTCTAGGCAAGCAGGAGCAGCAGCCCGCAGAACGGACTCTCATTTCTGAGCAAACGGAGAGGGTGACACTTGTCTTGCCACCTGCCCGCTACTATTGCAATGCATGCCCTCCTGTTTCATGACCTTTCATTAAGACTGTTTCTACAGGCACAACCACGCTTCTCTCTCAAGTAGAGGGGATGCCCGGGACAAGAGGATTTCGCTCCATGCGGGTTTCTTACACCGTGCTTCAGAGACTATGTTCAGGCAAGCGGCCTCTGAATCGCACAGAACCGACTCTGTTTTCCCCAAGAATGCTGTGCTTTCCTAGAGGGAATGCCCAGGCAAAGAGGCTTTCGCTCTATGCGGGATTCTGCCACCGTGCTGCCAATACTAGGCTCAAGCAAGCAGCAACAGCAGCCCAGGGAACCGACTCTTTTTTCCCAGCGACTGCTATGCTTTCGCAGAGGTTTTCAGCTTGGCCTGAACCGCACTTCGCTGCTGCTTCCTCAGCAAGGCTTTGGGCGTTCGCTCTGTCGCGTCAGGGAAGGAGATCTGTGGGAGAGCTGGTGCCTCTTTGGGCTTTGCTCTCCCAGGCTCCATGGTCGCACCCTGGGTTCACCGTGCCAGGCTGAACTTCGCAGACACAGCCACCACCCTGCAGCAGCGTGCGAGGTCTAGGATGACACTCCCTGCCAACTGCCATCTCCAGGCGTAGTAAGGCTTGGCTTTTCGCTCTGGAGTTCAGGCGGACTCGGGGACTAGGCCAGTGCCTTCCCCATAGGAAAGGAGAGGCGACAGGAACCCTGCACAGCGCCCGTGCACTGGGATGGGGAGCTGTGGGGGACTATACCCTCTTCTTCCCCGACACACCCCCTGCCACCCCCAACGCTGCCACCTCTTGGAGGAAGATGGCATCTGGCTGCCTTTTCTTCCAGGGAGCTGTATCTGCGAGTTCTGGGTATGGCGCCTGGTGGCAAGCCCACGTCTGCCCTAGGGACAGGTGGCCTTGGAGATTCTGTCCCCTTGGGACAGGAGGCACACAGAACAGGCCTGCATTCTGCCCAGACTCCTTCCTCAGAGTGGAGTATGCGCGTCTGCCCTAGCCGTCCCCTCGTGTCTTCCTAAAGCCAGGCTTTCGTCTCTACGAACAGGGAGCGGGTGACACTTGTCTTGCCACCGTCCCGCTGTTCTTCCCAGGGCAGGCTCTCCTGCTTTGTGACTGTTTCACGACAACAAGGCCAACGGCTCCTTCTCTTCTCACGGGGAGGCGTTCTGCTCCTTCCCCAGACTTGCTCCCGGGGAGCACGGTGACAGCCGTGTCCCTATCCTTAAGGCCCTTTCCAGATGTGCATCCACGCTTCTCTCGCAGGCAGTGAGGATGCTAGGGCCAAGAGAATTTCGCTCCATGCGGGTTTCTTCCACCGTGCTGCACAGACTAGCTCAGGCAAGCAGCAGCAGCATCCCACAAAGCGACTCAGATTTCCCAACGAATGCAGTGCTTTCCCAGTGCAGGAGCCTGGTGAAAGAGGATTTCGCTGTAGGGTGGTTTCTCCCAACTTGAGACTTGGTCTAGGCAAGCAGGAGCAGCAGCCCGCAGAACCGACTCTGATTTCTGAGCAAACGGAGAGGGTGACACTTGTCTTGCCACCTGCCCGCTACTATTGCAATGCATGCCCTCCTGTTTCATGACCTTTCATTAAGACTGTTTCTACAGGCACAACCACGCTTCTCTCTCAAGTAGAGGGGATGCCCGGGACAAGAGGATTTCGCTCCATGCGGGTTTCTTACACCGTGCTTCAGAGACTATGTTCAGGCAAGCGGCCTCTGAATCGCACAGAACCGACTCTGTTTTCCCCAAGAATGCTGTGCTTTCCTAGAGGGAATGCCCAGGCAAAGAGGCTTTCGCTCTATGTGGGATTCTGCCACCGTGCTGCCAATACTAGGCTCAAGCAAGCAGCAACAGCAGCCCAGGGAACCGACTCTTTTTTCCCAGCGACTGCTATGCTTTCGCAGAGGTTTTCAGCTTGGCCTGAACCGCACTTCGCTGCTGCTTCCTCAGCAAGGCTATGGGCGTTCGCTCTGTCGCGTCAGGGAAGGAGATCTGTGGGAGAGCTGGTGCCTCTTTGGGCTTTGCTCTCCCAGGCTCCATGGTCGCACCCTGGGTTCACCGTGCCAGGCTGAACTTCGCAGACACAGCCACCACCCTGCAGCAGCGTGCGTGGTCTAGGATGACACTCCCTGCCAACTGCCATCTCCTGGCGTAGTAAGGCTTGGCTTTTCGCTCTGGAGTTCAGGCGGACTCGGGGACTAGTCCAGTGCCTTCCCCATAGGAAAGGAGAGGCGACAGGGACCCTGCACAGCGCCCGTGCACTGGGATGGGGAGCTGTGGGGGACTATACCCTCTTCTTCCCCGACACACCCCCTGCCACCCCCAACGCTGCCACCTCTTGGAGGAAGATGGCATCTGGCTGCCTTTTCTTCCAGGGAGCTGTATCTGCGAGTTCTGGGTATGGCGCCTGGTGGCAAGCCCACGTCTGCCCTAGGGACAGGTGGCCTTGGAGATGCTGTCCCCTTGGGACAGGAGGCACACAGAACAGGCCTGCATTCTGCCCAGACTCCTTCCTCAGAGTGGAGTATGCGCGTCTGCCCTAGCCGTCCCCTCGTGTCTTCCTAAAGCCAGGCTTTCGTCTCTACGAACAGGGAGCGGGTGACACTTGTCTTGCCACCGTCCCGCTGTTCTTCCCAGGGCAGGCTCTCCTGCTTTGTGACTGTTTCACGACAACAAGGCCAACGGCTCCTTCTCTTCTCACGGGGAGGCGTTCTGCTCCTTCACCAGACTTGCTCCCGGGGAGCACGGTGACAGCCGTGTCCCTATCCTTAAGGCCCTTTCCAGATGTGCATCCACGCTTCTCTCGCAGGCAGTGAGGATGCTAGGGCCAAGAGAATTTCGCTCCATGCGGGTTTCTTCCACCGTGCTGCGCAGACTAGCTCAGGCAAGCAGCAGCAGCATCCCACAAAGCGACTCAGATTTCCCAACGAATGCTGTGCTTTCCCAGTGCAGGAGCCTGGTGAAAGAGGATTTCGCTGTAGGGTGGTTTCTCCCAACTTGAGACTTGGTCTAGGCAAGCAGGAGCAGCCGCCCGCAGAACCGACTCTGATTTCTGAGCAAACGGAGAGGGTGACACTTGTCTTGCCACCTGCCCGCTACTATTGCAATGCATGCCCTCCTGTTTCATGACCTTTCATTAAGACTGTTTCTACAGGCACAACCACGCTTCTCTCTCAAGTAGAGGGGATGCCCGGGACAAGAGGATTTCGCTCCATGCGGGTTTCTTACACCGTGCTTCAGAGACTATGTTCAGGCAAGCGGCCTCTGAATCGCACAGAACCGACTCTGTTTTCCCCAAGAATGCTGTGCTTTCCTAGAGGGAATGCCCAGGCAAAGAGGCTTTCGCTCTATGCGGGATTCTGCCACCGTGCTGCCAATACTAGGCTCAAGCAAGCAGCAACAGCAGCCCAGGGAACCGACTCTTTTTTCCCAGCGACTGCTATGCTTTCGCAGAGGTTTTCAGCTTGGCCTGAACCGCACTTCGCTGCCGCTTCCTCAGCAAGGCTTTGGGCGTTCGCTCTGTCGCGTCAGGGAAGGAGATCTGTGGGAGAGCTGGTGCCTCTTTGGGCTTTGCTCTCCCAGGCTCCATGGTCGCACCCTGGGTTCACCGTGCCAGGCTGAACTTCGCAGACACAGCCACCACCCTGCAGCAGCGTGCGTGGTCTAGGATGACACTCCCTGCCAACTGCCATCTCCTGGCGTAGTAAGGCTTGGCTTTTCGCTCTGGAGTTCAGGCGGACTCGGGGACTAGGCCAGTGCCTTCCCCATAGGAAAGGAGAGCCGACAGGAACCCTGCACAGCGCCCGTGCACTGGGATGGGGAGCTGTGGGGGACTATACCCTCTTCTTCCTCGACACACCCCCTGCCACCCCCCAACGCTGCCACCTCTTGGAGGAAGATGGCATCTGGCTGCCTTTTCTTCCAGGGAGCTGTATCTGCGAGTTCTGGGTATGGCGCCTGGTGGCAAGCCCACGTCTGCCCTAGGGACAGGTGGCCTTGGAGATGCTGTCCCCTTGGGACAGGAGGCACACAGAACAGGCCTGCATTCTGCCCAGACTCCTTCCTCAGAGTGGAGTATGCGCGTCTGCCCTAGCCATCCCCTCGTGTCTTCCTAAAGCCAGGCTTTCGTCTCTACGAACAGGGAGCGGGTGACACTTGTCTTGCCACCGTCCCGCTGTTCTTCCCAGGGCAGGCTCTCCTGCTTTGTGACTGTTTCACGACAACAAGGCCAACGGCTCCTTCTCTTCTCACGGGGAGGCGTTCTGCTCCTTCCCCAGACTTGCTCCCGGGGAGCACGGTGACAGCCGTTTCCCTATCCTTAAGGCCCTTTCCAGATGTGCATCCACGCTTCTCTCGCAGGCAGTGAGGATGCTAGGGCCAAGAGAATTTCGCTCCATGCGGGTTTCTTCCACCGTGCTGCGCAGACTAGCTCAGGCAAGCAGCAGCAGCATCCCACAAAGCGACTCAGATTTCCCAACGAATGCTGTGCTTTCCCAGTGCAGGAGCCTGGTGAAAGAGGATTTCGCTGTAGGGTGGTTTCTCCCAACTTGAGACTTGGTCTAGGCAAGTAGGAGCAGCAGCCCGCAGAACCGACTCTGATTTCTGAGCAAACGGAGAGGGTGACACTTGTCTTGCCACCTGCCCGCTACTATTGCAATGCATGCCCTCCTGTTTCATGACCTTTCATTAAGACTGTTTCTACAGGCACAACCACGCTTCTCTCTCAAGTAGATGGGATGCCCAGGACAAGAGGATTTCGCTCCATGCGGGTTTCTTACACCGTGCTTCAGAGACTATGTTCAGGCAAGCGGCCTCTGAATCGCACAGAACCGACTCTGTTTTCCCCAAGAATGCTGTGCTTTCCTAGAGGGAATGCCCAGGCAAAGAGGCTTTCGCTCTATGCGGGATTCTGCCACCGTGATGCCAATACTAGGCTCAAGCAAGCGGCAACAGCAGCCCAGGGAACCGACTCTTTTTTCCCAGCGACTGCTATGCTTTCGCAGAGGTTTTCAGCTTGGCCTGAACCGCACTTCGCTGCTGCTTCCTCAGCAAGGCTTTGGGCGTACCCTCTGTCGCGTCAGGGAAGGAGATCTGTGGGAGAGCTGGTGCCTCTTGGGCTGTGCTCTCCCAGGCTCCATGGTCGCATCCTGGGTTCACCGTGCCAGGCTGAACTTCGCAGACACATGCAGCACCCTGCAGCAGCGTGCGTGGTCTAGGATGATACTCCCTGCCAACTGCCATCTCCAGGCGTAGTAAGGCTTGGCTTCTTGCTCTGGAGTTCAGGCGGACTCGGGGACTAGGCCAGTGCCTTACCCATAGGAAAGGAGAGGCGACAGGAACCCTGCACAGCGCCCGTTCACTGAAATGGGGAGCTGTGCCGGACTATACCATATTCTTCCCTGACACAACCCCTGCCACCCCCAACCCTGCACCTCTTGGAGGAAGATGGCACCTGGCTGCCCTTTCTTCCAGGGAGCTGTATCTGAGAGTTCCGGGTATGGCGCCTGGTGGCAAGCCCACGTCTGCCCTAGGGACAGGTGGCCTTGGAGATGCTGTCCCCTTGGGACAGGAGGCACACAGAACAGGCCTGCCTTCTGCCCAGACTCCTTCCTCAGAGTGGTTTATGCGCGCCTGACCTAGCCGTCCCCTCGTGTCTTCCTAAAGCCAGGTTCCGTCTCTACGCACAGGGAGCGGGTGACGCTTGTCTTGACACCGTCCCGCTATTCTTCCCAGGGCAAGCTCTCCTGCTTTGCGACTGTTTCCCGACAACAAGGCCAACGGCTCCTTCTCTTCTCCCGGGGAGGCGTTCTTCTCCTTCCCCAGACTTGCTCCCGGGGAGCACGGTGACAGCCGTGTCCCTATCCCTAAGGCCCTTTCCAGATGTGCATCCACCCTTCTCTCGCAGGCTGTGGGGATGCTAGGGCCAAGAGAATTTCGCTCCATACGGGTTTCTTCCACCGTGCTGCGCAGACTAGCTCAGGCAAGCAGCAGCAGCATCCCACCAAGCGACTCAGATTTCCCAATGAAAGCTGGGCTTTCCCAGTGCAGGAGCCTGTTGAAATAGGGTTTCGGTGTAGGGTGGTTTCTCCCAACTTGAGACTTGACCTTGGAAAGCAGGAGCAGCAGCCCGCAGAACCGACTTTGATTTCTAAGCAAACGGAGAGGGTGACACTTGTCTTGCCCCCTGCCCGCTACTGTTGAAATGCATGCTCTCCTGTTTCATGACCTTTCGTTAAGGCTGTTTCCACAGCTACAACCACGCTTCTCTCTCAAGTAGAGGGGTCGCCCAGGCCAATAGTATTTCGTCCATGCGGGTTTCTTACACCGTGCTTCGGAGACTATGTTCAGACAAGCGGCATCTGCATCGCACAGAACCGACTCTGTTTTCCCCAAGAATGCTGTGCTTTCCTAGAGGGGATGCCCAGGCAAAGAGGCTTTCGCTCTATGCGGGATTCTGCCATCGTGCTGCCAATACTAGCTGAAGCTACCACCAACATCAGCCCAGAGAACCGACCATTTTATCCCCGCGAATGCTATGCTTTGGCAGAGATTGTCAGCTTGGTCTGAACCGCACTTCGCTGCTGCTTTCTCAGCAAGGTTTTGGGCGTTCGCTCTGTCTCGTCAGGGAACGAGACTGGAAAGGTTCTTAAGGATAGTGACACGGTTGTCACCGTGCTCCCTGGGAGCAAGTCTGGGGAAGGAGCAGAACGCCTCCCCGGGAAAAGGGAAGGACCATAGGCCTTGTTGTCCGGTAACAGTAGCAAAGCAGGAGAGCCTGCCCTGGGAAGAACAGGGGGACGGTGGCAAGAGAAGCGTCACCCGCTCCGTGTGCGTAGAGACGGAAGCCTGGCTTTAGGAAGACATGAGGGGACGGCTAGGGCAGGCGCGCATACTCCACTCTTAGGAAGGAGTCTGGGCAGAAGGCAGGCCTGTTCTGTGTGCCTCTTGACCAAAGGGGACAGATTCTCCAAGGCCAACTGTCCCTTGGGCTGACGTGGGCTTGCCACCAGGCGCCATACCCGGAACATGCACATCCAGCTCCCTAGAAGAAAGGGCAGCCAAATGCCATCATCCTCCAAGATGTGGCAGCGTTGGGGGTGGAAGGGGTGTGTCGGGGTAGAAGAGGGGACAGTCTCACACAGCTCCCCATCCCAGTGCACGGGTGCTGTGCAGGGTTCCAGTCGCCTCTCCTTTCCTATGGGTAAGGCAATGGCCTAGTCCCCGAGTCCGCCTGAACTCCAGAGCAAAAAGCCAAGCCTTACTACGCCAGGAGATGGCAGTTTGCAGGGAGTGTTATCCTAGGCCACCACGCTGCTGCAGGGTGGTGGCTGTGTCTGCGAAGTTCAGCCTGGCACGGTGAACCAACGTTGCGACCATGGAGCACGGGAAAGCAAGGCCCAAGAGCACCAGCTCTCTCGCAGATCTACTTCCCTGACGCGACAGAGCGAACGCACAAAGAGTTGCTGAGGAAGATGTAGCGAAGTGCCGTTCAGGCCAAACTGAAAACCTCTTCAAAAGCATAGCATTCGCGGGGAAAAAATAGTCGGTTCTCTGTGCTGCTGTTGATGCTTGCTTGAGCCTTGTATTGGAAGCACAGTGGCAGAATCCCGCATAGAGCGAAAGCCTCTTTTCCTGGGCATCCCCTCTAGGAAAGCACAGCATTCTTGGGGAAAACAGAGTCGGTTCTGTGCGATGCAGATGCCGCTTGAATGAACATAGTCTCCGAAGCACGGTGTAAGAAACCCTCATGGAGCTAAATTCTCTTGTCCCGGGCATCCCCTCTACTTGAGAGAGAAGCGTGGTTGTGACTGTGGAAACAGTCTTAACGAAAGGTCATGAAACAGGAGAGCATGCATTGCAACAATAGCGGGCAGGTGGCAAGACAAGTGTCACCCTCTCCGATTGCTTAGAAATCAGAGTCGGTTCTGCGGGCTGCTGCTCCTGCTTGCCTAAGCCAAGTCTCAAGTTGGGAGAAACCACCCTACAGCGAAATCCTCTTTCACCAGGCTCCTGCACTGGGAAAGCACAGCATTCGTTGGGAAATCTGAGTCGCTTTGTGGGATGCTGCTGCTGCTTGCCTGAGCTAGTCTGCGCAGCACGGTGGAAGAAACCCGCATGGAGCGAAATTCTCTTGGCCCTAGCATCCCCACTGCCTGTGAGAGAAGCGTGGATGCACATCTGGAAAGGGCCTTAAGGATAGGGACACGGCTGTCACCGTGCTCCCCGGGAGCAAGTCTGGGGAAGGAGCAGACGTCTCTACGAGAGAAGAGAAGGAGCCGTTGGCCTTGTTGTCGGGAACAGTCGCAAAGCAAAAGAGCCTGCCCTGGGTAGAACAGTGGGACGGTGCCAAGACAAGCGTGACCCGCTCCCTGTGCATAGAGACGGAAGCTGGCTTTAGGAAGTCACGAGGGTACGGCTAGGGCAGGAGCGCATACTCCACTCTGAGGAAGGAGTCTGGGCAGAAGGCAGGCCTGTTCTGTGTGCCTCCTGTCCCAAGGGGACAGCATCTCCAAGGCCACCTGTCCCTAGGGCAGACGTGGGCTTGCCACCAGACGCCATACCCGGAACTCGCAGATACAGCTCCCTGGAAGAAAGGGCAGCCAGATGCCATCTTCCTCCAAGAGGTGGCAACGTTGGGGGTGGCAGGGGGTGTACGGGGAAGAAGAGGGTATAGTCCCCCACAGCTCCCAATCCCAGTGCACGGGCGCTGTGCAGGGTTCCTGTCGCCTCTCCTTTCCTATGGGGAAGGCACTGGCCTAGTCCCCGAGTCCGCCTGAACTCCAGAGCAAAAAGCCAAGCTTTACTACGCCAGGAGAATGCAGTTGGCAGGTAGTGTCATCCAAGACCACGCACGCTGCTGCAGGGTGGTGGCTGTGTCTGCGATGTTCAGTCTGGCACGGTGATCCCAGGGTGCGACCATGGAGCCCGGGAGAGCAAAGCTCAAGAGGCACCAGCTCTCCCGCAGAGCTACTTCCCTGACGCGACAGAGCAAACACCCAAAACCTTGTTGAGGAAGCAGCAGCGAAGTGCGGTTCAGGCCAAGCTGAAAACCTCTGCGAAAGCATAACAGTCGCTGGGAAAATAAGAGTCTGTTCTCTGGGCTGCTGTTGCTTCTAGCTTGAACCTAGTAGTGGCAGCATGGTGGCAGAATCCCGCATAGAGGCTTTCCCTCTAGGAAAGCACAGCATTCTTGGGGAAAACAGAGTCGGTTCTGTGCGATGCAGATGCCGCTTGCCAGAACATAGTCTCTGAAGCACGGTGTAAGAAACCCGCATGGAGCGAAATCCTCTTGTCCTGGGCATCCCCTCTACTTGAGAGAGAAGCGTGGTTGTGCCTGTAGAAACAGTCTTAACGGAAGGTCATGAAACAGGAGAGCATGCATTGCAACAATAGCGGACAGGTGGCAAGACAAGTGTCACCCTCTCCTTTTGCTTAGAAATCATAGTTGGTTCTGCGGGCTGCTGCTCCTGCTGCCTAGGCCAAGTCTCAAGTTGGGAGAAACCACCCTACAGCGAAAGCTTCTTTCATCAGGCTCCTGCACTGGGAAAGCACAGCATTCATTGGGAAATCTGAGTCCCTGTGTGGGATGCTGCTGCTTGCCTTAGCTAGTCTGCACACTACGGTGGAAGAAACCAGCATGGAGCGAAATTCTCTTGGCCCTAGCATCCCCACTGCCTGCGAGAGAAGCGTGGATGCACATCTGGAAAGGGCTTTAAGGATAGGGACACGGCTGTCACCGTGCTCCCCTGGAGTAACAAAAGGTCATGAAACAGGAGAGCATGCATTGCAACAATAGCGGTCAGGTGGCAAGGCAAATGTCACCCTCTCCGTTTGCTTAAAAATCAGAGTCGGTTCAGCGGGCTGCTGCTCCTGCTTGCGTAGGCCACGTCTCAAAGTGGGAGATACCACCAACAGGGAAACCCTCTTTGACCACGCTCCTCCTCTGGGAAAGCACAGTATTCGTTGGGAAATCTGAGTCGCTTTGTGGGATGCTGCTACTGCTTGCCTGAGCTAGTCTGCGCAGCACGGTGGAAGAAACCCGCATGGAGCGAAATTCTCTTGGCCCTAGCATCCCCACTGTATGCGAGAGAAGCGTGGATGCACATCTGGAAAGGGCCTTAAGGATAGGGACACGGCTGTCACCGTGCTCCCTGGGAGCAAGTCTGGGGAAGGAGCAGAACGCCTCTCCTGGAGAAGAGTATGAGCCGTTGGCCTTGTTGTCCGGAAACAGTCGCAAAGCAGGTGAGGCTGCCCTGGGAAGAACAGCGGGACGGTGGCAAGACAAGGGTCACCCGCTCCCTGTGCATAGAGACGGAAGCCTGGCTTTAGGAAGACACGAGGGGACGGCTAGGGCAGACGCGCATACTCCACTCTGAGGAAGGAGTCTGGGCAGAATGCAGGCCTGTTCTGTGTGCCTCCTGTCCCAAGGGGACAGCATCTCCAAGGCCACATGTCCCTAGGGCAGACGTGGGCTTGCCACCAGACGCTGTACACAGAACTCGCAGATACAGCTCACTGGAAGAAAGGGCAACAGATGCCATCTTCCTCCAAGAGGTGGCAGCGTTCGGGGTGGCAGGGGGTGTGTCGGGGAAGAAGAGGGGACAGTCCCCAACAGCTCCCCATCCCAGTGCACGGGCGCTGTGCAGGGTTCCTGTCTCCGAACCATTCCTATGGGGAAGGCACTGGCCTAGTCCCCGAGTCCGCCTGAACTCCAGAGCTAAAAGCCAAGCCTTACTACGCCAGGAGAAGGCAGTTGGCAGGGAGTGTCATCCTAGTCCACCCACGCTGCTGCAGGGTGGTGGCTGTGTCTGCGAAGTTCAGCCTAGCACGGTGAACCCAGGGTGCGACCATGGAGCCCGGGAGAGCAAAGCCCAAGAGGCACCAGCTCTCCCGCAGATCTCCTTCCCTGACGCGACAGAACGAACGCCCAAAGCCTTGCTGCGGAAGCAGCAGAGAAGTGCGGCTCAGGCCAAGCTGAAAACCTCTGCGAAAGCATAGCAGTCGCTGGGAAAAAAGAGTCGGTTTTCTGGGCTGCTGTTGCTGCTTGCTTGAACCTAGTATTGGCAACACGGTGCCAGAATCCCGCATAGAGTGAAAGCCTCTTTGCCTGAGCATCCGCACTAGGAAAACACAGCATTCTTGGGGAAAACAGAGTCGGTTCTGTGCGATGCAGATGCCGTTTGCCTGAACATAGTCTCCAAGCACGGTGTAAGAAACCCGCATGGAGCGAAATCGTCTTGTCCCGGGCATCCCCTCTACTTGAGAGAGAAGCGTGGTTGTGCCTGTGGAAACAGTCTTAACGAAAGGTCATGAAACAGGAGAGCATGCATTGCAACAGTAGTGGGCAGGTGGCAAGACAAGTGTCACCCTCTCTGTTTGCTTAGAAATCAGAGTCGGTTCTGCGGGCTGCTGCTCCTGCTTGCCTAGGCCAAGTCTCAAGGTGGGAGAAACCACCCTACAGCGAAAGCCTCTTTCACCAGGCTCCTGCACTGGGAAAGCACAGCATTCGTTGGGAAATCTGAGTCGCCTTGCGGGATGCTGCTGCTGCTTGCCTCAACTAGTCTGCGCACTACGGTGTAAGAAACCAGCATGGAGCGAAATTCTCTTTGCCCTAGAATCCCAACTGCCTCCGAGAGAATCGTGGATGCACATCTGGAAAGGGCCTTAAGGATAGGGACACAGCTGTCACCGTGCTCCCGGGGAGCAAGTCTTGGAAGGAGCAGAACGCCTCCCCCGGAGAAGAGAAGGAGCCGTTGGCCTTGTTGTCGGGAAACAGTCGCAAAGCAGGAGAGCCTGCCCTGGGAAGAACAGCGGGACGGTGTCAAGACAAGCGTCACCCGCTCCCTGTGCGTAGAGACGGAATCCTGGCTTTAGGAATACACGAGGGGACGGCTAGGGCAGACGCGCATACTCCACTCTGAGGAAGGAGTCTGGGCAGAAGGCACCCTGTTCTGTGTGCCTCCTGTCCCAAAGGAACAGCATCTCCAAGTGCACCTGTCCCTAGGGCATACGTGGGCTTGCCACCAGGCGCCATACCCGGAACTCGCAGATACAACTCCCTGGAAGAAAGGGAAGCCAGATGCCATCTTCCTCAAGAGGTGGCAGCGTTGGGGGTGGCAGGGGGTGAGTCGGGGAAGAAGATGGGACAGTCCCCCACAGCTCCCCATCCCAGTGCACGGTCGCTGTGCTGGGTTCCTGTCGCCTCTCCTTTGAGCAGAACGTTTCCCCGGGAGAAGAGAAGGAGCATTTGGCCTTGTTGTCGGGAAACAGTCGCAAAACAGGAGAGCCTGCCCTGGGAAGAACAGCGGGACGGTGGCAAGACAAGCGTCACCCGCTCCGTGCATAGAGACGGAAGCCTGGATTTAGGAAGACACGAGGGGACGGCTAGGGCAGGCGCGCATATTCCACTCTGAGGAAGGAGTCTGGGCACAAGGCACCCTGTTCTGTGTGCCTCCTGTCCCAAGGGGATAGCATCTCCAAGGCCACCTGTCCCTAAGGCAGATGTGGGCTTGCCACCAGGCGCCATACCCGGAACTTGCACATCCAGCTCCCTGGAAAGGGCAGCCAGATGCCATCTTCCTCCAAGAGGTGGCAGCGTTGGGGGTGGCAGGGGGTGTGTCGGGGAAGAAGTGGGGACAGTCCCCCACAGCTCCCCATCCCAGTGCACGGGCGCTGTGCAGGGTTCCTATCGCCTCTCCTTTCCTACGGGAAAGGCACTGGACTAGTCCCCGAGACCGCCTGAACTCCAGAGCAAAAAGCCAAGCCTTACTACGCCAGGAGATGGCAGTTGGCAGGGAGTGTCATCCTAGACCACGCACGCTGCTGCAGGGTGGTGGCTGTGTCTGAGAGTTCAGCCTGGCACGGTGAACCCAGGGTGCGACCTTCGAGCTCGGGAGAGGAAAGCCCAAGAGGCACCAGCTCTCCCGCAGATCTCCTTCCCTGACGCGACAGGGCGAACGCCCAAAGGCTTGCTGTGGAAGCAGCAGCGAAGTGCTGTTTGGCCAATCTGAAAACCTCTGCGAAAGCATAGCAGTCGCTGGGAAAAAAGAGTCGGATCGCTGGGCTGCTGTTGCTGCTTGATTGAGCCTAGTATTGGCAGCACGGTGGCAGAATCCCGCATAGAGCGAAAGCCTCTTTGCCTGGGCATCCCCTCTAGGAAAGCACAGCATTCTTGGGGAAAACAGAGTCGGTTCTGTGCGATGCAGATGCGGCTTGCCTGAACATAGTCTCTGAGGCACGGTGTAAGAAACCCGCATGGAGCGAAATCCTTTTGTCCCGGGCATCCCCTCTACTTGAGAGAGAAGCGTGGTTGTGACTGTGGAAAAGTCTTAACAAAAGGTCATGAAACAAGAGAGCATGCATTGCAACATAGCGGGCAGGTGGGAAGACAAGTGTCACCCTCTCTGTTTGCTTAGAAATCAGAGTCGGTTCTGCCGGCTGATGCTCCTGCTTGCCTTGCCAAGTCTCAAGTTGGGAGAAACCACCCTACAGCGAAAGCCTCTTTCACCAGGCTCCTGCACTGGGAAAGCACAGCATTCGTTGGGAAATCTGAGTCGCTTTGTGGGATGCTGCTGCTGCTTGCTTGAGCTAGTCTGCGCAGCACGGTGGAAGAACTCGCATGGAGCGAAATTCTCTTGGCCCTAACATCCCCACTGCCTGCGAGAGAAGCATGGATGCACATCTGGAAAGGTCCTTAAGGATAGGGACACGACTGTCACCGTGCTCCCCGGGAGCAAGTCTGGGAATGAGCAGAAGGCCTCTCTGGGAGAAGAGATAGAGCCGTTGGCCTTGTTGTCCGGAAACAGTCGCAAAGCAGGAGAGCCAGCCCTGGGAAGAACAGCGGGACGGTGTCCAGACAAGCGTCACCCGCTCCCTGTGCGTAGAGACGGAAGCCTGGCTTTAGGAAGACACGAGGGGACGGCTAGGGCAGGAGCGCATACTCCACTCTGAGGAAGGGGTCTGGGCAGTAGGCAGGCCTGTTCTGTGTGCCTCCTGTCCCAAGGGGACAGCATCTCCAAGGCCACGTGTCCCTAGGGCAGACGTGGGCTTGCCACCAGGCGCCATACCCAGAACTCGCAGATACAGCTCCCTGGAAGAAAGGGCAACCAGATGCCATCTTCCTCCAAGAGGTGGCAGCGTTGGGGGTGGCAGGGGGTGTGTCGGGGAAGATGAGGGGACAGTCCCCCACAGCTCCCCATCCCAGTGCACGGGCGCTGTGCAGGGTTCATGTCGCCTCTCCTTTTCTATGGGGAAGGCACTGGCCTAGTCCCCGAGTCCGCCTGAACGCCAGAGCAAAAAGCCAAGCCTTACTACGCCAGGAGATGGCAGTTTGCAGGGAATGTCAACCTAGGCCACGCACGCTGCTGCGGGGTGGTGGCTGTGTCTGCGAAGTTCAGCCTGGCACGGTGAACCCAGGGTGCAACCATGGAGCACGGGAAAGCAAGGCCCAAGATCACCAGCTCTCCCGCAGATCTCCTTCCCTGACGCGACAGAGCGAACGCCCAAAGCCTTGCTGAGGAAGCAGCAGCGAAGTGCGGTTCAGGCCAAACTGTAAACCTCATCGAAAGCATAGCATTCGCGGGGAAAAAATAGTCGGTTCTCTGGGCTGCTGTTGCTGCTTGCTTGAGCTAGTATTGGCAGCATGGTGGCAGAATCCTGCATAGAGAGAAAGCCTCTTTTCCTGGGCATCCCCTCTAGCAAAGCACTGCATTCTTGGGGAAAACTGAGTCGGTTCTCTGTGATGCAGATGCCGCTTGTCTGAACATAGTCTCCGAAGCACGGTGTAAGAAACCCGCATTGAGCGAAATCCTCTTGACCCGGGCATCCCCTCTACTTGAGAGAGAAGCGTGGTTGTGCCTGTGGAAACAGTCTTAACGAAAGGTCATGAAACAGGAGAGCATGCATTGCAAAAATAGCGGGCAGGTGGCAAGACAAGTGTCACCCTCTCCGTTTGCTTAGAAATCAGAGTCTGTTCTGCGGGCTGCTGCTCCTGCTTGCCTAGGCCAAGTCTCAAGTTGGGAGAAACCACCCTACAGCGAAAGCCTCTTTGACCAGGCTCCTCATCTGGGAATGCACAGCATTCGTTGGGAAATCTGAGTGGCTTTGTGGGATGCTGCTGCTTCTTGCCTGAGCTAGTCTGCACAGCACGGTGGAAGAACCCCGCATGGAGCGAAATTCTCTTGGCCCTAGCATCCCCACTGCCTGCGAGAGAAGCGTGGATGCACATCTGGAAAGGGCCTTAAGGATAGGGACACGGCTGTCACCTTTCTCCCGGGAGCAAGTCTGGGGAAGGAGCAGAACGCCTCCCCTGGAGAAGAGAAGGAGCCTTTGGCCTTGTTGTCGGGAAACAGTCGCAAAGCAGGAGAGCCTGCCCTGGGAAGAACAGCGGGACAGTGTCCAGACAAGCGTCACCCGCTCCCTGTGCGTAGAGACGGAAGCCTGGTTTTAGGAAGACACGAGGGGACGGCTAGACGCGCATACTCCATTCTGAGGAAGGAGTCTGGGCAGAAGGCAGGCCTGTTCTGTGTGCCTCCTGTCCCAAGGGGACAGAATCTCCAAGGCCACCTGTCCCTAGGGCAGACGTGGGCTTGCCACCAGGTGCCATACCCAGAACTCGCAGATACAGCTCCCTGGAAGAAAGGGGAGCCAGATGCCATCTTCTTCCAAGAGGTGGCAGGGCTGACATTGTGAGAGTGCAGAATGTGGCAGAGCACTAGGCCCCTGGCCTTGGGACCAAGGTCAGGACCCTCCTTGTTGCAACCCTAGGGTCCGCATTGGGAGGAGGTTCCAGAATCAGTGCTCTGCTCAGGGTGAGAAGGCCTTACTTAGCAAGGAAACAAGCACCAGCACAGGAGAGAGAAACAGGAACAAGGGAGACACTGGGGGTTTCGCCCTCAGCCCTGGAGCCCACAGATCCTGCTCCTGTGAGACACACAAAAGCAGAGATAGAAACAGACACAGACACAGAGACAAAGACAAAGACAGAGACAAACACTGAACACCGGAGAGAGGGAACCAGCAGAAGTGCCAGATGTTCCTCCATCAGCTTGGAAATGACAGCCAAACAATTTTTACCCTTATCAGTCCCACGGGCCATCCATCCTAGGAGGATGGATGCGGGAATGCCCGCGGACAACTATGCGAACTGGCCAGTACATGGGCCCAGACGAGGCCCTTGGACTTCAAACTAATGGAAGTCACGGGAAGTCTGTGTCCTAAAGGTCAGAAGCCATGCACATGCACTTGCCACGGTGGATGGGATTCAGGCAAGAGGAAGTGGTTTTGCTGGATCCCAGAGCAGGTCCAGGCCGCTCTGGGCTATGTTCCATTCCCCCGCCCATCCCCAGGCACACTCATGCCTTGCCAAGTGTGTGCACCAGACTCCGGGGAGTCCGGGGATGGAACGCTTGGAGAGGGCCTACCCCTGATGGCATCCCCAGAAGAAGAAGCCAGAACACCCCCAATGTGAAGACAGGGAGAATGAGGAGGACCTGAGAGACACAGGATGTGTGCAGGCTCACAGTCCAGGGCAGGAGCAGGAGCCTGGTCTGAACCCAGCTCTGTTCCCTCCCAGCGGAGAAAAAAGCTGCGCCCAGGCCTCCCAGGAGTTGTGGGGAGGCTGTGTGAGGTTCACTGGATGGACAGGGCATGGGGTGGAGTGTGAGCCTTGAGAAGCTGGGGGAGGGGCGCCCTCAGGGTGCTCTGGATGGAAGCAGGAAGTCCAGTAAGGAGCCCCCCAGGCAGTGGTGACCTTACTTCCCTGACGTCAGAGCCCCACGGAATTGGAAACCACTGATCCAGGCACCCACATTCCAGAGAAAACCACCCTGCCCAGCTCATTTCTGGGCACAGCCTGAAGGAAACAACATGTTCTTGTGCTGTCTACCTAAGCCCAGAGAATGCAGGCAGAGGAGACCTCGCCCGCCGGACAAGTCCCCTCACTGGGCAGGTCATGTCAGGCTTCGCCGATGCCTCTGGCCCTTTTGGCAAAAAGAATCGCAATGTGACACCGGGGGGCTCAGAGGCAGAGAGTCCCACACCTTCTGATTGACCTGTGTACCCATAGGTCTCCTCCCCGTGTGTATGTGTTTGTGTGTCTGTGTGTGTGTGTCTGTGTGTGTGTTTCTGTGTGGTTGTGTGTGTGTGTGTGTGTGTGTGTGTGTTTAAGAGAGCTCATCGGGGATGGAGATACCCTGAGCAGGAGCAGGCTTATGAGGGGTCCGATGTCTGGTTGGCAGGTCATGTTCACACCACAGGTTAAGGCAGGCTATGTGAGAGCAGGTATGGGGGCTGCTCCCTTTTGCCCAGGGTTTATCCTGAGACCCTGCAGTGACGGGTCAATGACCCAGGTACGGGCATAACACTAAGACTTAACACTGAAGCTGACCCTGACCCTGACCCTGACTGTGAGCCTGACCCAAAACCTAACCCTAGCCCTGACCCTGACCCTGACTGAGTTCCTGACCCGACACCTAACACTAAATCTAAGCCTGATGCTGACCCTGATCCGGACCCTGACCCTAAACCTAACCTGACCTTACTCTAACCCTTACTCATCCCCAAAAGTGATTCGGACTCTGACCGTAATCATTACACTGACCCTAGCCAAATCCTAACACTAACCTTAACACTGACTGATCTTTGAGCCTGACCCTAACTGTAACCCTAAAGGAAACCCTAAACCTGCCCCTAATAAGGACACTGAACCTAAACCTAACGCTGACCCTAATCCTAACCCTAACCCCTACCCTAACTCAAACATTAACCCTGACCCTACGCTGTCTAAGCCTAACACTAAACATAACCCTAATGCTAACTTAACCCTAACCAAAAACTCAAACCATTCCCCGGAATCTAAGCCTGACCCTGAACCGAAACTTGACCCTAAAACACAGCCTGACCCTGACCCTAAACTGACTCTTGCCCTGACCTTCACCCTGACGCTGACCCTGACACTGACCCTAATCCTAAGCCTGACCCTAACACTGACCCAAATCTAACCCTGCCCCTGACCTGAACCTGGACCCTAAACCAAAGCCTCACCCTGACCCTAAATCTGACCCTGGTCCTGACCTTCACCGTGACCCTGACCCTGACCCTGACCCTGACCTAAGCCTGACCGTAACCCTAACCCTAAACGTGACTGTGAGCCTGACCCTAACCGTAATCCTAAAGGTAACCCTAACCCTGACCTAATACCGACCTTGAACCTAAACCTAATGCTGATGCTAACCCTAACACTAACCCCTAACCTAACCCAAACCCTAAACCTGTCCTTAACACTGTCTAACCCTAACCCTAACCATAACCCTACTTCTAACCCTAATCCTAACCCCAAACACAAACCTTTCCCCTAAACCTAACCCTGACACTGAACCGAACATTGACCCTAAACCAAATCCTGACCCTGACCATAAACCGGACCCTGGACCAGACCTTCACCTGACCCCGACCCTAAACCTAACCCTGACAATAGCACTGACCCAAAACTAACCCTGTCCCTGACCTGAACGTGGACCCTAAACCAAAACCAGATCCTGACCCTAAACCTGACACTGGCTCTGACCTTCACCCGGATCCTGACCCAGACTCTGACCATAAACCGAAAGCTGACCCTAACAGTGACCCTGACCCTGACCCTAACACTAACCCTCACCTGACTGTTAGTCTGACCCTAATTCTAACCCTAAATGTAACCCTAACCCTGACCCTAACACGGGCCATGATGAAAAATAAAGATGACCCTAAACTACAACTAACCCCTAACCCTAACGCTGACCCAGACCCTAAATCGGTTTAACCCTAACGCTCAAACTAACTCTAATTCTCACCCTAACCCCATCCTTTAACCCAAACCTGACCCTATCCCTGACCCTGACCATAATACTAACCCTGAACTTTGCCAAAACTTGACTCTGATCCTAACCTTGACCCTAAACCGAGCCCTGACCCTGACGCTAAACCGAACCCTGGCGCTGACCCTAACCCTGACCCTAACACTGACACTGACGATGACCATAATCTTAACTCTGACTCAGACCGTGAGCCTGACCAGAACCCTAACCCTAACCCTAAAGCTAAGCCTGATCCTGACCCTAATCATAACCCAAAAACTAAACGTAAAGCTTACCTTAACCTAACCATGACCCTAACCCTGACCCTGACCCTTGACCATAACACTGAACCTGACCCTAATCCTAACCTTGACCCTGACCCTTACTCTGACACTAACTCTAACCCTGACACTGCCGGTGAGCCTGACCAAACACCTAACCCTGAGCCTAACCCTAAACCTGACCCCTACCCTAAACCTAACGATAACCCTGACCATAAAAATGTCTAACTGTAACTGTGACCCTACTCTAACCCTAACCTTAACCCTAACCCTAAAACCAACCAAAACCTCTGACCCTGACCCTGATTTTGAGCCTGACCCAAACCCTAACCACCCCTGACACTGACCCTGAACCTGACCATGAGCCTGACCTGAACCGTAAGCCTAAACCAAAGCCTAACACTGACCCTGATTCGGATCCTGAACCTAAACCTAACCCTGACCTTATACTAACCCTGACTCAGACCCTAACCGAGACCCTGACCCTGACCTAAACTTGACACTAACCCAAACCCTGACCATGAGTGTGAGCCTGACCGTAACCCTAACCCTAAATGTAACCCTACACGCTGTCCTTAATATGGACCCAGAACCTAAAACTAATGCTGGCTCTAAGGTAAAACTAAACCCTAACTTAACCCAAATGCTAACCCTGACCCTAACACAGTCTAACCCTAATCCTAACAATAACCTTACTTCTAACCCTAACCCTAACACCAAACCCTAACCTTTCCCCTGAACCTAACCCTATGACCCTAACCCTATCCCTGACCCAAACCTAACCCTGACCCTGATCCGAACCTTGCCCTTAAACCAAAACGTGACGCTGACCCTAAATCTGACCCTGTCCCTGATCGTCACCCTGACCCTGACACGGACCCTGACCCAGAACTTAACCCTCAACCTAACACTGACCCATTCCTGACCCTAACACTAACCCTGACACTGACATAAGCCAGACCCTAAACCTAACCATAAACGTAAACCTGACCCTGTCCCTATCATGGGCCATGACCCAAAACCTAACGCTGACCCTAACCATAACACTAACCCCTAACCCTAACCCTGACCCTGACCCAAACCCTGACTAAACCTAACCCTCAAGCTAACTGAACCCTAACCCTACCCTGTCATGTGGTTTGCCGGGAGGATGAGAGCTCCTCAGACCCTTGGGAGAGCTACCCACCGCATCCATGTGGGAACATGACCTCGGAAATCCTCAGACAGCTAGCCTCATATGTGTTTGAGCACTCGCATACACACACACACACACACACACACACACACACACACACAGACATACATACACATACTGACACACACCCCGCTCTACAAAGCTAGGGGTCAGAGGTGGACACCTAGGGAAAATGGTGGGTAAAAAGGGTGAAAGAAGAAAGAGGTTGGAGACAGCTCGGCCATGGGGTCAGGGGCATCAGGACTCCTGGCCAGGACCGAGATCCATAGCATGGGGAGGGGAGACAGGATGGGCTGATGGTCAAGGGGTCCCCAAGGGGCCCAGGGGCTTTGCAAGGGCACTGGTGGGGACAGTGTCTGGGGTCTGGTGTCCATCACTACCCTGGACTAGTGGAAGAAGGAAGAGGTAACCACCCTATCAATGGGGCCATAGAGACAGGGTGTCCCTAGTCTCCCACAGGCTTGTAGAAGAGCCTGTTGGCCTTGAATCTCTATGTGACACCCACTGTGCTCCCAGTCTTGGGTACATGCTTTTTACTCCCTCGAAGTCCTTCTGAGCAGAAGACAGCCTGGAGGCTTGGGGGGCTGACATTGTGAGCTTGCAGAATGTGGCAGAGCACTAGGCCCCTGGCCTGGGGATCAAGGTCAGGACCCTCCTTGTTGCAGCCTCAGGGTCCCCATTGGGAAGAGGTTCCAGAGTCAGTGCTCTGCTCAGGGTGAGAAGGCTTTACATAGCAAGGAACCAAGCACCAGCACAGGAGAGGAAAACAGGGACAAGGAAGACACCGGAGATTTCGCCCATCAGCCCTGGAGCCCACACATCCTGCTCCTGTGAGAAAAACCAAAACAGAGACAGATGCAGACGCAGACACAGAGACAAAGACAAAGACAGAGACAGAGACAGAGACAGACACTGAACACAGGAGAGAGGGAACCATCAGAAGTGCCAGACTTTCCTCCAGTAGCTTGGAAATGACAGCCAAACATTTTGTCCCCTTATAAGTCCCACGGGCCATCCATCCTAGGAGGATGGATGCGGGAATGCCCGCGGACCACTGTGGGGGCTGGCCAGTGAATGGGCGCAGACGAGGCCCTTGGATTTCAACCAAATGGAATTCCCGGGATGTCTGTGTCCACAAGGTCAGAAGCCATGCACTGCAACCTTGCCATGGGGGATGGAATACAGGCAGGAGGAGGGTGGTTTTGCTGGATCCCAGAGCAGATCCAGGCCTCTCGGGGCTATATTCCATTCTCCCGCCCATCCTCAGGCACACCCTTGCCTTGCCAAGTGTGTGCACCAGACTCCTGGCAGAGCGGGGATGGAACACATGGAGAGGGCCTACCTCTGATGGCATCCCCAGAAGAAGAAGCCAGAACACCCCCAATGTGCAGACAGGGAGACTGAGGAGGCCCTGAGAACCACAGGATATGTGCGGGCTCACAGTCCTGGGCAGGAGCAGGAGCCCGGTCTGAACCCAGCTCTGTGCCCTCCCAGCGGAGACAACAGCTGCACCCAGGCCTCCCAGGTCTTGGGGGGAGGCTCTGTGTGGGTCACTGGATGGACAAGGCATGGGGTGGAGGGTGAGCCTTGAGAAGCTGGGGGAGGGGCGCCCTCAGGGAGCTCTGGATGGGAGCAGAAAGTCCGGTAAGGAGCCCCCAGGCAGTGGTGACCTTACAATCCTGATGACAGAACCCAACGGAATTGGAACCCACGTATCCAGGTACCCACATTCCATAGAAAACCACCCTATGCAACTCATTTCTGAGCACAGCATGAAGGAAACGACATGTTCTTGTGCTGTCTCCCGAAGGCCAGAGAATGCAGGCCGTGGAGATCTCGCCCCCCAGACAAGGCCCTCACTGGGCAGGTCATGTCAGGCTTCCCTGACTTCTCTTGCCCTTTTGGCAAAAAGTATCGCAGGTGACACCGGGGAGCTCAGAGTCAGAGAGTTCCACAACTTCTGATTGACCCGTGTACCCATAGGTCTCCTCCACATGAGTATGTGATGTGTGTGTGTGTGTGTGTGTGTGTGTGTGTGTGTGTGTGTGTAAAAAGAGCTCATCAGGGGTGGAGATGCCCCGAGCAGGAGCAGGCTTATGAGGGGTCCGATGCCTGGTTGGCAGGTCATGTTCAAGCCCCAGGTTAAGGCAGGCTATGTGGGAGCGGGTGTGGGGGCTGCTTCCTTTTGCCCAGGGTTTACCTGAGACCCTGCAGTGACGGGTCAATGACCCAGGTGTAGGCATAACACTAAGACTAAACACTGACCCTGACACTTACCCTGACCCTGACTGTGAGCCTGACCCAAAACCTAACCCAACCCTGACCCTGACCCTGACCCTGACTGAGATCCTGACCCGACACCTAACACTAAATCTAAGCCTGATGCTGACTCTGATCCGGACGCTGAACCTAAACCTATCCTGACCTTACTCTAACCCTTATTCATCCCCAAATGGGACTCTGACTCTGACCGTAATTATTACACTGACCCTAACCAAATTCTAACACTAACCCTAACAATGACCGATCTTTGAGCCTGACCCTAACCATAACCCTAACGGAAACCATAACCCTGCCCCTAATAAGGACACTGAACCTAAACCTAACGCTGACCCTAACCCTAACACTAACCCCTACCCTAACTCAAACCCTAACTCTGACCCTACGCTGTATAACCCTAACACTAATCATAACCCTACTGCTAACCTTAACCCTAACCAAAAACTCAAACCGTTCCCCTGAAACTAAGCCTGACCCTGAATCGAAACTTGACCCTAAAACACAGCCTGACAATGACCCTATACTGACTCTGGCCCTGACCTTCACCCTTACCCTGACCCTGACACTGACTCTAAACCTAACCCTGACACTAACACTGACCCAAAACTAACCCTGCCCCTGACCTGAACCTGGACCCTAAAACAAAGCCTCACCCTGACCATAAATCTAACCCTGGCCCAAGCCTTCACACTGACAATGACCCTGACCCTGACACTAATCCTAAGCTTGACCCTGACCTAAGCCTGACCCTAACCCTAACCCTGAACGTGACTGTGAGCCTGACCCTAACCGTAATTCTAAAGGTAACCCTAACCCTGACCTAATACCGACCTTGAACCTAAACCTAATGGTGATGCTAACCCTAACACTAACCCCTACCCTAACCCAAACCCTAAACCTGTCCTTAACACTGTCTAACCCTAACCCTAACCATAACCCTACTTCTAACCCTAATCCTAACCCCAAACACAAACCTTTCCCCTAACCCTAACCCTGACACTGAACCGAACATTGACCCTAAACCAAATCCTGTCCCTGACCATAAACTGGACCCTGGCCCAGACCTTCACCTGACCCTGACCCTAATCCTAACCCTGACAATAGCACTGACCCAAAACTAACTCTGTCGCTGACCAGAACGTGGACCCTAAACCAAAACCAGATCCTGACCATAAACCTGAGAATGGCCCTGAACTTCACCCTGACCCTGACCCAGACTCTGAACGTAAACCGAAACCTGACCCTAACAGTGACCCTGACACTGACCCTAACACGAACACTGACACAGACTGTGAGTCTGACCCTAATTCTAACCCTAAACGTAACCCTGACCCTGACACTAAACGGGCCGTGATGCAAAAAATAACGATGACCCTAAACTACAACTAACCTCTAACCCTAACGCTGACCCTGACTCTAACCTGGTCTAACCCTAATGCTCAAACTAACTCTACATCTCACCCTAACCCTATCCTTTAACCCTATCCCTGACCCTGACAATAACCATAACCCTGAACTTTGCCTAAACCTGTCCCAGATCCTAACCTTGACCCTAACCCAAACCCTAACCCTGACCCTAACACAGTCTAACCCTAACCTTAACCATAACCCTACTTCTAACCCTAACCCTAACACCAAACCCTAACCATTCCCCTGAACCTAACCCTGACTATGACCCTAACCCTAACCCTGACCCAAACCTAACCCAGACCCTGACCTGAAACTTGCCCTTAAACCAAAACGTGATGCTGACCCTAAATCTGACCCTGTCCCTGATCTTCACCCTGGCCCTGACACGGACCCTGACCCTAAAACTAACCCTCACCCAAACACTGACCCATTCCTGACCCTAACACTAACCCTGACCCTGACTGTAAGCCAGACCCTAAACCTAACCATAAAAGTAAACCGAACCCTGACCCTATCATGGGCCATGACCCAAAACCTAACGCTGACCCTAACCATAACACTAACCCCTAACCCTAACCCTGACCCTGACCCAAACCCTGACTAAACCTAACCCTCAACCTAACTGAACCCTAACCCTAACCCTGTCATGCGGTTTGCCTGGAGGATGAGAGCTCCTCAGATCCTTGGGAGAGCTACCCACCACATCCTGTGTGGGAATATAACCTCAGACATCCTCAGACAGCTAGACTCATGTGTTTGAGCGCTCGCAAACACAGACACGCACACCCACACCCACACACAAACAAACACACACACACTCACACTCACACACACCCCGCTCTACACAGCTAGGGGTCAGAGGTGGACACCAATGGAAAATGGTGGGTAAAAAGTGTGAAAGAAGAAAGAGGTTGGAGACAGCTCGGCCATGGGGTGAGGGGCATCAGGGCTCGTGGCCAGGACCGAGATTCATAGCATGGGAAGGGGAGACAGGATGGGTTGATGGTCAAGGGGTGCCCAAGGGGCCCAGGGGCTTTGCAAGGGCACTGGGTGAGGACAGTGTCTGGGGTCTGGTGTCCATCACCACCCTGGACTACTGGAAGTAGGAAGAGGTAACAACCTGTGTGGACAGAGCTACAACACCAAAGGCCTCCCCTTACTCTTCTATCAATGGGGCCATAGATACAGGGTGTCCCTAGTCTCCCACAGGCTTGTAAAAGAGCCTGTTGGCCTTGAATCTCTATCTGACACCCACTGTGCTCCCAGTCTTGGGTAAAAGCTTTCTACTCCCTTGAGGTCCTTCTGAGCAGAAGAGAGCCTGGAGGTTCGGGGGGCTGACATTGTGAGGTTGCAGAATGTGGCAGAACACTAGGCCCCTGGCCTGGGGACCAAGGTCAGGACCCTTCTTGTTGTAGCCTCAGAGTCCCCATTGGGAAGAGATTCGAGAGTCAGTGCTCTGCTCAGGGTGAGAAGGCCTTACTTACCAAGGAACCAAGCACCAGCACAGGAGAGGGAAACAGGGACAAGGGAAACACCGGATGGTTTGCCCATCAGCCCTGGAGCCCACAGATCTTGCTCCTGTGAGACACACACAAAAAAAGACAGACGCAGACACAGACACAGAGACAAGGCAAAGAAAGAGACAGAGAGAGACACTGAACACAGGAGAGAGGGAACCAGCAGAAGTGCCAGACTTTCCTCCATCAGCATGGAAATGACAGCCAAACATTTTGTCCCCTTATAAGTCCCACGGGCCATCCATCCTAGGAGGATGGATGTGGGAATGCCCGCGGACCACTGTGGGGGCTGGCCAGTGAATGGGAGCAGACGAGACCCTTGGATCTCAACCAAATGGAATTCCCATTTGGACACAGACACATGTCTGTGTCCACAAGGTCAGAAGCCATGCACTGCAACCTTGCCATGGGGGATGGGATTCAGGCAGGAGGATGGTGGTTTTGCTGGATCCCAGAGCAGATCCAGGCCTCTCGGGGCTATGCCCAATTCCCCCGCCCATCCCCAGGCACACCCGTCCCTTGCCAAGTGTGTGCACCAGACTCCTGGCAGAGCGGGGATGGAACACATGGAGAGGGCCTACCTCTGATGGCATCCCCAGAAGAAGAAGCCAGAACACCCCCAATGTGAAGACGGGGAGACTGAGGAGGCCGTGACAGCCACAGGATGTGTGCGGGCTCACAGTCCTGGGCAGGAGCAGGAGCCCTGTCTGTACCCAGCTCTGTGCCCTCCCAGCGGAGACAATAGCTGCACTCAGGCCTCCCAGGTCTTGGGTGGAGGCTGTGTGTGGGTCACTGGATGGACAGGGCATGGGGTGGAGTGTGAGCCTTGAGCAGCTGGGGGAGGTGAGCCCTCAGGGAGCGCTGTATGGGAGCAGGAAGTCCGGTAAGAAGCACCCAGGCAGTGGCGACCTTACTTTCCTGATGACAGAGCCCAACGGAATTGGAACCCACGTATCCAGGTACCCACATTCCATAGAAAACCACCCTGCACAGCTCATTTCTGGGCACAGCATGAAGGAAATGACATTTTCTTGTTCTGTCTACCGAAGCCCAGAGAATGCAGGCAGAGGAGAGCTTGCCCCCTAGACAAGTCCCCTCACTGTGCAGATCATGTCAGGCTTCCCTGACGTCTCTGGCCCTTTTGGCAAAAAGAACCGCAAGGTGACACCCGGGGGCTCAGAGTCAGAGACTCTCACACCTTCTGATTGACCCGTGTAGCCGTAGGTCTCCTCCACGTGTGTGTGTGTGTGTGTGTGTGTGTGTAAAGAGAGCTCATCAGGGGTGGAGATGCCCTGAGCAGGTGCAGGCTTATGAAGGGTCCGATGCCTGGTTGGCAGGTCATGTTCACGCCCCGGGTTAAGGCAGGCTAGGTGGAAGCAGGTGTGGGGGCAGCATCATTTTGCCCAGGGCTTATCCTGAGACTCTGCACGGACTGGTCAATGACCCAGGTGCGGGTCTAACCCTAAAACTAACCCCTGACCCTGACCTTGACCCTGACCCTGACTGTGAGCCTGACCCAAAACCTAACCCTAGCCGTGACCCTAACCCTGACCCTGACTGAGATACTGACCCGAATTCTAACACTAAATCTAAGCCTGAGGCTGACCCTGATCCAGACCCTGAACCTAAACCTAACCTGACATTACTCTAACCCTGACTCATCTAACCGTGACTATGACTCTGACCCTAATCATTACCCTGACCCTAACCAAATCCTATCACTAACCCTAACACTTACCGATCTTTGAGCCTGACCCTAACCGTAACCCTACAGGTAACCCTAACCCTGCCCCTAATAAGGACCCTAAACCTAAACCTAATGCTGACCCTAACGCTAACACTAACCCTTACCCAAATTCAAACAACAACCCTTACCCTACACTCTCTAACCCTATCACTAAACATAACCCTACTGCTAACCCTAACCCTAACCAACAACTCAAACAGTTCCCCTGAAACTAACCCTGACCCTGATCCGAAACTTGACCCTAAAACACAGCCTGACCATGACCCTAAACTGACTCTGGCCCTGACCTTCACCCTGACCATGACCCTGACCCTGATTCTAAACCTAACCCTGACCCTAACACTGACGCAAAACTAACCATGCCCCTGACCGAACCTGGACCCTAAACCAAAGCCTCACCCTGACCCTAAATCTGACCCTGGCCCTGACCTTCACCCTGACCATGACCATGACCCTGATTCTAAACCTAACCCTGACCCTAACACTGACCCAAAACTAACCCTGCCCCTGACCCGAACCTGGACCCTAAACCAAAGCCTCACCCTGACCCTAAATCTGACCCTGGCCCTGACCTTCACCCTGAACCTGACCCTGACTCTGAATCTAATCCTAAGCCTGACCCTGACCTAACCCTAACCCTAACCCAAACCCTTACCATGACTGTGAGCCAAACCCTACCTGTAATCCTAAAGGTAACCCTAACCTTGACCTAATACCGACCGTGAACCTAAACCTAATGCTGACGCTAACCCTAACACTAACCCATACCCTAACGCAAACCCTAACCCTGACCTTATCGCTGTCTAACCCTAACCCTAAACATAACCCTACTTCTAACCCTAATGCTAACCCCAAACACAAACCTTTCCCCTAAACCTAACCCTGACACTGAATCGAACATTGACCCTAAACCAAATCCTGTCCCTGACCATAAACCGGACCTTGGCCCAGACCTTCACCTGACCTTGACCCTAAACCTAACGCTGACAACAGCACTGACCCAAAACTAACCCTGTCCCTGACCTGAACGTGGACCCTAATTCAAAACCAGATCCTGACCCTAAACCTGACCATGGCCCTGACTTTCACCCTGACCCTGACCCAGACCCTGACCATAAACCTAAACCTGACCCTAACAGTGAACCTGACCCTGAACCTAACACTAAACCTGAGCCTGACTGTGAGTCTGACCCTAACTCTAACCCTAAACGTAACCCTGACCCTGACCCTAACACAGGCCATGACGCGAAATATAACGATGACCCTAACCCTACAACTAACCCCTAACCCTAACGCTGACACTGACCCTAACCCTGTCTAACACTAAACACTCAAACTAACTCTAATTCTTACCCTAACCCTATCCATTAACACTAAACCTGACCCTATCCCTGACCCTGACCATAACCCAAACCCTGAACTTTGCCAAAACTTGACTCTGATCCTAACCTTGACCCTAAACAGAAACCTGACCCAGACCATAAACCGAACCCTAGCTCTGACCCTAACCCTGACCCTAAAACTGACACTGACGCTGACCATAAACCTAAGTCTGACCCAGACCATGAGCTTGACCAGTACCCTAAACCTAACGCTAACCCTGATCTGGACCCTAATCATAACACAGAATCTAAACGTAAAGCTGACCTTATCCTAACAATGACCCTAATCCTGACGCTGACCCTGACCCTAACACTGAACATGAACCTAATCCTAACCCTGACCCTGACTTTTACTCTGACACTAACCCTAACCTTGACACAAACTGTGAGCCTGACCATAAACCTAACCCTGAACCTAACCCTAACCCTGACCACTACCCTAAGCCTAATGATAACCCTGACCCTAACAATGTCTAACCCTAACCGTGACCCAAACTCGAACCCTAAACTTAACCCTAACCCTAAAACTAAACGAAAACTCTGACCCTGAACCTGACTGTGAGCCTGACCCAAAACCTAACCAGCCCTGACGCTGACCGTGACCCTGACCATGAGCCTGACTGGAAGTCTAAGCCTAATCCAAAGCCTAAAGCTGACCCAGATTCAGACCCTGAACCTAAACCTAACCCTGAGCTTAAACTAACCCTGACTTAGACCCTAAACCCTGACCCTGACCTAACCTTGACGATAACCCTAAACCTCACCATGACTGTGAGCCTGATCCTAACCCTAACCCTAAATGTAACCCTAAACACTGACCCAAATACGGACCCAAACTTAAAACTAATGCTGACACTAATGGTAAAACTAAACCCTACCGTAACCGAAACCCTAACCTGACCCTAACACAGTCTAACCCTAAACCTAATATTACCCTACTTCTAACCCTACCCCTAACACCAAACCCTAACCTTTCCCCTGAACCTAACGCTGACCTGACCCTAAACCTAACCCTAAACCTGACCCAAACCTAACCCTGAACCTGACCTGAACCATGCCCCTAAATCAAAACCTGACACTGACCCTAAATCTGACCCTGTCCCTGACCTTCACCCTGACCCTGACACTGACCCTGACCATAAACCTAACCCTCACCCTAACACTGACCCAGACACGGACCCTAACACTAACCCTGACCTTGACGGTGAGCCTGATCCTAAACCTAACCATAAACGTAAACCTGACCCTGACCCTAACAAGGGCCATGACCCGAAACCTAACGCTGACCCTAATACTAACACTAACCCCTAACCCTAAACCTGACCCTGACCGAAACCCTGTCTAAACCTAACCATCAACCTAACTCTAACGCTAACCCTAAACCTCCCATAAGATTTGCCTGGAGGAGGAGGGCTTCTCAGATCCTTGGGGAGATCTACCCACCCCATCTCATGTGGGGACATTACCTCGGATATCCCCAGACAGCTAGAGGCATATGTGTTTGAGCGCTGACATGCAGACACACACACACACACACACACACACACAATCACACACACAAACAAACACACACCCCGCTCTGCCCAGCTAGGGGTCAGAGGTGGACACCAAGGGAAAATGGTGGGTAAAAAGGGTGAAAGAAGAAAGAGGTTGGAGACAGCTCGGTCATGGGGTCAGGGGCATCAGGACTCCTGGACAGGATCGAGATCCAAAGCATGGGGAGGGGAGACAAGACGGGCTGATGGTCAAGGTGTTTCCAAGGGGCCCAGGGGTTTTGAAAGGGCACTGGGTGGGAACAGTGTCTGCAGTATGGTGTCCATCACCACCCTGGACTACTGGAAGTGGGAAGAGGTAACCACACTGTGTGGACAGGGTTACAACACTGAAGGCCTACCCTTACTCTTCTATCAATGGGCCCATAGAGATATGGTGTTCCTAGTCTCCCACAAGCTTGTAGAAGAGCCTGTTGGCCTTGAATCTCTATCTCTGACCAACTGTGCTCCCAGTCTTGGGTACATGTTTTCTACTCCCTTGAGGTCCTTCTGAGCAGAAGACAGACTGGAGGCTCGGGGGGCTGACATTATGAGCTTGTAGAATGTGGCAGAGCACTAGGCCCCTGGCCTGGGGATCAAGGTCAGGACCCTCCTTGTTGCAGCATCAGGGCCCCACTGGGAAGAAGTTGAAGAGTCAGTACTCTGCTCAGGGTGAGAAGGCCTTACATAGCAAGGAACCAAGCACCAGCACAGGAGAGGGAAACAGGGACGAGGGAGACACCGGAGGATTCGCCCATCAGCCCTGGAGCCCACAGATCATGCTCCTGTGAGACACACAAAAACAGAGACAGACGCAGACACAGACACAGAGACAAAGATAAAGACAGAGACAGAGACAGAGACAGACACTGAACACAGGAGAGAGGGAACCAGCAGAAGTGCCCGATTTTTCTCCATCAGCTTGGAAATGACAGCCAAACATTTTGTCCCCTTATAAGTCCCACGGGCCATCCATCCTAGGAGGACGGATCCGGGAATGCCCGCGGACCACTGTGGGGGTTGGCCAGTACATGGGCGCAGACGAGGCCCTTGGACCTCAATCTAATGGAAGTACCGGGAAGTCTGTGTCCACAAGGTTGGAAGCCATGCACTGCAACCTTGCCACGGGGGATGGGATACAAGCAGAAGTAGGGTCGTTTTGATGGATCCAGGAGCAGATCCAGGCATCTCTGGGCTATGTTCCATTCCCCCGCCCATACCCAGGCATACCCGTGCCTTGCCATGTGTGTGCACCAGACTCCAGGAAGAGCAGGGATGGAACGCATGGAGAGGGCCAACCCCTGATGGCATCCCCAGAAGAAGAAGCCAGAACACCCCCAATGTGCAGACGGGGTGACTGAGGAGGCCCTGAGAGCCACAGGATGTGTGCGGGCTCACAGTCCTGGGCAGGAGCAGGAGCCTGGTCGGAACCCAGCTCTGTGCCCTCCCAGCGGAGACAACAGCTGCACCCAAGCCTCCCAGTTCTTGGGGGGAGGCTGTGTGTGGGTCACTGGATGGGCAGGGCATGGGGTGGAGGGTGAGCCTTGAGCAGTTGGGGGAGGGGGCGCCCTCAGGGAGAGCAGATGGGATGGATGGGAGCAGAAAGTCCGGGAATGAGCCCCAAGTCAGTGGTGACCTTACTTTCCTGACGACAGAGCCCAACGGAATTGGAACCCACATATACAGGCACCCACATTCCAGTGAAAACCACCCTGACCAGCTCATTTCTGGGCACAGCCTGAAGGAAACGACTGTTCTTGTGCTCTCTACCGAAGCCCAGAGAATGCAGGCAGAGGAGAGATCGCCCGCCAGACAAGTCCCCTCACTGGGCAGGTCATGTCAGGCTTCCCCGACGTCTCTTGCCCTTTTGACAAAAAATCGCAAGCTGACACCGGGGGGGCTCAGAGTCAGAGAGTCCCACACTTTCTGATTGACCCATGTACCTATAGGAATCCTCCCCGTGTGTATGTGTGTGTGTGTGTGTGTGTGCATGTGTGTGTGTGTGTGTGTGTGTGTGTGTGTGTGTGTGTAAAGAGAGCTCATAGGGGGTGGAGGTGCCCCGAGCAGGAGCAGACTTTTGAAGGGTCCGATGCCTGGTTGGCAGGTCATGTTCACGCCCCAGGTTAAGGCAGGCTAGGTGGGAGTGTGTGTGCTGACTGCACCCTTTTGTCCAGGGTTTATCCTTAGATCGTGCAGGGACTGGTCAATGACCCAGGTGCGGCGCAAACCCTAATACTAACCCCTGACGCTAACCCTAACCCTAAACCTAACCCTAACCCTAACCCTAACCCTAACCCTAATTCTTACCCAGACCGTGAGCCTGGCCAGAACCCTAACCCTAAAGCTAACCCTGATCCTGACCTAATCATAACCCAGAATCTAAAATAAAGCTGACCTTATCCTCACCATGACCCTAACCCCAACCCTGACTCTGACCCTAACACTGAACCTGACCCTAATCCTAACCATGACCCTGACCCTTACTCTGACACTAAACCTAACCATGACACTGACTGTGAGCCTGACCGTAAACCTAACCCTGATCCTAACCCTAACCCTGACCCCTACCCAAAGCCTAACGATAACCCTGACCCTAACAATGTCTCACCCTAACACTGACCCTAACTCTAACCCTAACCTTAACCCGAACCCTAAAACTAACCGAAAGCTCTGACCTTGAACCTGACTGTGAGCCGGACCCAAAACCTAACCAGCCCTGATGCTGACCCTGACCCAGACCATGAACCTGACCCGAACCGTAACCCTAAACCAAAGCCTAACGCTGACCCTAATTCGGACCCTGAACCCAAACCTAACCCTGACTTTACACTAACCCTGACTTAGACCCTAAAAGACCCTGACCCTGATATAACCGTGACCATAACCCTAACCCTCAGCATGACGGTGAGTCTGACCCTAACTCTAACCCTAAACGTAACCCTAACCCTGACCCTAACTCAGGCCATGACGCGAAACATAAAGATGACCCTAAACCTACAACTAGCCCCTAACACTAACGCTGACCCTGACCCAACACGGTCTAACCCTAACCCTCAAACTAACTCTAATTCTCACCCTAATCCTATACTTTAACCCTAACCCTGACGCTATTCCAGACCCTGACTATAACCCTAACCCTAAACTTTGCCTAAACTTGACCCTGATCCGAAAGCTGACCCTAAACAGAACCCTGACCCTGACCCTAAACCGAACCCTGGAACTGACACTAAACCTTACTCTAACACTGACACTGACACTGACCATAAACCTAACTCTGACCCAGACCATGAGGCTGACAAGAACCCTAAGCCTAAAGCTAACACTGATCCTGACCCTAATCATAACCCAGAATATAAATGTAAAGCTGACCTTATACTAACCATGACCCTAAACCTGACCCTGATTCTGACCCTAACACTGAACCTGACCCTAATCCTAACCCTGACCCTGACTCTAAATCTGACAATAACCCTAACCCTGACACAGACTGTGAGCCTGACCATAAACCTAACCCTGAACCTAAACCTAACCCTGACCCCTACCCTAAGCCTAACGATATCCCTGACCCTAACAATATCTAACCCTAACCCTGACCCTAACTCTAACCCTGACATTAACTCTAACTGTAAAACAAACCGAAAAACCTGAACCTGAACCTGACTGTGAGCCTGACCCAACATAACCAGCCCTGACCCTCACCCTGAACCTGACCATGAGGCAGACCCTAACCCTTAACTAAACAAAAGCCTAAAGCTGACCCTGACTCAGACCCTGAATTTAACCAAACCCTGACCATACACTAACCCGGACTCAGAACCTAACCGAGAGCCTGAACCTGACCTAAACCCTAACCCTGACCATGACTGTGAGCCTGAACCTTAACCTAATTCTAAATGTAACCCTAAACGCTGACCCTAATACGGACCCAGAACCTAAAACTAACGCTGAACCTAATGGTAAAAATAAACCCTAGCCTAACCCAAACCCTAACCCTGAACCTAACAGTCTAACCCTAATCCTAAACATAATCCTAATTCTAACCCTAACCCTAACACCAAACCCTAACGTTGCCCCTGAACCTAAACCTGACCCTGACCCTAACACCAACCCTAACCATGACCCAAACCTAAACCTGACCCTGACCCGCACCTTGCCCGTAAACCCAAAACTGACCCTGACCCTAAATCTGACCCTGTCCCTGATCTTCACACAGACCCTGACACTGACCCTGATCCTAATCCTAACCCTCACCCTAACACTGACCCAGACTCTGACCCTCACACTTACCCTGACCCTGACTGTGATCCGGACCCTAAACCTAACCATAAACGTAAACCTGACCGTGACCAAAACACGGGCCATAACCCAAAACATAACGCTGACCCTAACCCTAACACAAACCCCTAACATTAACCCTGACCCTGACCCAAACCTGGACTAAACCTAACCCTCAACCTAACTATAACCCTACCCCTAACCCTCCCATGAGCATTGCCTGGAGGATGAGAGCTCCTCAGATGCTTGGGAAGAGCTACCCACCCCATCCCATGTGGGGACATGACATCGGACATCCCGAGAAAACTAGAGACATATGAGTTTGAGCTCACGCATGCACAGACACACACACACACACACACACACCGCTCTGCCCAGCTAGGGATGAGAGGTGGACATCAAGGGAAAATGATGGGTAAAAAGGGTGAAAGAAGAAAGAAATTGGAGACAGCTCGGCCATGGGGTCAGGGGCATCAGGACTCTTGGCCAGGACCGAGATCCAGAGCAAGGGGAGTGGAGACAGGACGAGCTGATGGTCAAGGGGTCCCGAAGGGGACCACGGGCTTTGCAAAGGCACTGGGTGGGGACTGTGTCTGGGTTCTGGTGTCCATCACCACCCTGGACTACTGGAAGTAGGAAGAGGTAACCACCCTGTGTGGACAGAGCTACAACACCGAAGGCCTCCCCTTACACTTCTATCAATGGGGCCATAGAGACAGGGTGTCCCTAGACTCCCACAGGCTTGTAGAAGAGCGTGTTGGCCTTGAATCTCTATCCGAGACCCACTGTGCTCCCAGTCTTGGGTACATGCTTTCTACTCCCTCGAGGTCCTTCTGAGCAGAAGACAGCCTGGAGGCTCGGGGGGCTGACATAGTGAGTTTGCAGAATGTGGCAGAGCACTAGGCCCCTGGCCGGGGGACCAAGGTTAGGACCCTCCTTGTTGCAGCTTCAGGGTCCCTATTGGGAAGAGGTTCCAGACTCAGTGCTCTGCTCAGGGTGAGAAGGCCTTACTTAGTAAGGAACCAAGCACGAGCACAGGAGAGGGAAACAGGGACAAGGGAGACACCGGCGGTTTCGTCCATCAACCCTGAGGCCCACAGATCCTGCTCCTGTGAGACAAACAAAAACAGAGACAGACGCAGACAAAGAGACAAAGACAAAGACAAAGACAGAGACAGACACAGAACAAAGGAGAGAGGAAACCAGCAGAAGTGCCAGATGTTCCTCCATTAGCTTGGAAATGACAGCCAAATATTTTGTCCCCTTATCAGTCCCAAAGGCCATCCCTCCTAGGAGGACGGATGCGGAAATGCCCGGGGACCACTGTGGGTCTGGCCAGTACATGGGCGCAGACGAGGCCCTTGGACCTCAACCTAATGGATGTCCCAAGAAGTCTGTGTCCACAAGGTCAGAAGCCATGCACTGCAACCTTGCCACGTGAGATGGGATACAGGCAGGAGGAGGTTGGATTTGCTGGATCTCAGAGCAGATCCAGGCCTCTCTGGACTATGTTCCATTCCCCGCCCATCCTCAGGCACACCAGTGCCTTCCCAAGTGTGTGAACCAGAGTCTGGGAGACCGGGGATGGAACTCATGGAGAGGGCCTACCCCTGAATGCATGCCCTGAAGAAGAAGCCAGAACACCCCCAAAGTGCAGATGGGGAGACTGAGGAGGCCCTGAGAGCCACAGGATGTATGCGGGCTCACAGTCCTGGGCAGGAGCAGGAGCCTGGTGGGAACCCAGCTCTGTGCCCTCCCATCGGAGACAACAGCTTCACCCAGGCCTCCCAGCGGTTGGGTGGAGGCTGTGTGTGGGTCACTGGATGGACAGGGCATGGGGTGGAGTGTGAGCCCTGAGCAGCTGTGGTAGGGACGCACTCAGGGAGCTCTGGATGGGAGCAGCAAATCCGGGAATGAGGCCCCAGGCATGGTGAACTTACCTCCATGAAGACAGAGCCCAACGGAATTGGAACCCACCTATCCAGGCACCTACATTCCAGAGAAAACCACCCTGCCCAGCTCAATTTTGGGCATAGACTGAAGGACATGACATGTTCTTGTGCTGTCTATTGAATCCCAGAGAATGCAGGCAGAGGAGAGCTCACCCGCCAGACAAGTCCCCTCACTGGGCAGGTCATGTCAGGCCTTCCTGATGCCTCTGGCCGTATTGGCAAAAAGAATCACAAGGTGACACCGCGGGGCTCAGGTCAGAGAGTCCCACACTTTCTGATTGACCCGTGTAGCCCTAGGTCGCCTGCCCGTGTGTGTGTGTGTGTGTGTGTGTGTGTGTGTGTAAAGAGAGGTCATCGGGGGTGGAGATGCCAGAGCACGAGCGAGCTTATGAGGGGTCCGATGCCTGGTTGGCAGGTCATGTTCACGCCCCAGGTTAAGGCAGGCTAGGTGGGAGTGGGTGTGGGGGCGGCAGCCTTTTGCCCAGGGTTTATCGTGAGACCCTGAAGGGACTGGTCAATGACCCAGGTGCGGGTGTAAACCGAACACTAACCCCTGACCCTGACCCAGACAGTGAGCCTGACACAAAACCTAACCCTAGCCCTGACCCTGACTCTGACCATGACCGAGATCCTGACACAAACCCTAATCCTAAATCTAAGCCTGATGCTGACAATGATCCAGAACCTGATCCTAAACCTAACCTGACCTACTCTAACCCTGACTCATCCCTAACCGTGACCCTGACTCTGACCCTAATCATAACCCTGACCCTAACCAAAGCCTGACCCTAACACTAACAGTGACCGAACTTTGAGCCTGACCTTAACCGTAACCCTAAAGGTAACCCTAACCCTGACCCTAATAAGGAACCTGAACCTAAACCTAATGCTGACCCTAACCCTAACAGTAACCCCTACCCAATCCAACCCCTAACCTTGACACTATGCTGTCTAACCCTAAAACTAAACATAACCCTACTGCTAACCCTAACCCTAACCAAAAACTCAAACTGTTCCCCTGAAACTAACCCTGACCCTGAACCGAAATTTGACCCTAAAACAAAGCCTGACCCTGACCCTAAACTGACCCTGGCCCTGACCTTCACTTTTACCCTAACCCTGACCCTGACTCTAAACCAACCCTGACCCTAAAACTGACCCAAAACTAACCCTGCCCCTGATCCGAACCTGGACCCTAAACCAAAGCCTCACCCTGACCCTAAATCTGACCCTGGCCTTGACCTTCACCCTGACCCTAATCCTAAGGCTGACCCTGACCTAAGCCTGTCCCTAACACTAAACCTGACCGTGACTGTGAGCCCGACCCTAACCGTAATCCTAAAGTTAACCGTAACCCTGACCTAATACTGACCCTGAAACCTAATACTGATGCTAACCCAAACACTAACCCCTACCCTAAACCAAACCCTAACCCTGACCTTAACGCTGTCTAACCATAACCCTAACCATAACCCTACTTCTAACCCTAATCCTAAACCCAACCCCAAACCTTTCCCCTAAACCTAACCCTGACTCTGAACTGACGATTGACCCTAAACCAAATCCTGACCCTGACCATAAACCTGACCCAGGCCCAGACCATCACCTGACCCTGACCCTAAACCTAACCCTGACAATAGCACTGACCCAAAACTAACCTTGTCCCTGAGCTGAATGTGGACCCTAAACCAAAACCAGATCCTGACGCTAAACCTGACACTGGCCCAGACTTTTACACTGACCCTGACCCAGACCCTGACCATAAACCTAAACCTGACTCTAACAGTGAACCTGACCCTGACCCTAACACTAACCCTGACCCTGACTGTGAGTCTGACCCTAACTCTAACCCTAAACGTATCACTGACCTTTCGCTAACACGGGCCATGACGCAAAACATAACGATGACCCTAACCCTACAACTAGCCCCTAACCCTAATGCTGACCCTGACCCAACCCGGTCTAACCCTAACCCTCAAACTAACTCTAATTCTCACCCTAACCCCATACTTTAACCATAACACTGACCCTATCCCTGACACTGACCAAAACCCTCACCCTAAACTTTGCCTAAACTTGACCCTGATCCGAAAGTTGACCTTAAACAGAACCCTGACCCTGACCCTATACCAAACCCTGGCCCTGATCCTAAAACTTACTCTAACACTGACACTGACACTGACCAGAAACCTAACTATGACCCAGACCATGTTCCTGACCAGAACCCTACCCTAAAGCTAACCCTGATCCTGATTGTAATCATAAACCAGAATCTAAACGTAAAGTTGACCTTATCCTAAACATGACCCTAACCCTGACCCTGACACTGACCATAACACTGAACCTGACCCAAATCCTAACCCTGACCCTGACCCTTACTCTGACACTAACCCTAACCCTGACACTGACGGTGAGCCTGACCATAAACCTAACCTTGAACCTAACACTAACAATGACCCCTACCCTAAGTCTAACGATATTCCAGACCCTGCAATGTCTAACCCTAACCCTGACACTAACTCTAACCCTGACATTAACTCAAACCCTAAAACTAGCCGAAAACCCTGATAATAACCCTGACTGTGAGCATGACCTACCTAACCAGCACGGGCACTCACGCTGACCCCGACCATGAGCCAGACCAGAACACTAAACTAACCCAAAGCCTAACGCCGACCCTGATTTGGACCCTGCACTTAAACCTAACCCTGACCTTACACTAACCGTGATTAAGACCCAAACCGAGAGCCTGACCCTGACAAAACCTTGACCCTAACCCTAAACCTGACCTTGACTGTGAGCCTGATCCTAAAAAAACCAATAAATATAACCCTAAACGCTGACCCTAATACGGACCCAGAAACTAAAACTAACGCTGACCCTAAAGGTAAAACTAAACCCTACCCTAACCCAAACACTAACCCTGACCCTAACACAGTCTAACACTAACCCTAACCATAATGCTACTTCTAACACTAACCCTAACACCAAACCCTAACCTTACCCTGATCCTAACACTGACCTAACCCAAACCCTAATGCTAACCCTAACCCTGACCCAAACATAACTCTCATCCTGACAAGAACCTTGCCCCTTAACCAAAACCTGACCCTGACCAAAACTCTGACCCTGACCCTGACCTTCACCCTGACCCTGACCCTGACCCTAATCCTAAGCCAGACCCAGTCCTAAGCCTGACCGTAAACCTAACCCTACCCTAACCCTAAACCGAACTCTGACCCTGATCGTGAGCCTGACCAGAACCCTAACCCAAAGCTAAACATGATCCTGACTATAATCATAACCCAGAATATAAACGTAAAGCTGACCTTATCCTAACCATAACCCTAAACCTGACCTTGACCCTGACGCTAACACTGAACCTGACCCTAATCCTAACCCTGACCCTGACCCTTACTCTGACACAAACCCTAACCCTGACACTGACTGTGAGCCTGACCATAAACCTAACCCTAACCTAACCCTAACCCTGACTCCTACCTTAAGCCTATTGATAACCCAGACCATAACAATGTCGAACCCTAAGCCTGACACTCACTCTAACCCTAACATTAACCCTAACCCTAAATCTCACCGAAAAACCTGCCCCTGAGCCTGACTGTGAACCTGACCCAAACCTAATCAGCCCTGATCCTCACCATGATCCTGATCATGAGCCAGACCCGAACCCGAAACTAAACCAAAGCCTAATGCTGACACTGATTCGGACCCTGAACTTAAACCTAACCCAGACCTTACACTAAACCTGACTCAGACCCTAACCGAGAGTTTGACCCTGACCTAAACGTGACCCAAACCCGAACCCTGACCTTGACTGTGAGCCTGAAACTAAACCTAACCCTAAATGTAAACCTAAACCCTGACCGTTATATGGACCCAGAACCTAAAACTAAAGCTGACCCTAACGGTAAAACTAAACCCTACCCTAACCCAAACCCTAACCCTGACACTAACTCAGTCTAATGCTAACCCTTACCATAACCCTACTTCTAACACTAACGCTAACACCAAACACTAACCTTAACCTGAACCTAACCCTGACCCTAACACTAACCCTAATCCTGACCCAAACATAACCCTTATCCTGACACGAACCTTGCCTCTAAATCAAAACCTGACCCTGTCCCAAAATCGCACCCTGTCCCTGAACTTCACCCTGACCCAGACACTGACCCTGACACTAAACCTAACACTCACCCTAACACTAACCCAGAACCTGACCCTCACACTAAACCTGACCCTGACTGTGAGCCAGACCCTAAGACTAACCATAAACGTAAAGCTGACCCTGAGCCTAACACGGGCCATGACCCGAAACCTAACGCTGACTCTAACCCTAACACAAACCCCTAACCGTAACCCTGACCCTGACCCAAACCCTGTCTAAACCTAACTCTCAACCTAACTCTAACCCTACCCCTAACCCTCCCATGAGGTTTGCCTGGAGGATGAGAGCTCCTCAGATCATTGGGGAGAGCTACTCACCCCATCCCATGTGGGGACATAACCTCGGACATCACAAGACAGATAGAGGCATATGTTTTGAGCGCTCCCATAACACACACACACACACACACACACACACACACACACACACACCCTTCTCTGCCCAGCGAGGGGTCAGAGGTGGACACCAAGGGAAAATGGTGGGTAAAAAGGGGAAAAGAAGAAAGAGGTTGGAGACAGCTCAGCCATGGGGTCAGTGGCATCATACCTCCTGGCCAGGACCAATATCCAAAGCGTGGGGAGTGGAGACAGGATGAACTGATGGTCAAGGGGTTCCCAAGGCGACCAAGGGCTTTGCAAGGGCACTGGGTGGGGACAGTGTCTGGGGTCTGGTGTCCATCACCACCCTGGACTACTGGAAGTAGGAAGAGGTAACCATCCTGTGTGGACAGAGCTATAAAACCGAAGGCCTCCCCTTTCTCTTCTATCAATGGGGCCATAGAGACAGGGTGTCCCTAGTCTCCCACAGGCTTGTAAAAGAGCCTGTTGGCCTTGAATCTCTATCCGAGACCCACTGTGCTCCCAGTCTTGGGTACAAGCTTTCTACTCCCTCAAGGTCCTTCTGAGCAGAAGAAAGCCTGGAGGCTCGGGGGGCTGACATTGTGAGCTTGCAGAATGTGGCAGAGCACTAGGCCCCCGGCCTGGAGACCAAGGTCAGGAACTTCCTTCTTGCAGCTTCCGGGTCCACATTGGGAAGAGGTTCCAGAGTCCATGTTCTGCTCAGGGTGAGAAGGCCTTACTTACCAAGGAACCAAGCACCAGCACAGGAGAGGGAAACAGGGACAAGGGAGACAACGGCGGTTCCGTCCATCAGCCGTGGAGCCCACAGATCCTGCTCCTGTGAGACACACCAAAACAGAGACAGAACCTGAAACAGAGACAAAGACAAAGACAAAGACAGAGACACACAGTGAACACAGGAGAGAAAGAACCAGCAGAAGTGCCAGAATTTCCTCCATCAGCTTGGAAATGACAGCCAAACATTTTGTTCCATTATCAGTCCCATGGGCCATCCCTCCTAGGAGGACGGAAGCGGGAATGCCCGCGGACCACCAGGGGGGCTGGCCAGTACATGGGTGCAGACGAGGCCCTTGGACCTCAACCTAATGGAAGTCCCGGGAAGTCTGTGTCCACAAGGTCAGAAACCATGCACTGCAACCTTTCCACGGGGGATGAGATACAGGCAGGAGGAGGGTGGTTGTGCTGGATCCCAGTGGAGATCCAGGCCTCTCTGGGCTATATTCCATTCACCCATCCATCACCAACCACACCCGTGCCTTGCCAAGTGTGTGCACCAGACTCCTGGGAGAGCAGGGATGGAACGCATGGAGAGGGCCTACCCATAATTTCATCCCCTGAAGAAGAAGCCAGAACACCCACAATGTGCAGACGGGGAGACTGAGAGGCCCTGAGAGTCACAGGATGTGTCCGGGCTCACAGTCCTGGGCAAGAACAGGAACCCGGTCTAACCCCAGCTCTGTTACCCTCCCAGCGGAGACAACAGCTGCACCCAGGCCTCCCAGGGGTTGGGGGGAGGCTGTGTGTGGGTCACTGGATGGAGAGGGCATGGGGTGGAGTGTGAGCCCTGGGCAGCTGGGGTAGGGGCGCCCTCAGGGAGCTCTGGATGGGAGCAGGAAGTCCGGTAAGGAGCCCCCAGGCAGTGGTGACCCTACTTCCCTGACGACAGAGCCCAACGGAATTGGAACCCACGTATCCAGGCACCCACATTCCAGTGAAAACCACCCTGCCCAGCTCATTTCTGGGCACAGCCTGAAGGAAAAGACATGTTATTGTGCTGTCTTCTGAAGCCCAGAGAATGCAGGCAGAGGAGAGCTCGCCCGCCAGACAAGTCCCCCCACTGGGCAGGTCATATCAGGCCTCCCCGATGCCTCTGGCCATATTGGCAAAAAGAATCGCAAGGTGAAAGCGAGGGGCTCTAGTCACAGAGTCCCACACCTTCTGATTGACCCGTGCTACCCTAGGACTCCTCAGCGTGTGTGTGTGTGTGTGCGTGTGTGTGTGTGTGTGTGTGTGTGTTTGTAAAGAGAGCTCATCAGGGGTGGAGATGTCCCGAGCAGGAGCAGGCTTATGAGGGGTCCGATACCTGGTTGGCAGGTCATGTTCACGCCCCAGATTAAGGCAGACTAGCTGGGAGTGGGTGTGCCACTGCACCCTTTTGCCCAGGGTTTATCCTTAGAACCTGAAGGGACTGGTCAATGACCCAGGTGCGGGTGTAACCCGAACACTAACCCCTGACCCTGACCCTGACACTGACTGTGAGCCTGACCCAAAAGGGAACCCTAGACCTGACCCTGACTCTGACCCTTACCCAGATCCTGACCCAAACCCTAATCCTAAATCTAAGCCTGATGCTGACCCTGATCCAGACCCTGATCTTAAACCTAACCTGACCTACTCTAACCTTGACTCATCCCTAACTGTGACCTTGACTCTGACCATAACCATATCCCTGAACCAAAAAAACCCTGACCCTAATGCTAACACTGACCATACATTGAGCCTGACCTTAACCGTAACCCTAAAGATAACCCTAACCCTGACCCTAATAAGGACCCTTAACCTAAACCTAACGCTGACCCTAACCCTAACACTAACCCCTACCCAACCAAACCCCTAACCCTGACACTATGCTGTCTAACCTTAAAACTATGGTGTAAGACTAAACATAACCCTACTGTTAACCCTAAACCGAACCAAAAACTCAAACTGTTCCCCTGAAAATAACCCTGACCCTGAACCAAAATTTGAACCTCAAACAAAGCCTGACCCAGACCCTAAACTGAATCTGGCCCTGACCTTCACTGTGACTCTGACCCTTACCCTGACTCTAACCTAACTCTGACCCTAACACTGACCCAAAACTAACCCTACCCCTGTCCCGAACCTGGACCCGAAACGAAAGCCTAACCCTGACCCTAAATCGGAACCTGGCACTGAACTTTACCCTGACCCTGACCCTAATCCTAAGCCAGACCCAGTCCTAAGCCTCACCCTAACCTTAACACTGACCCTAACGTTAACTCTAACTCTGACACTGATCGTGAGCTGACCAGAACCCTAACACAAAGCTAACCATGATCCTGACTATAATCATAACCCAGAATCTAAACGTAAAGCTGACCTTATACTAACCATGACCCAAATCCTGACCATGACCCTGACCCAGACACTGAATCTGACCCTAATCCTCACCCTGACCCTGACACTTACTCTGACACAAAACCTAAACCTGACACTGACTGTAAGCCTGACCATAAACCTAACCCTAACCTAACTCTAACCCTGATCCCTACCTTAAGCCTAACGATAACCCTGACCCTAACAATGTCTACCCCTAACCCTGACCGTCACTCTAACCCTAACATTAACCCTAACACTAAATCTCACCGAAAACCCTGACCCTGACCCTGACTGTGAACCTGACACAAACCTAACCATCCCTGAACCTCACCATGACCCTGACCATGAGCCAGACCCGACCCTAACCTAAACCAAAGCCAAACGCTGACACTGATTCGGAACCTGAACTTAAACCTAACCCTGACCTTACACTAACCCTGACTCAGACCCTAACTGAGAGTCTAATCCTGACCTAACCTTGACCCTAACCAGAACCCTGACCTTGATTGTGAGCCTGACCCTAAACCTAAAGCTAAATGTAACCCTAAACCCGGACCATATACGGACCCAGAACCTAAAACTAATGCTGACCCTAATAGTAAAACTAAACCCGACCCTAACCCAAACCTAACCCTGAACCTAACACAGTCTAACGCTAACCCTAACCATAACTCTACTTCTAACACTAACCCTAACACCAAACACTAACCTTACCCTGAACCTAAACTGACCCTAACCCTAACCCTAACTCAGACCCAAACATAACCCTCATCCTGACACGAAACTTGCCCCTAAACCAAAACCTGACCCTGATCCAAAATCTGACCCTATCCCTGAACTTCCCCTGGCCCTGACACTGACCCTAACCCTAAAACAAACCCACACCCTAACACTGACCCAGAACCTGAACTTCACACTAACCCTGAGCCATAGCCTGACCCTCACACTATACCTGACCCAAACTGTGAGCCAGACCCTAAAAATAAACATAAATGTAAAGCTGACCCTGACCCTAACATGGGCCATGACCCGAAACCTAATGCTGAGACTAACCCTAACACAAACCCCTAATCGTAACCCTGACCCTGACCCAAACCCTGTCTAAATCTAACTCTCAACCTAAAACTAAACAGACCCATAAAACCTCCCATGAGGTTTGCCTGGAGGATAAGAGCTCCTCAGATCTTTGAGTTGAGCTACTCACCCCATCCCATATGGGGACATAACCTCGGACATCACAAGACAGATAGAGGCATATGTTTTGAGCGCTCCCATGCACAAACACACACACACAAACACACACAAACACACACCCCGCTCTGCACAGCTAGGGGTCAGATGTGGACACCAAGGGAAAATGGTGGGTAAAAAGGGGGAAAGAAGAAAGAGGTTGGAGACAGCTCGGCCATGGGGTCAGGGGCATCAGGACTCCTGGCCAGGACCGAGATCCAAAGCATGGGGAGTGGAGACAGGACGAGCTGAAGGTCAAGGGGTCCCCAAGGGGCCCAAGGGCTTTGCAAGGGCACTGGGTGGGGACAGTGTCTGGGGTCTGGTGTCCATCACCACCCTGGACTACTGGAAGTAGGAAGAGGCAACCACCCTGTGTGGACAGAGCTACAACACCGAAGGCCTCCCCTTACTCTTCTATCAATGGGGCCATAGAGACAGGGTGTCCCTAGTCTCCCACAGGCTTGTAAAAGAGCCTGTTGGCCTTGAATCTCTATCCGAGACCCACTGTACTCCCAGTCTTGGGTACATGCTTTCTACTCCCTCGAGGTCCTTCTGAGCAGAAGACAGCCTGGAGGCTCGGGGGGCTGACATAGTGAGCTTGCAAAATGTGGCAGAGCACTAGGCCCCTGACCTGGGGACCAAGGTCAGGACCCTCCTTGTTGCAGCTTCAGGGTCCCCATTGGGAAGAGGTTCCAGAGTCCGTGCTCTGCTCAGGGTGAGAAGGCCTTACTTACCAAGGAACCAAGCACCAGCACAGGAGAGGGAAACAGGGACAAGGGAGACAACGGCGGTTTCGTCCATCACCCCTGGAGCCCACAGATCCTGCTCCTGTGAGACACACCGAAACAGAGACAGACCCTGACACAGAGACAAAGACAAAGACAAAGACAGAGATAGACATTGAACACAGGAAGAAAAGAACCAACAGAAGTGCCAGATGTTCCTCCATCAGGTTGGAAATGACAGCCAAACATTTGGTGCCCTTATCTGTCCCACGGGCCATACCTCCTAGGAGGATGGATGCGGGAATGCCCGCGGACCACTATGGGGGCTGGCCAGTACATGGGCGCAGACCAGGCCCTTGGACCTCAACCTAATGGAAGTCCCGGGAAGTCTGCGTCCACAAGGTCAGAAACCATGTACTGCAACCTTAACGGGGGTTGGGATACAGGGAGGAGGAGGGTGGTTTTGCTGGATCCCAGTGGAGATCCAGGCCTCTCTGGGCTATAATCCATTCCTCCACCCATCACCAAGCACAGCAGTGCCTTGCCAAATGTGTGCACCAGACTCCCGGGAGAGCGGGAATGGAACGCATGGAAAGGGCTTACCCTGGTGGTATCCCCTGAAGAAGAAGCCAGAACACCCCCAGTGTGCAGACGGGGAGACTGAGGAGGCCCTGAGAGTCACAGGATGTGTCCGGGCTCATAGTCCTGGACAGGAACAGGAACCCGGTCAAACCCCAGCTCTGTTCCCTCCCAGCGGAGACAACAGCTGCACCCAGGCCTCCCAGGGGTTGGGGGGAGGCTGTGTGTGGGTCACTGGATGGAGAGGGCATGGGGTGGAGTATGAGCCCTGAGCAGCTGGTGTAGAGGCGCCCTCAGGGAGCTCTTGATGGGAGCAGGAAGTCCGGTAAGGAGCCCCCAGGCAGTGGTGACCTTACTTCCCTGATGACAGAGCCCAACGGAATTGGAACACACATATCCAGGCACCCACATTCCAGTGAAAACCACCCTGCCCAGCTCATTTCTGGGCACAGCCTGAAGGAAGTGACATGTTCTTGTGCTGTCTTCTTAAGCCCAGAGAATGCAGGCAGAGGAGAGCTCGCCCGCCAGACAAGTCCCCTCACTGGGAAGGTCATGTCAGGCCTCCCTGACGCCTGTGGCTGTATTGGCAAAAAGAATCGCATGGGGAAACCGAGGGGTTCATAGTCAGAGTCCAAAACCATCTGATTGAACCCTGTAGCCCTAGGTCTCCTCCCCGTGTGTGTGTGTGTGTGTGTGTTTGTGTGTGTGTGTGTGTAAAGAGAGATCATCGAAGGTGGAGATGTCCCGAGCAGGAGCAGGCTTATGAGGGGTCCAATACCTGGTTGGCAGGTCATGTTCATGCCCCAGGTTAAGGCAGACTAGCTGGGAGCGCGTGTGCCGCTGCCGCCTTTTGCCCAATGTTTATCCTGAGACCCTACAGGGACTGGTCAATGACCCAGGTGCGGGGCTAACCCTGACACTAAACCCTGACCCTGACCCAGACCCTGATCCTGATTCTGACTGTGAGTCTAAACCAAAAACTAACACTAGCCCTGACCCTGACTCTGACCCTGACCGAGATCCTGACACAAACCCTAATCCTAAAACTAAGCCTGATGCTGACACTGATCCAGACCCTGATCCTAAACCTAACCTGAGCTACTCTAACCCTGACTCATCACTAACCGTAACACTGACTCTAACTTTAATCATAACCCTGACCTTAACCAAATCCTGACCCTAACCCTTACACTGACCGTACTTTGAGACTGACCTTAACCGTAACCCTAAAGGAACCATAATCCTGACAATAACAAGGACACTTAACCTAAACCTAACGCTGACCCTAACCCTAACACTAACCCCTACCCAATCCAACCCCTAACCCTGACACTATGCTGTCTAACCCTAAAACTAAACATAACCCTACTTCTAACCCTAACCCTAACCAAAAATTCAAACCATTACCCTGAAACTAACCCTGACCCAGAACCGAAATTTGACCCTAAAACAAAGCCTGACCCTGACCCTAAACTCACTTTGGCCTTGACCTTCACTTTGACTCTGACCCTGACCCTGACTCTAAACCTAACCCTGACCCTAACACTGACCCAAAACTAACCCTGCCCCTGTCCCGAACATGGACTCTAAACCAAAGCCTCACCCTGAGCATAAATCTGACTGTGGCCCTGACCTTCAACCCAACCATGACCCTGACCCTAATCCTAAGCCTGACCCAGTCCTAAGCCTGACCCTAACCCTGAACCTGAACCTAACCCTAACCCTAACTCAGACATAGACCGTGAACCTGACCAGTACCCTAAACCAAAGCGATCCATGATCCTGACTATAATCATAACCCAGAATCTAAACGTAAAGCTGACCTTATCCTAACCATGACCCTAAACCTGACCTTGACCCTGACCCTAACTCTGATCCTGACCCTAATCCTAACCCTGACCCTGACCATTACTCTGACACAGACCTCACCCTGACACTGACTGAGAGCCTGACCATAAACCTAACCCTAACCTAACCCTAACCCTGACCCCTACCTTAAGCCTAACGATAACCCTGACTGTAACAATATCTAACCCTAACCCTGACCCTCACTCTAACCTTAACATTAACCCTAACCCTAAGTCTCACCAAAAACTCTGATCCTGACCCTAAATGTGAACCAGACCCAAACATAACCATCCCTGAACCTCACCATGACCCTGACCATGAGCCAGACCCGACCCTAACCTAAACCAAAGACTAATGCTGACCCTGATTCGGACCCTGAACTTAAACCTAACGCTGACCTTACACTATACCTGACTCAGACCCTAAGCGAGTATCTGACCCTGACCTAACCTTGACCCTAACCCGAACCCTGTCCTTGACTGTGAGCCTGACCCTAAACCTAACACTAAATGTAACCCTAAACCCTGACCCTTATACGAACCCAGAACCTAAAACTAATGCTGACCCTAATGTTAAACTAAACCCGACCCTAATCCAAACCCTAACCCTGACCCAAAAACAGACTAACACTAACCCTAACCATAACCCTATTTCTTTTTTTTTTTTTAAAGATTTTATTTATTTATTTATTTATTTATTATTTTTTTTTCCCAATTTATTTATTTTCAGAAAAACAGTATTCATTATTTTTTCACCACACCCAGTGCTCCATGCAAGCCGTGCCCTCCACAATACCCACCACCTGGTACCCCAACCTCCCACCCCCCCGCCACTTCAAACCCCTCAGATTGTTTTTCAGAGTCCATAGTCTCTCATGGTTCATCTCCCCTTCCAATTTACCCAAAAGCACATACCCTCCCCAATGTCCATAACCCTACCCCCCTTCTCCCAACCCCCCTCCCCCCAGCAACCCACAGTTTGTTTCGTGAGATTAAGAGTCACTTATGGTTTGTCTCCCTCCCTATCCCATCTTGTTTCATGGATTCTTCTCCTACCCACTTAAGCCCCCATGTTGCATCACCACTCCCTCATATCAGGGAGATCATATGATAGATGTCTTTCTCCGCTTGACTTATTTCGCTAAGCATGATACGCTCTAGTTCCATCCATGTTGTCGCAAATGGCAAGATTTCGTTTCTTTTGATGGCTGCATAGTATTCCATTGTGTATATATACCACATCTTCTTGATCCATTCATCTGTTGATGGACATCTAGGTTCTTTCCATAGTTTGGCTATTGTGGACATTGCTGCTATAAACATTCGGGGGCACGTGCCCCTTTGGATCACTACGTATAACCCTATTTCTAAAGCTAACCCTAACACCAAACCCTAACCTTATGCTGAACCTAACCCTGACCCTAACCTTAACCCTAACCCTAACCCGGACCCAAAAATAACCTCATCCTGACACGAACCTTGCCCCTAAACCAAAACCTGACCCTGACACAAAATCTGACCCTGTCCCTGACCTTCATCTGACCCATACACTGAACCTTACCCTGACCTTGACTGTGAGCCTGACCCAAAACCTTACCCTAGCCCTGACCCTGACTCTGACCCTGACCGATATCCTGACCCAAACCCTAAGCCTAAAACTAAGCCTGATGCTGACAATGATCCAGACCCTGATCCTAAACCTAACCTGACTTACTCTAACCCTGACTCATCCCTAACCGTGACCCTACTCTGACCCTAATCATAACCCTGACCCTAACCAAATCCTGGCCCTAACCCTAACACTGACCGTACTTTGAGCCTGACCTTATCCATAACACTAAAGGTAACCCTAACCCTGACCCTAATAAGGACCCTTAACCTAAACCTAACGCTGACCCTAACCCTAACACTAACCCCTACCCAATCCAACCCCTAACCCTGACACTATGCTGTCTAACCCTAAAACTAAACATAACCCTACTTCTAACCCTAACCCTAACCAAAAATTCAAACCATTACCCTGAAACTAACCCTGACCCAGAACCGAAATTTGACCCTAAAACAAAGCCTGACCCTGACCCTAAACTCACTTTGGCCTTGACCTTCACTTTGACTCTGACCCTGACCCTGACTCTAAACCTAACCCTGACCCTAACACTGACCCAAAACTAACCCTGCCCCTGTCCCGAACATGGACTCTAAACCAAAGCCTCACCCTGAGCATAAATCTGACTGTGGCCCTGACCTTCAACCCAACCATGACCCTGACCCTAATCCTAAGCCTGACCCAGTCCTAAGCCTGACCCTAACCCTGAACCTGAACCTAACCCTAACCCTAACTCAGACATAGACCGTGAACCTGACCAGTACCCTAAACCAAAGCGATCCATGATCCTGACTATAATCATAACCCAGAATCTAAACGTAAAGCTGACCTTATCCTAACCATGACCCTAAACCTGACCTTGACCCTGACCCTAACTCTGATCCTGACCCTAATCCTAACCCTGACCCTGACCATTACTCTGACACAGACCTCACCCTGACACTGACTGAGAGCCTGACCATAAACCTAACCCTAACCTAACACTAACCCTGACCCCTACCTTAAGCCTAACGATAACCCTGACTGTAACAATATCTAACCCTAACCCTGACCCTCACTCTAACCTTAACATTAACCCTAACCCTAAGTCTCACCAAAAACTCTGATCCTGACCCTAAATGTGAACCAGACCCAAACATAACCATCCCTGAACCTCACCATGACCCTGACCATGAGCCAGACCCGACCCTAACCTAAACCAAAGACTAATGCTGACCCTGATTCGGACCCTGAACTTAAACCTAACGCTGACCTTACACTATACCTGACTCAGACCCTAAGCGAGTATCTGACCCTGACCTAACCTTGACCCTAACCCGAACCCTGTCCTTGACTGTGAGCCTGACCCTAAACCTAACACTAAATGTAACCCTAAACCCTGACCCTTATACGAACCCAGAACCTAAAACTAATGCTGACCCTAATGTTAAACTAAACCCGACCCTAATCCAAACCCTAACCCTGACCCAAAAACAGACTAACACTAACCCTAACCATAACCCTATTTCTTTTTTTTTTTTAAAGATTTTATTTATTTATTTATTTATTTATTATTTTTTTTCCCAATTTATTTATTTTCAGAAAAACAGTATTCATTATTTTTTCACCACACCCAGTGCTCCATGCAAGCCGTGCCCTCCACAATACCCACCACCTGGTACCCCAACCTCCCACCCCCCCGCCACTTCAAACCCCTCAGATTGTTTTTCAGAGTCCATAGTCTCTCATGGTTCATCTCCCCTTCCAATTTACCCAAAAGCACATACCCTCCCCAATGTCCATAACCCTACCCCCCTTCTCCCAACCCCCCTCCCCCCAGCAACCCACAGTTTGTTTCGTGAGATTAAGAGTCACTTATGGTTTGTCTCCCTCCCTATCCCATCTTGTTTCATGGATTCTTCTCCTACCCACTTAAGCCCCCATGTTGCATCACCACTCCCTCATATCAGGGAGATCATATGATAGATGTCTTTCTCCGCTTGACTTATTTCGCTAAGCATGATACGCTCTAGTTCCATCCATGTTGTCGCAAATGGCAAGATTTCGTTTCTTTTGATGGCTGCATAGTATTCCATTGTGTATATATACCACATCTTCTTGATCCATTCATCTGTTGATGGACATCTAGGTTCTTTCCATAGTTTGGCTATTGTGGACATTGCTGCTATAAACATTCGGGGGCACGTGCCCCTTTGGATCACTACGTATAACCCTATTTCTAAAGCTAACCCTAACACCAAACCCTAACCTTATGCTGAACCTAACCCTGACCCTAACCTTAACCCTAACCCTAACCCGGACCCAAAAATAACCTCATCCTGACACGAACCTTGCCCCTAAACCAAAACCTGACCCTGACACAAAATCTGACCCTGTCCCTGACCTTCATCTGACCCATACACTGAACCTTACCCTGACCTTGACTGTGAGCCTGACCCAAAACCTTACCCTAGCCCTGACCCTGACTCTGACCCTGACCGATATCCTGACCCAAACCCTAAGCCTAAAACTAAGCCTGATGCTGACAATGATCCAGACCCTGATCCTAAACCTAACCTGACTTACTCTAACCCTGACTCATCCCTAACCGTGACCCTACTCTGACCCTAATCATAACCCTGACCCTAACCAAATCCTGGCCCTAACCCTAACACTGACCGTACTTTGAGCCTGACCTTATCCATAACACTAAAGGTAACCCTAACCCTGACCCTAATAAGGACCCTTAACCTAAACCTAACGCTGACCCTAACCCTAACACTAACCCCTACCCAATCCAACCCCTAACCCTGACACTATGCTGTCTAACCCTAAAACTAAACATAACCCTACTTCTAACCCTAACCCTAACCAAAAATTCAAACCATTACCCTGAAACTAACCCTGACCCAGAACCGAAATTTGACCCTAAAACAAAGCCTGACCCTGACCCTAAACTCACTTTGGCCTTGACCTTCACTTTGACTCTGACCCTGACCCTGACTCTAAACCTAACCCTGACCCTAACACTGACCCAAAACTAACCCTGCCCCTGTCCCGAACATGGACTCTAAACCAAAGCCTCACCCTGAGCATAAATCTGACTGTGGCCCTGACCTTCAACCCAACCATGACCCTGACCCTAATCCTAAGCCTGACCCAGTCCTAAGCCTGACCCTAACCCTGAACCTGAACCTAACCCTAACCCTAACTCAGACATAGACCGTGAACCTGACCAGTACCCTAAACCAAAGCGATCCATGATCCTGACTATAATCATAACCCAGAATCTAAACGTAAAGCTGACCTTATCCTAACCATGACCCTAAACCTGACCTTGACCCTGACCCTAACTCTGATCCTGACCCTAATCCTAACCCTGACCCTGACCATTACTCTGACACAGACCTCACCCTGACACTGACTGAGAGCCTGACCATAAACCTAACCCTAACCTAACACTAACCCTGACCCCTACCTTAAGCCTAACGATAACCCTGACTGTAACAATATCTAACCCTAACCCTGACCCTCACTCTAACCTTAACATTAACCCTAACCCTAAGTCTCACCAAAAACTCTGATCCTGACCCTAAATGTGAACCAGACCCAAACATAACCATCCCTGAACCTCACCATGACCCTGACCATGAGCCAGACCCGACCCTAACCTAAACCAAAGACTAATGCTGACCCTGATTCGGACCCTGAACTTAAACCTAACGCTGACCTTACACTATACCTGACTCAGACCCTAAGCGAGTATCTGACCCTGACCTAACCTTGACCCTAACCCGAACCCTGTCCTTGACTGTGAGCCTGACCCTAAACCTAACACTAAATGTAACCCTAAACCCTGACCCTTATACGAACCCAGAACCTAAAACTAATGCTGACCCTAATGTTAAACTAAACCCGACCCTAATCCAAACCCTAACCCTGACCCAAAAACAGACTAACACTAACCCTAACCATAACCCTATTTCTTTTTTTTTTTAAAGATTTTATTTATTTATTTATTTATTTATTATTTTTTTTTCCCAATTTATTTATTTTCAGAAAAACAGTATTCATTATTTTTTCACCACACCCAGTGCTCCATGCAAGCCGTGCCCTCCACAATACCCACCACCTGGTACCCCAACCTCCCACCCCCCCGCCACTTCAAACCCCTCAGATTGTTTTTCAGAGTCCATAGTCTCTCATGGTTCATCTCCCCTTCCAATTTACCCAAAAGCACATACCCTCCCCAATGTCCATAACCCTACCCCCCTTCTCCCAACCCCCCTCCCCCCAGCAACCCACAGTTTGTTTCGTGAGATTAAGAGTCACTTATGGTTTGTCTCCCTCCCTATCCCATCTTGTTTCATGGATTCTTCTCCTACCCACTTAAGCCCCCATGTTGCATCACCACTCCCTCATATCAGGGAGATCATATGATAGATGTCTTTCTCCGCTTGACTTATTTCGCTAAGCATGATACGCTCTAGTTCCATCCATGTTGTCGCAAATGGCAAGATTTCGTTTCTTTTGATGGCTGCATAGTATTCCATTGTGTATATATACCACATCTTCTTGATCCATTCATCTGTTGATGGACATCTAGGTTCTTTCCATAGTTTGGCTATTGTGGACATTGCTGCTATAAACATTCGGGGGCACGTGCCCCTTTGGATCACTACGTATAACCCTATTTCTAAAGCTAACCCTAACACCAAACCCTAACCTTATGCTGAACCTAACCCTGACCCTAACCTTAACCCTAACCCTAACCCGGACCCAAAAATAACCTCATCCTGACACGAACCTTGCCCCTAAACCAAAACCTGACCCTGACACAAAATCTGACCCTGTCCCTGACCTTCATCTGACCCATACACTGAACCTTACCCTGACCTTGACTGTGAGCCTGACCCAAAACCTTACCCTAGCCCTGACCCTGACTCTGACCCTGACCGATATCCTGACCCAAACCCTAAGCCTAAAACTAAGCCTGATGCTGACAATGATCCAGACCCTGATCCTAAACCTAACCTGACTTACTCTAACCCTGACTCATCCCTAACCGTGACCCTACTCTGACCCTAATCATAACCCTGACCCTAACCAAATCCTGGCCCTAACCCTAACACTGACCGTACTTTGAGCCTGACCTTATCCATAACACTAAAGGTAACCCTAACCCTGACCCTAATAAGGACCCTTAACCTAAACCTAACGCTGACCCTAACCCTAACACTAACCCCTACCCAATCCAACCCCTAACCCTGACACTATGCTGTCTAACCCTAAAACTAAACATAACCCTACTTCTAACCCTAACCCTAACCAAAAATTCAAACCATTACCCTGAAACTAACCCTGACCCAGAACCGAAATTTGACCCTAAAACAAAGCCTGACCCTGACCCTAAACTCACTTTGGCCTTGACCTTCACTTTGACTCTGACCCTGACCCTGACTCTAAACCTAACCCTGACCCTAACACTGACCCAAAACTAACCCTGCCCCTGTCCCGAACATGGACTCTAAACCAAAGCCTCACCCTGAGCATAAATCTGACTGTGGCCCTGACCTTCAACCCAACCATGACCCTGACCCTAATCCTAAGCCTGACCCAGTCCTAAGCCTGACCCTAACCCTGAACCTGAACCTAACCCTAACCCTAACCCTAACTCAGACATAGACCGTGAACCTGACCAGTACCCTAAACCAAAGCGATCCATGATCCTGACTATAATCATAACCCAGAATCTAAACGTAAAGCTGACCTTATCCTAACCATGACCCTAAACCTGACCTTGACCCTGACCCTAACTCTGATCCTGACCCTAATCCTAACCCTGACCCTGACCATTACTCTGACACAGACCTCACCCTGACACTGACTGAGAGCCTGACCATAAACCTAACCCTAACCTAACCCTAACCCTGACCCCTACCTTAAGCCTAACGATAACCCTGACTGTAACAATATCTAACCCTAACCCTGACCCTCACTCTAACCTTAACATTAACCCTAACCCTAAGTCTCACCAAAAACTCTGATCCTGACCCTAAATGTGAACCAGACCCAAACATAACCATCCCTGAACCTCACCATGACCCTGACCATGAGCCAGACCCGACCCTAACCTAAACCAAAGACTAATGCTGACCCTGATTCGGACCCTGAACTTAAACCTAACGCTGACCTTACACTATACCTGACTCAGACCCTAAGCGAGTATCTGACCCTGACCTAACCTTGACCCTAACCCGAACCCTGTCCTTGACTGTGAGCCTGACCCTAAACCTAACACTAAATGTAACCCTAAACCCTGACCCTTATACGAACCCAGAACCTAAAACTAATGCTGACCCTAATGTTAAACTAAACCCGACCCTAATCCAAACCCTAACCCTGACCCAAAAACAGACTAACACTAACCTTAACCATAACCCTATTTCTTTTTTTTTTTTTAAAGATTTTATTTATTTATTTATTTATTTATTATTTTTTTTCCCAATTTATTTATTTTCAGAAAAACAGTATTCATTATTTTTTCACCACACCCAGTGCTCCATGCAAGCCGTGCCCTCCACAATACCCACCACCTGGTACCCCAACCTCCCACCCCCCCGCCACTTCAAACCCCTCAGATTGTTTTTCAGAGTCCATAGTCTCTCATGGTTCATCTCCCCTTCCAATTTACCCAAAAGCACATACCCTCCCCAATGTCCATAACCCTACCCCCCTTCTCCCAACCCCCCTCCCCCCAGCAACCCACAGTTTGTTTCGTGAGATTAAGAGTCACTTATGGTTTGTCTCCCTCCCTATCCCATCTTGTTTCATGGATTCTTCTCCTACCCACTTAAGCCCCCATGTTGCATCACCACTCCCTCATATCAGGGAGATCATATGATAGATGTCTTTCTCCGCTTGACTTATTTCGCTAAGCATGATACGCTCTAGTTCCATCCATGTTGTCGCAAATGGCAAGATTTCGTTTCTTTTGATGGCTGCATAGTATTCCATTGTGTATATATACCACATCTTCTTGATCCATTCATCTGTTGATGGACATCTAGGTTCTTTCCATAGTTTGGCTATTGTGGACATTGCTGCTATAAACATTCGGGGGCACGTGCCCCTTTGGATCACTACGTATAACCCTATTTCTAAAGCTAACCCTAACACCAAACCCTAACCTTATGCTGAACCTAACCCTGACCCTAACCTTAACCCTAACCCTAACCCGGACCCAAAAATAACCTCATCCTGACACGAACCTTGCCCCTAAACCAAAACCTGACCCTGACACAAAATCTGACCCTGTCCCTGACCTTCATCTGACCCATACACTGAACCTTACCCTGACCTTGACTGTGAGCCTGACCCAAAACCTTACCCTAGCCCTGACCCTGACTCTGACCCTGACCGATATCCTGACCCAAACCCTAAGCCTAAAACTAAGCCTGATGCTGACAATGATCCAGACCCTGATCCTAAACCTAACCTGACTTACTCTAACCCTGACTCATCCCTAACCGTGACCCTACTCTGACCCTAATCATAACCCTGACCCTAACCAAATCCTGGCCCTAACCCTAACACTGACCGTACTTTGAGCCTGACCTTATCCATAACACTAAAGGTAACCCTAACCCTGACCCTAATAAGGACCCTTAACCTAAACCTAACGCTGACCCTAACCCTAACACTAACCCCTACCCAATCCAACCCCTAACCCTGACACTATGCTGTCTAACCCTAAAACTAAACATAACCCTACTTCTAACCCTAACCCTAACCAAAAATTCAAACCATTACCCTGAAACTAACCCTGACCCAGAACCGAAATTTGACCCTAAAACAAAGCCTGACCCTGACCCTAAACTCACTTTGGCCTTGACCTTCACTTTGACTCTGACCCTGACCCTGACTCTAAACCTAACCCTGACCCTAACACTGACCCAAAACTAACCCTGCCCCTGTCCCGAACATGGACTCTAAACCAAAGCCTCACCCTGAGCATAAATCTGACTGTGGCCCTGACCTTCAACCCAACCATGACCCTGACCCTAATCCTAAGCCTGACCCAGTCCTAAGCCTGACCCTAACCCTGAACCTGAACCTAACCCTAACCCTAACTCAGACATAGACCGTGAACCTGACCAGTACCCTAAACCAAAGCGATCCATGATCCTGACTATAATCATAACCCAGAATCTAAACGTAAAGCTGACCTTATCCTAACCATGACCCTAAACCTGACCTTGACCCTGACCCTAACTCTGATCCTGACCCTAATCCTAACCCTGACCCTGACCATTACTCTGACACAGACCTCACCCTGACACTGACTGAGAGCCTGACCATAAACCTAACCCTAACCTAACCCTAACCCTGACCCCTACCTTAAGCCTAACGATAACCCTGACTGTAACAATATCTAACCCTAACCCTGACCCTCACTCTAACCTTAACATTAACCCTAACCCTAAGTCTCACCAAAAACTCTGATCCTGACCCTAAATGTGAACCAGACCCAAACATAACCATCCCTGAACCTCACCATGACCCTGACCATGAGCCAGACCCGACCCTAACCTAAACCAAAGACTAATGCTGACCCTGATTCGGACCCTGAACTTAAACCTAACGCTGACCTTACACTATACCTGACTCAGACCCTAAGCGAGTATCTGACCCTGACCTAACCTTGACCCTAACCCGAACCCTGTCCTTGACTGTGAGCCTGACCCTAAACCTAACACTAAATGTAACCCTAAACCCTGACCCTTATATGAACCCAGAACCTAAACTAATGCTGACCCTAATGTTAAACTAAACCCGACCCTAATCCAAACCCTAACCCTGACCCAAAAACAGACTAACACTAACCCTAACCATAACCCTATTTCTTTTTTTTTTTAAAGATTTTATTTATTTATTTATTTATTTATTATTTTTTTTTCCCAATTTATTTATTTTCAGAAAAACAGTATTCATTATTTTTTCACCACACCCAGTGCTCCATGCAAGCCGTGCCCTCCACAATACCCACCACCTGGTACCCCAACCTCCCACCCCCCCGCCACTTCAAACCCCTCAGATTGTTTTTCAGAGTCCATAGTCTCTCATGGTTCATCTCCCCTTCCAATTTACCCAAAAGCACATACCCTCCCCAATGTCCATAACCCTACCCCCCTTCTCCCAACCCCCCTCCCCCCAGCAACCCACAGTTTGTTTCGTGAGATTAAGAGTCACTTATGGTTTGTCTCCCTCCCTATCCCATCTTGTTTCATGGATTCTTCTCCTACCCACTTAAGCCCCCATGTTGCATCACCACTCCCTCATATCAGGGAGATCATATGATAGATGTCTTTCTCCGCTTGACTTATTTCGCTAAGCATGATACGCTCTAGTTCCATCCATGTTGTCGCAAATGGCAAGATTTCGTTTCTTTTGATGGCTGCATAGTATTCCATTGTGTATATATACCACATCTTCTTGATCCATTCATCTGTTGATGGACATCTAGGTTCTTTCCATAGTTTGGCTATTGTGGACATTGCTGCTATAAACATTCGGGGGCACGTGCCCCTTTGGATCACTACGTATAACCCTATTTCTAAAGCTAACCCTAACACCAAACCCTAACCTTATGCTGAACCTAACCCTGACCCTAACCTTAACCCTAACCCTAACCCGGACCCAAAAATAACCTCATCCTGACACGAACCTTGCCCCTAAACCAAAACCTGACCCTGACACAAAATCTGACCCTGTCCCTGACCTTCATCTGACCCATACACTGAACCTTACCCTGACCTTGACTGTGAGCCTGACCCAAAACCTTACCCTAGCCCTGACCCTGACTCTGACCCTGACCGATATCCTGACCCAAACCCTAAGCCTAAAACTAAGCCTGATGCTGACAATGATCCAGACCCTGATCCTAAACCTAACCTGACTTACTCTAACCCTGACTCATCCCTAACCGTGACCCTACTCTGACCCTAATCATAACCCTGACCCTAACCAAATCCTGGCCCTAACCCTAACACTGACCGTACTTTGAGCCTGACCTTATCCATAACACTAAAGGTAACCCTAACCCTGACCCTAATAAGGACCCTTAACCTAAACCTAACGCTGACCCTAACCCTAACACTAACCCCTACCCAATCCAACCCCTAACCCTGACACTATGCTGTCTAACCCTAAAACTAAACATAACCCTACTTCTAACCCTAACCCTAACCAAAAATTCAAACCATTACCCTGAAACTAACCCTGACCCAGAACCGAAATTTGACCCTAAAACAAAGCCTGACCCTGACCCTAAACTCACTTTGGCCTTGACCTTCACTTTGACTCTGACCCTGACCCTGACTCTAAACCTAACCCTGACCCTAACACTGACCCAAAACTAACCCTGCCCCTGTCCCGAACATGGACTCTAAACCAAAGCCTCACCCTGAGCATAAATCTGACTGTGGCCCTGACCTTCAACCCAACCATGACCCTGACCCTAATCCTAAGCCTGACCCAGTCCTAAGCCTGACCCTAACCCTGAACCTGAACCTAACCCTAACCCTAACTCAGACATAGACCGTGAACCTGACCAGTACCCTAAACCAAAGCGATCCATGATCCTGACTATAATCATAACCCAGAATCTAAACGTAAAGCTGACCTTATCCTAACCATGACCCTAAACCTGACCTTGACCCTGACCCTAACTCTGATCCTGACCCTAATCCTAACCCTGACCCTGACCATTACTCTGACACAGACCTCACCCTGACACTGACTGAGAGCCTGACCATAAACCTAACCCTAACCTAACCCTAACCCTGACCCCTACCTTAAGCCTAACGATAACCCTGACTGTAACAATATCTAACCCTAACCCTGACCCTCACTCTAACCTTAACATTAACCCTAACCCTAAGTCTCACCAAAAACTCTGATCCTGACCCTAAATGTGAACCAGACCCAAACATAACCATCCCTGAACCTCACCATGACCCTGACCATGAGCCAGACCCGACCCTAACCTAAACCAAAGACTAATGCTGACCCTGATTCGGACCCTGAACTTAAACCTAACGCTGACCTTACACTATACCTGACTCAGACCCTAAGCGAGTATCTGACCCTGACCTAACCTTGACCCTAACCCGAACCCTGTCCTTGACTGTGAGCCTGACCCTAAACCTAACACTAAATGTAACCCTAAACCCTGACCCTTATATGAACCCAGAACCTAAACTAATGCTGACCCTAATGTTAAACTAAACCCGACCCTAATCCAAACCCTAACCCTGACCCAAAAACAGACTAACACTAACCCTAACCATAACCCTATTTCTTTTTTTTTTTAAAGATTTTATTTATTTATTTATTTATTTATTATTTTTTTTCCCAATTTATTTATTTTCAGAAAAACAGTATTCATTATTTTTTCACCACACCCAGTGCTCCATGCAAGCCGTGCCCTCCACAATACCCACCACCTGGTACCCCAACCTCCCACCCCCCCGCCACTTCAAACCCCTCAGATTGTTTTTCAGAGTCCATAGTCTCTCATGGTTCATCTCCCCTTCCAATTTACCCAAAAGCACATACCCTCCCCAATGTCCATAACCCTACCCCCCTTCTCCCAACCCCCCTCCCCCCAGCAACCCACAGTTTGTTTCGTGAGATTAAGAGTCACTTATGGTTTGTCTCCCTCCCTATCCCATCTTGTTTCATGGATTCTTCTCCTACCCACTTAAGCCCCCATGTTGCATCACCACTCCCTCATATCAGGGAGATCATATGATAGATGTCTTTCTCCGCTTGACTTATTTCGCTAAGCATGATACGCTCTAGTTCCATCCATGTTGTCGCAAATGGCAAGATTTCGTTTCTTTTGATGGCTGCATAGTATTCCATTGTGTATATATACCACATCTTCTTGATCCATTCATCTGTTGATGGACATCTAGGTTCTTTCCATAGTTTGGCTATTGTGGACATTGCTGCTATAAACATTCGGGGGCACGTGCCCCTTTGGATCACTACGTATAACCCTATTTCTAAAGCTAACCCTAACACCAAACCCTAACCTTATGCTGAACCTAACCCTGACCCTAACCTTAACCCTAACCCTAACCCGGACCCAAAAATAACCTCATCCTGACACGAACCTTGCCCCTAAACCAAAACCTGACCCTGACACAAAATCTGACCCTGTCCCTGACCTTCATCTGACCCATACACTGAACCTTACCCTGACCTTGACTGTGAGCCTGACCCAAAACCTTACCCTAGCCCTGACCCTGACTCTGACCCTGACCGATATCCTGACCCAAACCCTAAGCCTAAAACTAAGCCTGATGCTGACAATGATCCAGACCCTGATCCTAAACCTAACCTGACTTACTCTAACCCTGACTCATCCCTAACCGTGACCCTACTCTGACCCTAATCATAACCCTGACCCTAACCAAATCCTGGCCCTAACCCTAACACTGACCGTACTTTGAGCCTGACCTTATCCATAACACTAAAGGTAACCCTAACCCTGACCCTAATAAGGACCCTTAACCTAAACCTAACGCTGACCCTAACCCTAACACTAACCCCTACCCAATCCAACCCCTAACCCTGACACTATGCTGTCTAACCCTAAAACTAAACATAACCCTACTTCTAACCCTAACCCTAACCAAAAATTCAAACCATTACCCTGAAACTAACCCTGACCCAGAACCGAAATTTGACCCTAAAACAAAGCCTGACCCTGACCCTAAACTCACTTTGGCCTTGACCTTCACTTTGACTCTGACCCTGACCCTGACTCTAAACCTAACCCTGACCCTAACACTGACCCAAAACTAACCCTGCCCCTGTCCCGAACATGGACTCTAAACCAAAGCCTCACCCTGAGCATAAATCTGACTGTGGCCCTGACCTTCAACCCAACCATGACCCTGACCCTAATCCTAAGCCTGACCCAGTCCTAAGCCTGACCCTAACCCTGAACCTAACCCTAACCCTAACCCTAACTCAGACATAGACCGTGAACCTGACCAGTACCCTAAACCAAAGCGATCCATGATCCTGACTATAATCATAACCCAGAATCTAAACGTAAAGCTGACCTTATCCTAACCATGACCCTAAACCTGACCTTGACCCTGACCCTAACTCTGATCCTGACCCTAATCCTAACCCTGACCCTGACCATTACTCTAACACAGACCTCACCCTGACACTGACTGAGAGCCTGACCATAAACCTAACCCTAACCTAACCCTAACCCTGACCCCTACCTTAAGCCTAACGATAACCCTGACTGTAACAATATCTAACCCTAACCCTGACCCTCACTCTAACCTTAACATTAACCCTAACCCTAAGTCTCACCAAAAACTCTGATCCTGACCCTAAATGTGAACCAGACCCAAACATAACCATCCCTGAACCTCACCATGACCCTGACCATGAGCCAGACCCGACCCTAACCTAAACCAAAGACTAATGCTGACCCTGATTCGGACCCTGAACTTAAACCTAACGCTGACCTTACACTATACCTGACTCAGACCCTAAGCGAGTATCTGACCCTGACCTAACCTTGACCCTAACCCGAATCCTGTCCTTGACTGTGAGCCTGACCCTAAACCTAACGCTAAATGTAACCCTAAACCCTGACCCTTATACGAAACCAGAACCTAAAACTAATGCTGACCCTAATGGTAAAACTAAAACCTACCCTAACCCAAACCCTAACCCTGACCCAAAAACAGTCTAACGCTAACCCTAACCATAACCCTATTTCTAAAGCTAACCCAAACACCAAACCCTAACCTTACCCTGAACCTAACCCTGACCCTAACCTTAACCCTAACCCTAACCCTGACCCAAACATAACCCTCATCCTGACACGATTCTTGCCCCTAAACCAAAACCTGACCTTGACACAAAATCTGACCCTGTCCCTGACCTTCATCTGACCCATACACTGAACCTTACCCTGACCTTGACTGTGAGCCTGACCCAAAACCTAACCCTAGCCCTGACCCTGACTCTGACCCTGACCGATATCCTGACCCAAACCCTAAGCCTAAAACTAAGCCTGATGCTGACACTGATCCAGACCCTGATCCTAAACCTAACATGAACTACTCTATCCCTGACTCATCCCTAACCATGACCCTGCCTCTGACCCTAATCATAACCCTGACACTACCAAATCCTGACCCTAACCCTAACACTGACCGAACTTTGAGCCTGACCTTAACCGTAACCCTAAAGTTAACTCTAACCCTGACCCTAATAAGGACCCTTAACCTAAACCTAATGATGACCCTAACCCTAACAGTAACCCCTACCCAATCCCACCCCTAACCCTGACACTATGCTGTCTAACACTAAAACTAAACTTAACCCATCTGCTAAGCCTAACCCCCCAAAAAACTCAAAGCATTCCCCTGAAACAAACCCTCACCCTGAACCGTAATTTGACCCTAAAACTAAGCCTGACCCAGACCCTAAGCTGACTGGCCCTGACCTTCACTTTGACTCTGAACCTGACCCTGACTCTAAACCTAACCCTGACCCTAACACTGACCCAAAATTAACCATGTCCCTGTCCTTAACCTGGACCCGAAACCAAAGCCTCACCCTGACCCTAAATCGGACCCTGGACCTGACCTTCAACTGACCCTGACCCTGACCCTAATCCTAAGCCTGACCCAGTACTAAGTGTGACCCTAACCCTAATCCTGACCCCTACCTTAAGCCTAAATTTAACCCTGACCCTAACAATGTCTAACCATAACCCTGACCCTCACTCTAACCCTAACATTAATCCTAACACTAAATCTCACCGATAGCCCTGACCCTGACCCTGAATGTGAACCTGACCCAAACCTAACCAGCCCTGAACTTCAACATGACCCTGACCATGAGCCAGACGTGACCCTAAGCTAAACGAAAGCCTAACGCTGACACTGATTCGGACCCTGAACTTAAACTTAACCCTGACCTTACACTAAACCTGACTCAGACCCTAAACGAGAGTCTGAACAACACTTAAACTTGACCCTAACCCGAACCCTGACCTTGACTGTGAGACTGAGCGTAAAACTACCCATAAATGTAACCCTAAACCCTGACCCTTATACGGACCCAGGACCTAAAATTAATGCTGACCCTAATGGTAAAGCTAAAAAGTACCCTAACCCAAATCCTAACCCTGACCCTAACACCGTCTAAAGCTAACCCTAATCATAACACTACTTCTAACACTAACCCGAACACCAAACCCTAACCTTACCCTGAACCTAACCCTGACCCTAACCCTAACCCTAACCCTAACCCTGACCCAAACATAACCCTCATCCTGACATGAACCTTGCCCCTAAACCAAAACCTGACACTGACCCAAAATCTAGCACTGTCCCTGACCTTCACCTGACTCTGACACTGACCCTGACCCTAAACCCAACCCTCACACTAACACTGACCCAGAACTTGACCCTCACACTAATCCTGAACCTGACTGTGAGCCAGACCCTAAATCTAACTATAAACGTAAAGCTGACCCTGACCCTAACACGGGCCATGACACGAAACCCTAACCCTAACACAAACCCATAACCTTAACCCAGACCCTGAACCAAACCCTGTCAAACTCTAACTCTCAAACTAACTCTAACCCTACCCCCAACCCTCCCATGAGGTTTGCCTGGAGGATGAGAGCTCCTCAGATCCTTGGGGAGAGCTACTCACCCCATCCCATGTGGGGGCATAACCTCGGACATCACCAGACAGATAGAGGCATATGTGTTTGTGTTTGAGCGCTCCCATGCACAGACACACACACACACACACACACACACACACACCGCTCAGCACAGTTAGGCGTCAGATGTGGACACCAAGGGAAAATGGTGGGTAAAAAGGGGGAAAGAAGAAAGAGGTTGGAGACAGCTCGGCCATGGGGTTATGGGCATCAGGACTGGCCAGGAACAAGATCCAAAGCATGGGGAGTGGAGACAGGACAAGATGATGGTCAAGGCATCCCCAAGGAGCCCAAGGGCTTTGCAAGGGCACTGGGTGGGGACAGTGTCTGGGGTCTGGTGTCCATCACCACCCTGGACTACTGGAAGTGGGAAGAGGTAACCACACTGTGTGGACAGAGCTACAACACCGAAGGCCTCCCCTTACTCTTCTATCAATGGGGCCATAGAGACAGGGTGTCCCTAGTCTCCCACAGGCTTGTAAAAGAGCCTGTTGGCCTTGAATCTCTATCCGAGACCCACTGTACTCCCAGTCTTGGGTACATGCTTTCTACTCCCTCGAGGTCCTTCTGAGAAGAAGACAGCCTGGAGGCTCGAGGGGCTGACATTGTGAGCTTGCAGATGTGGCAGAGCACTAGGCCCCTGGCCTGGGGACCAAGGTCAGGACACTCCTTGTTGCAGTTTCAACATCTCCATAGAGAAGAGGTTCCAGTGTCCGTGCTCTGCTCAGGGTGAGAAGGCCTTACTTACCAAGGAACCAAGCACCAGCACAGGAGAGGGAAACAGGGACAAGGGAGACAACGGCGGTTTCATCCATTAGCCCTGGAGCCCACAGATCCTGCTCCTGTGAGACACATCAAAACAGAGACAGACCCTGACACGGAGACAAAGACAAAGACAAAGACAGAGACAGAGACACACAGTGAACACAGGAGAGAAAGAATCAGCAGAAGTGCCAGACTTTCCTCCATCACTTTGGAAATGACAGCCAAACATTTTGTGCCCTTATCTGTCCCACGGGCCATCCCTCCTAGGCGGACGGATGCGGGAATGCCCGCGGACCACTATGGGGGATGGCCAGTACATAGGCGCAGACGAGGCCCTTGTACCTCAACCTAATGGAAGTCCCGGGAAGTCTGTGTCCACAAGGTCAGAAACCATGCACTGCAATCTTGCCACGGGGGATGGGATACAGGCAGCAGGAGGGTGGTTTTGCTGGATCCCAGGAGAGATCCAGGCCTCTGTGGGCTATATTCCATTCACCCTCTCATCACCAAGCACACCCGTGCGTGCCAAATGTGTGAACCAGACTCCTGGGAGAGCGAAGATGGAACGCATGGAGAGGGCCTACCCCTGACGGCATCCCCTGAAGAAGAAGCCAGAACACCCCCAATGTGCAGATGGGGAGACTGAGGAGACCCTGAGAGTCACAGGATGTGTCCAGGCTCACAGTCCTGGGCAGGAGCAGGAACCCGGTCTAACCCCAGCTCAGTTCCCTCCCAGCGGAGACAATAGCTCCACCCAGGCCTCCCAGGGTTTGGGGGAGGCTGTGTGTGGGTCACTGGATGGACAGGGCATGGGGTGGAGTGTCAGCCCTGAGCAGCTGGGGTAAGGGCGCCCTCACAGAGCTCTGGATGGGAGCAGGAAGTCCGGTAAGGAGCCCCCAGGCAGTGGTGACCTTACTTCCCTGACGACAGAGCCAAACGGAATTGGAACCCACGTATCCAGGCATCCACATTCCAGAGAAAACCACCCTGCCCAGCTCATTTCTGGGCACAGCCTGAAGGAAGTGACATGTTCTTGTGCTGTCTTCTGAAGCCCAGAGAATGCAGGCAGAGGAGAGCTCGCCCGCAAGACAAGTCCCCTCACTGGGCAGGTCATGTCAGGCCTCCCTGATGACTCTGGCCATATTGGCAAGAAGAATCGCAAGGTGAAACTGAGGGGTTCAGAGTCAGAGTCCCAAACCTTCTGATTGACCTGTGTAGCCTTAGGTTTCCTCCCCGTGTGTGTGTGTGTGTGGGGTTATCCTGAGACCCTGAAGGGACTGGTCAATGACCCAGGTGCGGGACTAACACTAACATTAACCAGTGACTCTGACCCTGACCCTGACCCTGACCCTGACTGTGAGCCTGATCCAAAACCTAACCCTAGCCGTGACCCTGACTCTGACCCTGACCGAGATCCTGACCCAAACCCTAATCCTAAATCTAAGCCTGATGCTGACCCTGATCCAGACCCTGACCCTAAATCTAACCTGAACTACTCAAACCCTGACTCATCCCTAACCATATCCATGACTCTGACCCTAATCATAACCCTGACCATAACCAAATCTTGACCCTAACCCTAACACTGACCGTATTTTGAGCCTGAACTTAAACGTAATCCTAACGGTAACCCTAACCTGACCCTAATAAGGAAACTTAACCTAAACCTAACGCTGACCCTAACTCTAACACGAACACTTACCCAATCCAACACCGAACCCTGACACTATGCTGTCTAACCCTAAAACTAAACATAACCCTACTGCTAACCCGAACCCTAACCAAAAACTCAAACAGTTCCCCTGAAACTAACCTTGACCCTGAACTGAAATTTGACTCTAAAACAAAGCCTGACCCTGACCCTAAATTGACCCTGGCCCTGACCTTCTCTTTGACTCTGACCCCGATCCTGACTCTAAACCAAACCCTGACCCTAACACTGACCCAAAACTAACCCTGCCCCTTTCCTGAACCTGGACCCGAAACCAAAGCCTCACCCTGATCCTAAATTGGACCCTGGCCCGGACCTTCACCTTACCCTGACCCTGACACTAATCCGAAGCTTGACCCAGTCCTAAGCCTGACCCTAACCCTAACCCAGAACCAACCCTAACCCTAACTCAGACACGGACTGTGAGCCTGACCAGAACCCTAACCCAAAGCTAACCATGATCCTGACTATAATCATATCCCAGAATATAAACGTAAAGCTGACCTTATCCTAACCATGATTCCAACCCTGACATTGACCCTGACCCTAACACTGAACCTGACCCTAATCCTAACCCTGACCCTTACTCTGACACTAACCCTAACCCTGACACTGACTGTGAGCCTGACCATAAACTTAAAACTAACCTAACCCTAACCCTGACCACTACCTTAAGCCTAACGATAACCCTGACCCTAACAATGTCTAACCCTAACCATGACCCTCACTCTAACCCTAAAGTTAACCTTAACCCTAAATCTCACCAAAAACCCTGACCCAGACCCTGACTATGAACCTGACCCAAACCTAACCAGCCCTGAACCTCACCATGACCTTGACCATGAGCCATTCCGACCCTATCCAAAACCAAAGCCTAACGCTGACACTGATTCGGACCCTGAACTTAAACCTAAAACTGACCTTACACTAACCCTGACTCAGACCCTAACCGAGAGTCTGACCCTGACTTAACCTTGACCCTAACCCGAATCCTGACATTGCCTGTGAGCCTGACCCTAAACATAACGCTAAATGTAACCCTAAACCCTGACCGTTATACGAACCCTGAACCTAAAACTAATGCTGACCCTAATGGTAAAACTAAACCCTACCCTAACACAAAGCCTAACCCTGACCCTAACACAGTTTAACGCTAACCCTAACCATAACCCTACTTCTAACACTATCCTTAACACCAAACCCTAACCTTATGCTGAACCTAACCCTGACCCTAACCCTAACCCTAACCCTGACCCAAACATAACCCTCATCCTGACACAAAACTTGCCCGCAAACCAAAACCTGACCCTGACCCAAAATCAGACCCTGTCCCTGAACTTCACCTGACCCTGACACTGACCCTGACCCTAAACCTAACCATCACCCTAACACTGACCCAGAACCTGACCCTCACACTAACCCTGACCCCGACTGTAAGCCAGACCCTAAATCTAACCATAAACATAAAGCTGACCCGGACCCTAACATGGGCCATGACGCGAAACGTAATGCTGACCCTAACCCTAACACAAACCCCTAACCCTAACCCCGACCCTGACCCAAAACCTGCCTAAAGCTAACTCTCAACCTAACACTACCCAGACCCCTAACCCTCCCATGAGGTTTCCTGGAGGATGAGAGCTCCTCAGATCTTTGGGTTGAGCTACTCACCCATCCCATGTGGGGACATAACCTCCGACATCACCAGACAGATAGAGGCGTGTTTGAGCACTCCGGTCTTACCCCAGCTCTGTTCCCTCCCAGCGGGGACAACAGCTGCACCTAGTCCTCCCAGGGGTTGGGAGGAGGCTGTGTGTGGGTCACTGGATAGACAGGGCATGGGGTGGAGTGACAGCCCTGAGTAGCTGCAGTGGGGGCGCCCTCAGGGAGCTCTGAATGGGAGCAGGAAGTCCGGTAAGAAGCACACAGGAAGTGGTGACCTTACTTCCCTGATGATAGAGCCCAACGGAATTGGAACGAACGTATCCAGGCACCCACATTCCAGAGAAAACCACCCAGCCCAGCTCATTTCTGGGCACAACCTGAAGGAAGCAACATGTTCTTGTGCTGTCTACCGGAGCCCAGAGAATGCAGGCAGAGGAGAGCTTGCCCGCCAGACAAGTCCCCTCTCTGGGCAGGTCATGTCAGGCCTCCCTGACTCCTCCGGCCGTATTGGCAAAAAGAATCAATAGGTGAAACCAAGGGGTTCATAGTCAGAGCCCCAACCCTTCTGATTGACCCATGTAGACCTAGTACTCATCCCCGTGTGTGTGTGTGTGTGTGTGTGTGTGTGTGTGTGTGTAAAGAGAGCTCATCGAGGGTGGAGATGTCCCGAGCAGGACCAGGCATATGAAGTGTCCGATGCCTGGTTGGCAGGTCATGTTCACGCCCCAAGTTAAGGCAGGCTAGCTGGGAGCAAGTGTGCCGCTGCACCCTTTTGTCCAGGGTTTATCCTGAGACCCTGAAGGGACTGGTCAATGACCTAGGTGCGGGGCTAACACTAACACAAACCCCTGACCCTGACCCTGACCCTGACTGTGAGCCTGACCCAAAACCTAATTCTAGCCCTGACCCTGACTCTGACTCTGACCGAGATCCGGACCCAAAACCTAATGCTAAATCTAAGCCTGATGCTGACCCTGATCCAGACCCTGATCCTAAACCTAACTTGACCTACTCTAACCTTGACTCATCCCTAAACGTGACCCTGACTCTGACCCTAATCATAACCGTGACCCTAACCAAATCCTGACCTTAACCCTAACACTGACCGTACTTTGAGCCTGACCTTAACCGTAACCCTAAAGGTAACCCTAACCCTGACCCTAATAAGGACCCTTAAACTAAACGTAAGGCTTACCCTAACCCTAACACTAACCCCTACCCAACCGAACCCCTAACGCTGACACTATGTTGCCTAACGCTAAAACTAAACATACCCCTACTGCTAACACTAACCCTAACCAAAAATTCAAACCCTTCCCCTGAAACAAACCCTGACCCTGAACAGAAATTTGACCCTAAAACAAAGCCTGACCCTAACCCTAAACTGACTCTGGCCCTGACCTTCACTTTGACTCTGACCGTGACCCTGAATCTAAACCAAACGCTGACCCTAACACAAATTCCAAACTAAACCTGCCCCTGTCCCGAACCTGGACCCTAAAGCAAAACTTCACCCTGACCCTAAATCTGACCCTGGCCCTGACTTTCACCCAGACACTGACCCTGACCCTAATCCTAAGCCTGACCAAGTCCTAATTTGACCCTAGCCCTAACCTAACCCTAACCCTAATTCTGACCCAGATCGGGAGCCTGAGCAGAACCCTCACCCAAAGCTAACCATGATCCTGACTATAATCATAACCCAGAATATAAACGTAAGCTGACCTTTTCAAAACAATGACCCAAAACCTGATGTTGACCCTGTCCCTAACACTGAACCTGACCCTAATCCTAACCCTGACCCTGACCCTTAATCTGACACAAACCCTGACCCTGACACTGACTGTGAGCCTGACCATAAACCTAACCCTAACCTAAAGCTAAACCTGACCACTACCTTAAGCCTAACGATAACCCTGACCCTAACAATGTCTAACCTTAACCCTGACCTCACTCTAACCCTAACATTAACCATAACCCTAAATTTAACCGAAAACCCTGACCCTGACCCTGACTGTGAACCTGACCCAAACCTAACCATCCCTGATCCTCACCATGACCCTGACCATGAGCCAGACCCAAACCCTAACCTAAACCAAAGCCTAATGCTGACTCTGATTCGGACCCTGAACTTAAACCTAAACCTGACCTTACACTAACCCTGACTCCGACCCTAACGGAGAGTCAGACCCTGACCTAAACTTGACGCTAACTCTAACCCTGACCTAGACTGTGAGCCTGACCCTAAACCTAACCCTAAATGTAAACCTAAACCCTGACCGTTATACGGACCCAGAACCTAAAACTAATGATGACCGTAATGGTAAAACTAAACCTTACCCTAACCCAACCCTAACCCTGACCATAACACAGTCTAACGCTAACCCTAAACCTAACCCTACTTCTAACACTAACCCTAACACCAAACCCTAACCTTACCCTGAACCTAACCCTGCGACTAACCCTAACCCAAATCCTAACCCTGACCCAAACATAACACTCATCCTGACACGAACCTTGCTCCTAAACCAAAACCTGACCCTAACCCAAAATATGACCCTGTCCCTGACTTTCACCCTGACCCTGACACTGACCCTGACCCTAAAACTAACCCTCACCCTAACACTGACCCAGAACCTGACCCTCACACTAACCCTGACCCTGACTGTGAGCCAGACCCTAAATCTAACCATAAACATAAAGCTGACCCTGCCCCTAACATGGGCAATGACCTGAAACCTAACGTTGACCCTAAACCTACAGAAACCCCTAACCCTAACCCTGACCCTGACCCAAACCCTGTCTAAGACTAACTCTCAACCTAACTCTAACCCAACCCCTAACCCTCACATGAGGTTTTCCTGGAGGATGAGAGCTCCTCAGATCCTTCGGGAGAGCTACTCACCCCATTCCATGTGGGGACATAACCTCGGACATCACCAGACAGATAGAGGCATATGTGTTACAGCACTCCCATGCAAACACACACACACACACACACACACACACACTCTCACACACCGCGATCTGACCAGCTATGGGACAGAGGTGGACACCAAGGGAAAATGGTGGGTAAAAAGTGTGAAAGAAGAAAGAGGTTGGAGACAGCACGGCCATGGGGTCAGGGGCATCAGGACTCCTGGCCAGGACCGAGATCCAAAGCATGGGGAGTGGAGACAGGACGAGCTGAAGGTCAAGGGGTCCCCAAGGGGCCCAAGGGCTTTGCAAGGGCACTGGGTGGGGACAGTGTAGGGGGTCTGGTGTCCATCACCATCCTGGACTATTGGAAGGAGGAAGAGGTAACCACCCTGTGTAGACAGGGCTACAACACCGATGGCGTCCCCTTACACTTCTATCAATGGGACCATAGAGACAGGGTGTCCCTAGTCTCCCACAGGCTTGTAAAAGAGCCTGTTGGCCTTGAATCTCTATCCGAGACCCATTGTGCTCCCAGTCTTGGGTACATGCTTTCTACTCCCTCGAGGTCCTTCTGAGAAGAAGACAGCCTGGAGGCTCGGGAGCTGACACTGTGAGCTTGCAGAATGTGGCAGAGCACTAAGCCCCTGGCCTGGGGACCAAGGTCAGGACCCTCCTTGTTGCAGCACCAGGTCCCCATTGAGAAGAGGTTCCAGAGTCCGTGCTCTGCTCAGGGTGAGAAGGCCTTACTTACCAAGGAACCAAGCACCAGCACAGGAGAGAGAAACAGGGACAAGGGAGACAATGGCGGTTTCGTCCATCAGCCCTGGAGCCCACACATCCTGCTCCTGTGAGAAAAACCAAAACAGACACAGACACTGACACAGAGACAAAGACAAAGACAGAGACAGACACTGAATACAGGAGAGAAAGAACCAGCAGAAGTGCCAGACTTTCCTCCATCAGCTTGGAAATGACAGCCAAACATTTTGTCCCCTTATTAGTCCCACAGGCCATCCCTCCTAGGAGGACAGATGTGGGAATGCCCGCGACCACTATGGGGACTGGCCAGTACATGGGTGCAGACGAGACCCTTGGACCTCAAACTAATGGAAGTCCCGGGAAATCTGTGTCCACAAGGTAGGAAGCCATGCACTGCAACCTTGCCACGGGGGATGGGATACAGGCAGGGGGAGGTGGGCTTTGCTAGATCCCACAGGAGATCCATGCCTCTCTGGGCTATCTTCCATTCCCCCGCGCATCACGAAGCACACCCGTGCCTTAGCAATTGTGTGCACCAGACTCTTGGGAGAGTGGGGATGGAACGCATGGAGAGGGCCTACCCAGGTAACATCCCCTGAAGTCGAAGCCAGAACACTCCCAATGTGCAGACGGGGAGACTGAGGAGGCCCTGAAGTCACAGGATGTGTCCGGGCTCAAAGTCCTGGGCAGGAACAGGAACCTGGTCTGAACTCAGCTCCGTTCCGTCCCAGCGGAGACAACAGCTGCACCCAGGCCTCCCTGGGGTTGGGGGGAGGCTGTGTGTGGGTCACTGGATGGACAGGGCATGGGGTGGAGTGTGAGCCCGGAGCAGCTGGGGTGGGGGCGCCCTCAGCGAGCTCTAGATGGGAGCAGGAAGTCCGGTAAGGAGCCCCCAGGTAGTGGTGACCTTACTACCCTGACGACAGAACCCAACGGAATAGGAACCCAGGTATCCAGGCACCCACATTCCAGAGAAAACCACCCTGCCCTGCTCATTTCTGGGCACAGCCTGAAGGAAATGACATGTTCTTGTTCTGTCTACCAAAGCCCAGAGAATGCAGGCAGAGGAGAGCTCACCCGCCAGACAAGTCCCCTCACTGGGCAGGTCATGTCAGGAATCCCCGATGCCTCTGGCCGTATTGGCAAAAAGAATCAAAAGGTGACACCGAGGGGCTCAGAGACAGAGAGTCCCACAACTTCTGATTGCCCCGTGTAGCCCAAGTTCCTCTCCCCATTTGTGTGTGTTTGTGTGTGTAAAGAGAGCTCATTACGGGTGGAGATGTCCCGAGCAGGAGCAGGCTTATGAGGGGTCCGATGCCTGGTTGGCAGGTCATGTTCACGTCCTAGGTTAAGGCAGGCTAGCAGGGAGCGGGTGTGTCGCTGCACCCTTTTGCCCAGGGTTTATCCTGAAACCCTGAAGGGACGGGTCAATGACCCAGGTGCGGGGCTAACCCTAACACAACACCTGACCCTGACCCAGACCCTGACCCTGACTGTGAGCATGACCCAAAACCTAACCCTAGCCCTGACCCTGACCCTGACTCTGACCCTGACCCAAACCCTAATCCTAAATCTAAGCCTGATGCTGACCCTGATCCAGACCCTGATCCTGAACCTAAACTGACCTACTCTAACCCTGACTCATCCCTAACCGTGAACCTGACTCTGACCCTAATCATAACCCTGACGCTAACAAAATCCTAACCCAAACCCTAACACTGACCGTTCTTTAGCCTGACCTTAACCGTAACCCTAAAGGTAACCCTAATCCTGACCCTAATAAGGACCCTTAACTTAAACCTAACGCTGACCCTAACCCTAACACTAACCCCTACCAAAACCAACCCAACCCCTAACCCTGACACTATGCTGTCTAACCCTAAAACTAAACATAACCCTACTGCTAACCCTAACCCTAACCAAAAACTCAAACCATTCCCCTGAAACGGGACCATGAACCGAAATTTGACCCTAAAAGAAAGACTGACCCTGACCGTAAACTTACTCTGGCGCTGAACTTCACTTTGACAGTGACCCTGACCCTGACTCTAAACCTAACCCTGACCCTCACACTGACACAAAACTAACACTGCCCCTGTCCCGAACATGGACCCGAAACCAAAGCTTCACCCTGACCCTAAATCGGACCCTGGCCCTGACCTTCACCCTGACCATGACCCTGACCCTAATCCTAAGCCTGACCCAGTCCTATGTGACCCTAAACCTAACCCTGACCCTAACCCTAACCCTAACTCAGACCCAGACCGTGAACCTGACCAGAACCCTAACCCAAAGCCAGCCATGATCCTGACTATAAACAAAACCAAGAATCTAAACGGAAAGCAGACATTATCCTAACCATGACCCTACACCTGACCTTGACCCTGACCCTAACACTAAACCTGACCCTAATCCTAACCCTGGCCCTGACCCTTACTCTGACACAAACCCTAACCCTGACACTGACTGTGAGCCTGTCCATAAACCTAAACCTAACCTAACCCTAACCCTGACCCCTACCTTAAGCCTAACGATAACTATGACCCAAACAATGTCTAACCCTAACCCTGACCCTCACTCTAACCCTAACATTAACCCTAACCCTATATCTCACCGAAAACCCTGACCCTGACCCTGACTGTGAACCTGACCCAAACCTAAAGAGCCCTGAACCTCACCATGACCCTGACCATGAGCCAGACCAGATCCTATCCTAAACCAAAGCCTAACGCTGACACTGATTTGGACCCTGAACTTAAACCTAACCCTGACCTTACACTAACCCTGACACAGACAGACACTGACCTAACCTTTACCCTAACCCGAACCCTGAACTGACTCTGAGACTGACTCTAAACATAACGATAAATGTAACCCTAAATCTTCCCCTTATACGGACGCAGAACCTAAAACTAATGCTGACCCTAATGGTAAAACTAAACACTACATTAACCCAAACCCTAACGCTGACCCTAACACAGTCTAACAATAACCCTAACCATAACCCTACTTCTAACACTAATCCTAACACCAAACCCTAACCTTACCCTGAACCTAACCCTGACCCTAACCCTAACCCTAACCCTGACCCAAACATAACGCTCATCCTGACACGACCTTACCCCTAAACAAAAACCTTACCCTGACGCAAAATCTGACCCTGTCCCTGAACTTCACCTGACCCTGACACTAACCCTGAAGCTAAACCTAACCCTCACCCTAACACTGACCCAGAACCTGACCCTCACACTAACCCTGACCCTGACTGTGAGCCAGACCCTAAATCTAACCATAAACGTAAAGCTGACACTGACCCTAACACGGGCCATGACCCGAAACATAACGCTGACCATAACCCTAACACAAACCCCTAACCCTAACCCTGACTGTGACCCAAACACTGTCTAAACCTAACTCTCAACCTAACTCTAACCCTACCCCTAACCCTCCCATGAGGTTAGCCTGAAGGATGAGAGCTCCTCAGATCCTTGGGGAGAGCTACTCACCCCATCCCATGTGGGCACATAACCTCAGACATCACCATACAGATAAAGGCATGTGTTTGAGCGTTCCCATGCATAGACACACACACGCACACACACACACACACATACTCACACACACACACCCCGCTCTGCCCAGCTAGGGGTCAGAGGTGGACACCAAGGGAAAATGGTGGGTAAAAAGGGGGAAAGAAGAAAGAGGTTGGAGACAGCTCGGCCATGGGGTCAGGGGCATCAGGACTCCTGGCCAGGACCGAGATCCAAAGCATGGGGAGTGGAGACAGGACGAGCTGAAGGTCTAAGGGTCCCCAAGGGGAACAAGGGCTCTGCAAGGGCACTGGGTGGTGACAGTGTCTGGGGTCTGGTGTCCATCACCATCCTGGACTATTGGAAGTAGGAAGAGGTAACCACCCTGTGTGGATAGAGCTACAACACCGAAGGCCTCCCCTTACTCTTCTATTAATGGGGCCATAGAGACAGGGTGTCCCTAGTCTCCCACAGGCTTGTAAAAGAGCCTGTTGGCCTTGAATCTCTATCCGAGACCCACTGTACTCCCAGTCTTGGGTACATGCTTTCTAATCCCTCGAAGTCCTTCTGAGCAGAAGAGAGCCTGGAGGCTCGGGGGTCTGACATTGTGAGCTTGCAGAATGTGGCAGAGCACAGGGCCCCTGGACTGGGGACCAAGGTCAGGACCCTCCTTGTGGCAGCTTCAGGGTCCCCATTGGGAAGAGGTTCCAGAGTCCGTGCTCTGTTCAGGTTTAGAAAGCCTTACTTACCAAGGAACCAAGCACCAGCACAGGAGAGGGAAACAGCACAAGGGAGACAACGGCGGTTTTGTCCATCAGCCCTGGAGCCCACACATCCTGCTCCTGTGAGACACACCAAAACAGAGACAGACCCTGACACAGAGACAAAGACAAAGACAAAGACAGAACAGACACTGAACACAGGAGAGAAAGAACCAGCAGAAGTGCCAGAATTTCCTCCATCAGCTTGGAAATGACAGCCGAACATTTTGTCCGGTTTTCAGTCCCACGGGCCATCCCTCCTAGGAGGACGGATGCGGGAATGCCCGCGGACCACTGTGGGTGCTGCACAGTACATTGGCACAGACGAGGCCCTTGGACCTCAACCTAATGGAAGTCCCTGGAAGTCTGTGTCCACAAGGTCAGAAGCCATGCACTGCAATCTTGCCACGGAGGATGGAATACAGGCAGGAGGAGGGTGGTTTTGCTGGACCCTGGAGATCCAGGCCTCTGTGGGTTATATTCCATCCCCTGCCCATCAACAAGCACACATGTTCCTTGGCAAGTGTGTGCACCAGACGCCTTGGAGTCGTTGATGGAACACATGGAGAGGGCCGACCACTGATGGCATCCCCTGAAGAAGATGCCAGAACACCCCCAATGTGCAGACGGGGAGACTGAGGAGGCCCTGAGGGTCACAGGATGTGTCCGGGCTCACAGTCCTGGGCAGGAGCAGGAACCCGGTCTAAACCCAGCTCCGTTCCCTCCCACCGGCACAACAGCTGAACGCAGGACTCCCAGGGGTTGGCGCAAGGCTGTGTGTGGGTCACTGGATGGACAGGGCATGGGGTGGAGTGTAAGCTCTGAGCAGCTGGGGTAGGGGAGCCCTCAGGGAGCTTGGATGGGAGCAGGAAGTCCAATAAGGAGCCCCCAGGCCGTGGTGACCTTACTTCCCTGACGACAGAGCCCAACGGAATTGGAACCCACATATCCAGGCACCCACATTCCAGAGAAAACCACCCTGCCCAGCTCATTTCTGGGCACAGCCTGAAGGAAACGACATGTTCTTGTGCTGTCTACCGAAGCCCAGAGAATGCAGGCAGAGTAGAGCTCGCTCGTCCGACAAGTCCCCTCACTGGGCAGGTCATGTCAGGCCTCCCTGACGCCTCTGGCCATATTGATAAAAAGAATCGAAAGGTGAAACCGAGGGGTTCAGAGTCAGAGTCCCAAACCTTCTGATTGACCCGTGTAGCCCTAGGTCTCTTCCCCGTGTGTGTGTGTGTGTGTGTGTGTGTGTGTGTAAAGAGAGCTCATCAGAGGTGGAGATGTCCCGAGCAGGAGCAGGCTTATGAGGGGGCCGATGCCTGGTTGGCAGGTCATGTTCACGCCCCAGGTTAAGGCAGGCTAGCAGGGAGCGGGTGTGCCGCTGCACCCTTTTGCCCAGGGTTTATCCTGAGACCCTGAAGGGACAGGTCAATGACCCAGTTGCGGGGATAACCCTAACACTAACCCCTGACCCTGACTGTGAGCATGACCCAAAACCTAACCCTAGCCCTGACCCTGACTCTGACCATGACCGAGATCCTGACCCAAACCTAATCCTAAATCTAATCCTGATGCTGACCCTGATCCAGACCCTGATACTAAACCTAACCTGACCTACTCTAACCATGACTCATCCCTAATGATGACCCTGACTCTGACCCTAATCAAAACACTGACCCTAACCAAATCCTGACCCAAACACTAACACTAACTGTACTTTGAGCCGGACCTTAACTGTAACCCTAAATGTAACCCTAACCCTGACCCTAATAAGGACCCTTAACCTAAACCTAATGCTGACCATAACCCTCACACTAAGGCCTACCCAATCCAACCCTAACCCTGACACTATGGTGTCCTACCATAACTAGACATAACCCCCCCCAACCCTAACCCTAAGCAAAAACTCAAACCGTTCCCCTGAAACTAACCCTGAGCCTGAACCAAAATTTGACCCTAAAACAAAGCCTAACCTGGACCCTAAACTGACTCTGGCCCTGACCTTCACTTTGACTCTGACCCTGACCCTGACCCTAACACTGATCCAAAGCTAACCCTGCCCCTGTCCCGAACCTGGACCCGAAACCAAGCTTCACCCTGATGCTACATCGGAACCTGGCCCTGAACCTTCACCCTGACCCTGACCCTGACCCTAATCCTAAGCCTGACATAGTCCTTAGTGTGACCCTAACCATAACCCTGACCCTAAACTTAACCCTAACTCAGACACAGGACCATGAGTCTGAGCAGAAACCTAACCCAAAGCTAACCATGATCCTGACTATAATCATAACCCAGAATCTAAACGTAAAGCTGACCTTATCCTAACCATGACCCTAAACCTGACCTTGACCCTGACCCTAACACTGAACCTGAACCTAATCCTAAACCGGACCCTGAAACTTAATCTGACACAAACCCTAACTCTGACACTGACTGTGAGCCTGACCAAAAACCTAACCCTAACCTAACCCTAACCCTGACCCTTACCTTAAGCCTAATGATAACACTGACTCTAACAATTTCTAACCCTAACCCTGACCCTCACTCTAACATTAACCTAACATTAACCCTAACCTTAATTCTCACCGAAAGCCCTGACCCTGACCCTGACTGTGAACCTGACCCAACCCTAACCAGCCCTGAACATCACCATGACCCTGACCATGAGCCAGACCTGAGTCTAACCTAAACCAAAGCCTAACGCTGACACTGATTTGGACCCTGAACTTAAACCTAACCCTGACCTTACACTAATCCTGACTCAGTCCCTAACTGAGTGTCTGACCCTGACCTACTCTTGACACTAAGCAGAACCCTGACCGTGACTGTGAACCTGACCCTAAAACTAACACTAAATGTAACCCTAAACTCTGACCCTTATATGGACCCAGATCCTAAAACTAATACTGACCCTAATGGTAAAACTAAACCCTGCCCTAACCCAAACCCTAACCGTGACCCTAACAAGGTCTAATGCTAACCCTAACCATAACTCTAGTTCTAACAATAACCCTAACACCAAAGAATAACCTTACCCTGAACCTAACCTTGACCCTAACCCTAACCCTAACCCTGACCCTCACTCTAACATTAACCTAACATTAACCCTAACCTTAATTCTCACCGAAAACCCTGACCCTGACCCTGACTGTGAACCTGACCCAACCCTAACAGGCCCTGAACCTCCCCATGACCATGACCATGAGCCAGACCTGACTCTAACCTAAACCAAAGCCTAACGCTGAACTGATTTGGACCCGGACCTTAAACCTAACCCTGACCTTATACTAATCCTGACTCAGTCCCTAACTGAGTGTCTGACCCTGACCTAATCTTGACACTAAGCAGAACCCTGACCGTGACTGTGAACCCTAAAACTAACACTATGTAACCCTAAACCCTGACCCTTATATGGACCCAGATCCTAAAACTAATACTGACCCTAATGGTAAAACTAAACGTTGCCCTAACCCAAACCCTAACCGCGACCCTAACAAGGTCTAATGCTAACCCTAAACATAACTCTAGTTCTGACAATAACCCTAACACCAAAGATAACCTTACCCTGAACCTAACCGTGACCCTACCCTAACACTAACCCTGACCCAAACATATCCCTCATCCTGACACGAAACTTGCCCCTAAACCAAAACCTGACCCTGACCCAAAATCTGACCCTGTCCCTGACCTTCACCTGACCCTGACACTAACCCTGACCCTAAACCAAACCCTCACCCTAACACTGACCCAGATCCTGACCCTCACACTAACCCTGACCCTGACTGTGAGCCAGACCCTAAATCTAAGCATAAACGTAAAGGTGACCCGGACCCTAACACGGGCCATGACCAGAAACCTAACGCTGACCCTAACCCTAACACAAACCCCTAACCCTAACCCTGACCCTGACCCAAACTCTGTCTAAACCTAACTCTCAACCTAACCCTAAACCTACCCCTAACACTCCCATGAGGTTTGCCTGGAGGATGAGAGCTCCTCAGATCCTTGGGGAGAGCTAATCACCCCATCCCATGTGGGGACATAACCTCGGACATCACCAGATAGGTAGAGGCATATGTGTTTGAGCACTCCCATGCACACACACACACACACACACACACACACACACTCACACACCACACTGCCCAGCTAGGGATCAGAGGTGGACACCAAGGGAAAATGGTGGTTAAAAAGGGTGAAAGAAGAAAGAGGTTGGAGACAGCTCGGCCATGTGGTCAGGGGCATCATACCTCCTGGCCAGGACCGAGATCCAAAGCATGGGGAGTGGAGACAGGACGAGTTGATGGTGTAGGGATCCCCAAGGGGCTCAAGAGCTTTGCAAGGGCACTGGGAAGGGACAGGGTCTGGGGTCTGGTGTCCATCACCACCCTGGACTACTTGAAGTAGGAAGAGGTAACCACCCTGTGTGGACAGAGCTACAATACCGAAGGCCTCCCCTTACTCTTCTATCAATGGGGCCATAGAGACAGGGTGTCCCTAGTCTCCCACAGGCTTGTAAAAGAGCCTGTTGGCCTTGAATCTCTATCCGAGACCCACTGTGCTCCCAGTCTTGGGTCAATGCTTTCTAGTCCCTCGAGGTCCTTCTGAGAAGAAGAAAGCCTGAGGGCTCGGGGGGCTGACATTGTGAGCTTGCAGAATGTGGCAGAGCACAGGGCCCCTGGACTGGGGACCAAGGTCAGGACCCTCCTTGTTGCAGCTTCAGGGTCCCCATTGGGAAGAGGTTCCAGAGTCCGTGCTCTGCTCAGGGTGAGAAGGCCTTACTTAGTAAGGAACCAAGCACCAGCACAGGAGAGGGAAATAGGGACAAGGGAGACAATGGCGGTTTCGTCCATCAGCCGTGGAGCCCACAGATCCTGCTCCTGTGAGACACATCAAAACAGAGACAGACCCTGACACGGAGACAAAGACAAGGACAAAGACAGAGAGAGATACTGAACACAGGAGAGAAAGAATCAGCAGACGTGCCAGACTTTCCTCCATCAGCTTTGAAATGACAGCCAAACATTTTGTCCGGTTTTCAGTCCCACGGGCCATCCCTCCTAGGAGGACGGATGCGGGAATGCCCGCGGACCTCTATGGGGGCTGGCCAGTACATGGGCGCAGACGAAGCCCTTGGACCTCAACCTAATGGAAGTCCCGGGAAGTCTGTGTCCACAAGGTCAGAAGCCATGCACTGCAACCTTGCCATGGGGGATGGAATACAGGCAGGAGGAGGGTGGTTTTGCTGGATCCCAGCGGAGATCCAGGCCTCTGTGGGCTATATTCCATTCCCCCGCTCATCACCAAGCACACCCGTTCCTAGGCAAGTTTGTGCACCCGACTCCTGGGGGAGCGGGGATGGAACGTGTGGAGAGGGCCTACCCTGATGGCATCCCCTGAAGAAGAAGCCATAACACCCCCAATGTGCAGACGGGGAGACTGAGGAGGCCCTGAGAGTCACAGGATGTGTCCAGGCTCACCGTCCTGGGCAGGAGCAGAAACCCAGTCTAACCCCAGCTCTGTTCCCTCCCAGCATAGACAACAGCTGCACCCAGGCCTCCTAGGATTTGGGGGGAGGCTGTGTGTGTATCACTGGATGGACAGGGCATGGGGTGGAGTGTGATCCCTGAGTAGCTTGGTTAGGGTGACCTCAGGGTGTTCTGGATGGGAGCAGGAAGTCCAATAAGGAGCCCCCAGGCCGTGGTGACCTTACTTCCCTGACGACAGAGCCCAACGGAATTGGAACCCACGTATCCAGGCACCCACATTCCAGAGAAAACCACCCTGCCCAGCTCATTTCTGGGCACAGCCTTAAGGAAGTGACATGTTCTTGTGCTTTCTACCGAAGCCCAGAGAATGCAGGCAGAGGAGAGCTCGCCTTCCAGACAAGTCCCCTCACTGGGCAGGTCATGTCAGGCCTCCCTGACACCTCTGGCTGTATTGGCAAAAAGAATCGCAAGGTGAAACTGAGGGGTTCAGAGTCAGAGTCGCAAACCTTCTGTTTGATATGTGTAGCCCTAGATCTCCTCCCCTTGTGTGTGTGTGTGTAAAGAGAGCTCATCAGAGGTGATGTCCCGAGCAGTAGCAGGCTTATGAGGGGTCCGATGCCTCGTTGGCAGGTCATGTTCACACCCCAGGTTAAGGCAGGCTAGCTGGGAGCGGGTGTGCCGCTGGACCCTTTTGCCCAGGGTTTTTCCTGAGACCCTGAAGGGACAGGTCAATTACCCAGGTGTGGGGCTAACACTAACACTAACCCCGGACCCTGACCCTGACCCTGACCCTGACTGTGAGCCTGACTCAAAACCTAACCCCCTAGTTCTGACCCTAACTCTGACCCTGACCGAGATACTGTCCCAAACCCTAATCCTAAATCTAAACCTGATGCTGACCCTGATCCAGACCCTGATCCTAAACCTAACCTGACCTACTCTAACCATGACTCATCCCTAACCGTGACCCTGACTCTGACCCTAATCATAACCCTGACCCTAACCAAATCCTGACCCTAACCCTGTAACTGACCGTACTTTGAGCCTGACCTTAACCGTAACCGCAAAGGTAATCCTAACCCTGACCCTAATAAGGACCCTTAACCTAAACCTAACGCTGACCCTAACCCTAACACTAACCCCTACCCAACCCAACCCCTAACCCTGACACTATGGTGTCCTACCCTAAACTTAACATAACCCTACGGCTAACCCTAACCCTAACCAAAAATTCAAACCGTTCCCCTGAAACTAACCCTGACCCTGAACCAAAATTTGACTCTAAAACAAAGCCTGACCCTAACTATAAACTGACTCTGGCCCTGACCTTCACTTTGACTCTGACCCTGACCCTGACTCTAAACCTAACCCTGACCCAAAACTAACCCTGCCCCTGTCCCGAACCTGGACCCGAAACCAAAGCCTCAGCTGACCCGAAATCGGACCCTGGCCCTGACCTTCATCCTGACCCTGACCCTGACCCTAATCCTAAGCCTGACCCAGTCCTATGCCTGACCCTAACCTTAACCCTGACCCTAACACTAACACCTACTCTGAGCCAGATCGTGAGCCTGACCAGAACCCTAACCCAAAGCTAAACATGATCCTGACTATAATCATAACCCAGAATCTAAACGTAAAGCTGACCTTATCCTACGTCTGACCCTAACCCTGAACTTGACCACGACCCGAACACTGAACCTCACCCTAATCCTAACCCTGACACTGACCCTTTCTCTGACACAAACCCTAACCCTGACACTGACTGTGAGCCTGACCAAAAACCTAAACCTAACCTAACCCTAACCCTGACCCCTACCTTAAGCCTAACGGTAACCCTGACCCTAACAATGTCAACCCCTAACCCTGACCCTCACTCTAACCCTAACATTAACCCTAACCCTGAATCTCACCGAAAACCCTGAACCTGAATCTGACTGTGAACCTGATCCAAACCTAACCACACCTGAACCTCACCATGACCCTGACCATAAGCCAGACCCACCCTATCTAAACTAAAGCCTACCGCTGACACTGATTTGGACCCTGAACTTAAACCTAACACTGACCTTACACTTATCCTGACAGACCCTAACCGAATGTCTGACCCTGACCTAATCTTGACACAAAGCGGAACCCTGACCTTGCCTGTGAGTCTGACCCTAAACCTAAGCCTAAATGTAACCCTAAACCCTGACCCTTACACGGACCCTGATCCTAAAACTAATGCTGACCCTAATGGTAAAACTAAACCCTACCCTATCCCAAACCCTAACCCTGACCCTAACAAAGTCTAACGCTAACCCTAAGCATAACCCTACTTCGAACACTAACCCTAACACCAAACCCTAACCTTACCCTGAACCTAACCGTGACCCTAACCCTAACCCTAACCCTGACCCAAACATAATCCTCATCCTGACACGAAACTTGCCCGTAAACCAAAACCTGACCCTGACCCAAAATCTGACCCTGTCCCTGACCTTCACCTGACCCTGACACAAACCCTGAACATAAACATAACCCTCACCTTAACACTGACCTAGAACTTGACCCTCACACTAACCCTAACCCTGACTGTGAGCCAGACCCTAAATCGAACCATAAACTTAAAAGTGACCCAGACCCTAACAAGGGCCATGACCAGAAACCTAACGCTGACCCAAAACCTAACACAAACCCCTAACCCTAACCCTGACCCTGACCCAAACCCTGTCTAAACCTAACTCTCATCCTAACTCTAACCCTACCCCTAACACTCCCATGAGGTTTGCCTGGAGGATGAGAGCTCCTCAGATCATTGGGGAGAGCTACTCACCCCATCCCATGTGGGCACATAACCTCGGACATCACCAGACAGGTAGAGGCATATGTGTTTGAGCGCTCCCAAGCACAGATACACACACACACACACACACACACACACAGAGACCGCTCTGCCCAGCTAGGGGTCAGAGGTGGACACCAAGGGAAAATGGTGGGTAAAAAGGGTGAAAAAAGAAAGAGGTTGGAGACAGCTCGGCCATGCGGTCAGGGGCATCAGACCTCCTGGCCAGGACCGAGATCCAAAGCATGGGGAGTGGAGACAGGACGAGTTGATGGTGTAGGGATCCCCAAGGGGCCCAAGAGCTTTGCAAGGGCACAGGGTGGGGACAGTGTCTGGGGTCTGGTGTCCATCACCACCCTGGACTACTGGCAGTAGGAAGAGGTAACCACCCTGTGTGGACAGAGCTACAACACTGACGGCCTCCCCTTACTCTTCTATCAATGGGGCCATAGAGACAGGGTGTCCCTAGTCTCCCACAGGCTTGTAAAAGAGCCTGTTGGCCTTGAATCTCTATCCGAGACCCACTGTGCTCCCAGTTTGGGGTACATGCATTCTACTCCCTCGAGGTCCTTATGAGCAGAAGACAGCCTGAGGGCTCGTGGGCTGACACTGTGAGCTTGCAGAATTTGGCAGAGCACAAGGACCCTGGCCTGGGGACCAAGGTCAGGCCCTCCTTGTTGCAGCTACAGGGTCCCCACTGGGAAGATGTTCCAGAGTCAGTGCTCTGCTCTGGGTGACAAGGCCTTACTTACTAAGGAACAAAGCACCAGCTCAGGAGACGGAAACAGAGACAAGGGAGACAACGGCGGTTTCGTCCATCAGCCGTGGAGCCCACAGATCCTGCTCCTGTGAGACACATCAAAGCAGAGACAGACCCTGACACGGAGACAAAGACAAGGACAAAGACAGAGACAGACACTGAACACAGGAGAGAAAGAACCAGCAGAAGTGCCAGACTTTCCTCCATCAGCTTGGAAATGACAGCCAAACATTTTGTCCCTTTTTCAGTCCCAAGGACCATTCCTCCTAGGAGGATGGATGCGGGAATGCCCGTTGAACTCGATGGGGGCTGGCCAGTACATGGGCACAGACGAAGCCCTTGGATTTCAACCTAATGGAAGTCCCGGGAAGTCTGTGTCCACAAGGTCAGAAGCCATGCACTGCAACCTTGCCACGGGGGATGGAATACAGGCAGGAGGAGGGTGGTTTTGCTGGATCCCAGCGGAGATCCAGGCCTCTGTGGTCTATATTCCATTCCCTGCTCATCACCAAGCACCCGTTTCTTGGCAAGTGTGTGCACCAGACACCTGGGAGAGCGGCGATGGAATGCATATAGAAGGCCTATCCCTGAACTATCCCCTGAAGAAGAAGCCAGAACACCCTATATGTGCAGACGGGGAGACTAATGAGGCCCTGAGGGTCACAGGATGTGTCCGGGCTCACAGTCCTGGGCAGGAGCAGGAACCCGTTCTAACTCCAGCTCTGTTCCCTCCCCGCTGAGACAACAGCTGCACCCAGGCCTCCCAGGGGTTGGGGGGAGGCTGTGTGTGTATCACTGGATGGACAGGGCATGGGGTAGAGTGTGAGCCCTCTGCAGCTCTGGTAGGGGCGCCCTCAGGGTGTTCTGGATGGGAGCAGGAAGTCCGGTAAGGAGCCCCCAGGTAGTGGTGACCTTACTACCCTGACGACAGAGCCCAACGGAATAGGAACCCAGGTATCCAGGCACCCACATTCCAGAGAAAACCACCCTGCCCAGCTCATTTCTGGGCACAGCCTGAAGGAAGCGACATGTTCTTGTGCTGTCTACCGAAGCCCAGATAATGCAGGAAGAGGAGAGCTCGCCCGCCAGACAAGTCCCCTCAGTGGGCAAATCATATCAGGCCTCCCTGACGCCTCTGGCCGTATTGGCAAAAAGAATCGCAAGGTGAAACCGAGGGGTTCAGAGTCAGAGTCCCAAACCTTCTGAGTGACCCGTGTAGCCCTAGGTATCCTCTGTGTGTTTGTGTGTGTGTGTGTGTGTGTGTGTGTTTGTGTGTCTGTGTAAAGAGAGCTCATCGGAGAGTCCAGAGCAGGAGCAGACTTATGAGGGGTCCGATGCCTGGTTGGCAGGTCATGTTCACGTCCCAGGTTAAGGCAGGATAGCTGGGAGCGGGTGTGCCGCAGCACCCATTTTCCCTGGGTTTATCCTAAAACCATGCAGGGACTGTTCTTTGATCCAGGTGCAGGGCCAACCCTAACACTAAACCCTTACCCTGACCCTGACCCTGACTTTGAGCCTGTTCCAAAACCTAACCCTATTCCTGAACCTGACTCTGACACTGACCGAGATCCTGACCCAAACCCTAATCCTAAATCTAAGCCTGATGCTCACCCTGATCCAGAACCTGATCCTAAACCTAACCTGACCTACTCTAACCCTGACTCATCCCTAACCGTGACCCTGACTCTGACCCTAATCATAACCCTGACCCTAACCAAAGCCTGACCCTAACCCTAACACTGACCGTATTTTGAGCCTGACCTTAACCTTAAGCCTAAAGGTAACCCTAACCCTGACCCTAATAAGGACCCTTAACCTAAACCTAATGCTGACCCTAACCCTAACACTAAGCCCTACCTAACCCAACCCGTAACCCTGACACTATGCTGTCTAAACCTAAAACTAAACATAACCCTACTGCTAACACTAACCCTAACCAAAAACTCAAACCGTTCCCCTGAAAGTAACCCTGACCCTGAACTGAAATTAGACCCTAAAACAAAACCTGACCCTGACCGTAAACTGACTCTGGCCCTGACCTTCACTTTGACTCTGACCCTGACCCCGACTCTAAACCTAACCCTGACCCTAACACTGACCCAAAACTAACGCTGCACATCTCCCGAGCCTGTACCTGAAACCAAAGCCTCACCAGACCCCAAATCGGACCCTGGCCCTGACCTTCAACCTGACCCTGACCCTGACCCTAATCCTAAGCCTAACCCAGTCCTAAGTGTGACTCTAACCCTAACCCTGACCCTAACCCTAACTCAGACCCAGACCGTGAGCCTGACCAGAACCCTAAACCTGACCTTACACTAACACTGACTCAGACTCTAACCGTGAGTCTGACCCTGATCTAACCTTGATCCTAACCCGAACACTGACTTTGACTGTGAGACTGACCCTAAACCTAACCCTAATGTAACCCTAAACCCTGACCCTTACACGGACCCAGAACCTAAAACTAATGCTGACACAATGGTAAAACTAAACCCTACCCTAACCCAAACCCTAACACTGACCCAAACAAAGTCTAACGCTAACCCTATCCATAACCCTACTTCTAACACTAACCCTTACACCAAACCCTAACCTTACCTTGAATCTAACCCTGACACTAACCCTAAACCTAATCCAACCCTGACACACACATAACAATCATCCTGACACGAACCTTGTCCCTAAACCAAAACGAGAACCTGACTCAAAATCTGACCCTGTCCCTGACCTTCACCATGACCCTGACACTGACCCTGACCCTAAACCTAACCCTCACCCTAACACTGACCAAGAATCTGAATCTCACACTAACCCTGACCTTCACTGTGAGCCAGACCCTAAATCTAACCATAAAGGTAAAGATGACCCTGACCCTAACATGGGCCTTGACCCGAAACCTAAAGCTGACCCTAACCCTAACACAAACACCTAACCCTAACCCTGATCCTGACCCAAACCCTGTCTAAACCTAACTCTCAACCTAACACTAACCCTACCCCTAAACCTCCCATGAGAATTGACTGGAGGATGAGAGCTCCTCAGATCCTTGGGGAGAGCTACTCACCCCATCCAATGTGGGGACATAACCTCGGACATCGCCAGACAGATAGAGGCATATGTGTTTGAGCGCTCCCATGCACAGACACACACATCTACACAAACACAGACCGCTCTGCCCAGCTAGGGGTCAGAGGTGGACACCAAGGGAAAATGGTGGGTAAAAAGGGTGAAAGAAGAAAGAGGTTGAAGACAACTCGGCCATGGGGTCAGGGGCATCAGGACTCCTGGCCAGGACCGAGATCCAAAACATGGGGAGTGGAGAGAGGACGAGCTGATGGTCAAGGGGTACCAAAGGGGCGCAAGGGCTTTGCAAGGGCACTGGGTGGGGACAGTGTCTGAGGTCTGGTGTCCATCACCACCCTGGACTACTGGAAGTAGGAAGAGGTAACCACCCTGTGTGGACAGAGCTACAACACTGACGGCCTCCCCTTACTCTTCTATCAATGGGGCCATAGAGACAGGGTGTCCCTAGTCTCCCACAGGCTTGTAAAAGCGCCTGTTGGCCTTGAATCTCTATCCGAGACCCACTGTGCTCCCAGTCTTGGGTACATGCTTTGAACTCCCTTGATGTCCTTCTGAGCAGAAGCGAGCCTGGAGGCTCGGGGGGTTGACATTGTGAGCTTGCAGAATGTGGCAGAGCACTAAGGCCTCTGGCCTGGGGACCAAGGACAGGACCCTCCTTGTTGCAGCCTCAGGGTCCCCATTGGGAAGAGGTTCCAGAGTCCGTGCTCTGCTCAGGGTGAGAAGGCCTTACTTACCAAGGAACCAAGCACCAGCACAGGAGAGGGAAACAGGGACAAGGGAGACAACGGCGGTCTCGCCCATCAGCCCTGGAGCCCACAGATCCTGCTCCTGTGAGTCACACCAAAACAGAGACAAATGCAGACACAGAGACAAAGACAAAGACAACGACAGAGACAGACACTGAACACAGGAGAGAAAGAACCAGCAGAAGTGCCAGTCTTTCCTCCATCAGCTTGGAAATGACAGCCAAACATTTTGTCCCCTTATCAGTCCCACAGGCCATCCATCCTAGCAAGACGGATGCGAGATAGCCCGTGGACTACTGTGGGGGATGGCCAGTATATGGGCACAGACGAGGCCCTTGGACCTCAACCTAATGGATGTCCCAGGAAGTCTGTGTCCACAAGGTCTGAAGCCATGCCACTGCAACCTTGCCACGGGGGATTGGATACAGGCAGGAGAAGGGTGGATTTGCTGGATCCCAGAGCAGATCGAGGCTTCTCTGGGCTATGTTCCATTCGCCCGCCCATCCACAGGAACATCCGTGCCTTGGCAAGTGTGTGCACCAGACTCCTGGGAGAGCGGCGATGGAACCTATGGAGAGGGCCGACCCCTGAAGGCATGCCCAGAAGAAAATGCTAGAACACCCCCAATGTGCAGACGCAGAGACTGAGGAGGCCCTGAGAGCCACAGGATGTTTGCAGGCTCACAGTCCTGGGCGGGAGCAGGAGCAGGAGCCTGGTCTGAACCCAGCTCTGTGCCCTCCCTGCAGAGACAACAGCAGCACCCAGGCCTCCCAGGGGTTGGGGGGAGGCTGTGTGTGGGTCACTGGATGGACAGGGCATGGGGTGGAGTGTGAGCCCTGAGCAGCTGTGGGAGGGGTGCCCTCAGGGATCTCAGGATGGAAGAGGAAGTCCCGTAAGCATCCCCCAGGCTTTGTTGATCTTACACCCTGACGACAGAGCCCAATGGAATTGGAACCCACGTATCCAGGCACCCACATTCCAGAGAAAACCACACTGCCCAGCTCATATCTGGGCACAGCCTGAAGGAAACGACAGGTTCTTGTGCTGTCTACTGAAGCGAGGAGAATGCAGGCAGAGGAGAGCTCGCCCGCCAGACAGGTCCCCTCACTGGAGGTCATGTCAGGCTTCCCCGTCCCCTCTGGCCCTTTTGGCAAAATAATTGCAAGTTGACACCGAGGGTCTCAGAGTCCGAGAATCCCACACCTTCTGATTGACCCGTTAGCCCTAGGACTCCTCCCCGAATGTGTGTGTGTGTGTGTGTGTGTGTGTGTGTATGTGTGTGTGTGTGTAAATAGAGATCATCGGGGGTGGAGATGCCCTCAGCAGGAGCAGGCTTATAAGGGGACTGATGCCTGGTTGGCAGGTCATGTTCACACCCCAGGTTAGAGCAGTCTAGGTGGGAGCGAATGTGGGGGCTGCACCAATTTGCCCAGGGTTTATCTGAGACCCTTGAGGGACGGGTCAATGACCCAGTTACGGGGCTAACCCTACTACTAACCCCTGACCCTGACTCTAACCCTGACCCTGACTGTGAGCCAGACTCAAAACTTAAACCTAGCCGTGATCCTGTCTCTGACCCTTACCGAGACACAGACCCAAACCCTAATCATAAATCTAAGCCTGATGCTGACCCTGATCCAGACCCTGATCCTAAACCTAACCTGACCTTACTCTGACCCTGACTCTGACCCTAATCATAACCCTGACCCTAAACAAATCCTGAAACTAATCCTAACACTGACCCAAATTTGAGCCTAACCTTAACTGTAACCCTAAAGGTAACCCTAACCCCGACCCTAATAAGAACCCTGAACCTAAACCTAACGCTGAACCTAACACTAACACTAACCACTACCCAACCCAACCCCAACCCTGACACTACGCTGTCTAACCCTAAAACTAAACATAACCCTACTGCTAACCCTAACCTTAATCAAAAACTCAAACGGTTCCCCTGGAACTAGCCCTGACCCTGAACCAAAATTTGACCCTAAAACAAAGCCTGACCCTGACCCTAAACTGACTCTGGCCCTGACTTTCACTTTGACCCTGACCCTGACCCTGACTCTAAACCTAACCCTGACCCTAAAACAGACCCAAAACTCACCCTGCCCTATCCGGAACCTGGACCGAAACCAAAGCCTCATGCTGACCCAAAATCGGACCCTAAACCTAACCCTAATCCTAACCCTGACCCTGAAAGTGACTCTAAACCTAACCCTGACTCTAACACTGACCCAAACCTAAACCTGCCCCTGAAGCGAAGCTGGACCCTACCAAAGCCTCAACTGGACCCTTTATCTGACCCTGGCCCTGACTTTCACCCTGACCCTGACCTTGACCTTAATTCAAAGCCTGACACAGTCCTAAGCTTGACCCTAACCCAAACCCTGACCGTGAATGTGTTCCCAACCCTAACCGTAATCCTAAAGATAACCCTATCCCTGATCTAATACCGACCATGAACCTAAACCTAATGCTGAGGCATTCCCTAACACTAAACCCTACCCTAACCCAAACCCTAACCCAGAAATTTACGCTGTCTAACTCTAACCATAACCTACTTCTAACCCTAATCCTAACTCCAAACCCAAAACTTTCTCCTAAACCTAACCCTGACACAGAACCGAACATTGACCCTAAACCAAATCCTGACCTGACCATAAACCAGACCCCAGGACAGACCTTCACCTGACCCTGACCCTAAACCTAACCCTGACAATAGCACTGACCCAAAGCTAACCCTATCCTTGAGCTGAACGTGGACCCTAAACCAAAACCAGATACTGATCCTAAACCTGACACTGACCCTGAAATTCACCCTGACCCTGACCCAGACCCTGAACATAAACCTAAACCTGACCCTAACGGTGACCCTACACTGACCCTAACACTAACCCTGAAGCTGACTGTGATTCTGACCCTAACTGTAACCCTAAAAGTAACCCTGACCTTGACCCTGACATGGACCATGACACAAAACTTAACAATGATTCTAACCCTACAACTAACCCATAAAACTAACGCTGACCCTGACCCTAAACCAGTCTAACCCTAATCCTCAAACTAACTCTAATTCTCACCCTAACCCCATACTTTAAACCTATCCCTGAACCTATCCCTGAATCTGACCTGACCCTTACCCTGAACATTGCAAAAACTTGACCCTGATCCGAATCTTGACCCTAAACAGAATCCTGGCCCTGACCCTAAACTGAAACCTGGCCCTGACCCTAAACCTGACCGTAATACTTTCACTGACACTGACCATAAACCTAACTCTGACCCAGACCGTGAGCCAGACCAAAACACTAACCCTAAAGCTAAACTAAGTCATGACCCTAATCATAAACCAGAATCTAAACATAAAGCAGGCCTTATGCTAACCATGACCCTAATCCTGACTTTGACCCTAACCGTAACACTGACATGACACCAAACCTATCCCTGACCCTGACCCTTACTCTGAAACTAACCATAACCCTGACACTGACTGTGAGCCTGACCATAAACCTAACCCTGAACCTAAACCTAACCCTGATCCCTACGCTACGCCTAACGATAACCCTGCCCTAACAATGTCTAACCCTAACCCTGAACCTAACCCAAACCCTAACATTAACCCTAAGCCTAAAACGAACTGAAAACACTGACCTTGACTCTGACTGTGAGCCTGACCATAAACCTAACCCTAACCCTAACCCTAACCCTAACCCTAACTCTAACCCTAAGCTTAACCCTAACCCTAACCCTGACCATGACAGTGAGCCTGACCCTAACCGTAAACCTAAATGTAACCCTAAATGCTGACCCTAGTACGGACCCAGAACCTAAAATTAATGCTGATCCTAACGGTAAAACAAAACCCTACCTTAACCCAAACCCTAATTCTGACCCTAACACAGTCTAACCCTAACCCTAACCGTAACCGTACTTCTAACCCTAACCCTAAAACCAAACCCTAACCTTTACCCTGAACCTAACCCTCTACCCGACCCTAACCATAACCCTAAACCTGACCAAACCTAACTCTGACACTGACCCAAACCTTGCCAATAAAACAAATCCTGAATATGACCCTAAATCTATCCCTGTCCATGACCTTCACCCTGAACCTAACACAGAAGCTGACCCTAAACCTAACCCTCACCCTAACACTGACCCAGAACCTGACCCTCCCACTAACACTGACCCTGCCTGTGCGCCTGACACTAAACCTAACCATAACTTAAACCTGAACCTGACCCTACCAGGGGCCATGACACGAAACCTAATGCTGACCCTAACCCTAACACTAATCGCTAACCCTAACCCTGAACCAGAACCAAACCCTGTCTAAACATAACTCTCAACCTATTTCTAACTGTAACCCTAACCCTCCCATGAGGTTTGCCTGCAGGATGAGAGCTCCTCAGATCATTGGGGAGAGCTATCCACACTTTCCCATGTGGGGACATGACCTCGGACATCCCCAGACAGCAAGAGGCATATGTGTTTGAGAGATCGCATGCACACACACACACACACACACACACACACACACACATCACTGCCCAGTGAGGGGTCAGAGGTGGACACCAAGGGAAAATGGTGGCTAAAAATGGTGAAAGAAGAAAGAGGTTGGAGACAGCTTGGCCATGGGGTCAGGGGCATCAGGACTCTTGGCCAGGAAGGAAATCCAAAGGCGGGGGAGGGGAGACAGGATGGGCTGATGGTCAAGGGGTCCCCAAGGAGACCAGGGGCTTTGAAAGGGCACTGGGTGGGGACAGTGTTTGGGGTCTGGTGTCCATCACCACCCTGGACTACTGGAGGTTGGAAGAGGTAACCAACCTGTGTGAACAAAGCAACAACACTGAAGGCCTCCCCTTAATCTTCTATCAATGGGGCCATAGAGACAGGGTGTCCCTAGTCTCCCACAGGCTTGTAGAGGAGCCTGTTGGCCTTGAATCTCTAACCGAGACAGACTGTGCTCCCAGTCTTGGGTAAATGCTTTCTAATCCCTCGAGGTCCTTCTGAGCAGAAGATAGCCTGGAGGCTTGGGGGCTGACATTGTGAGCTTGCAGAATGATGCAGAGCACTAGGCCCCTGGCCTGGGGACCAAGGACAGGACCCTCCTTGTGGCAGCCTCAGGGTCCCAATTGGGAAGAGGTTCCAGAGTCCGTGCTCTGCTCAGGGTGAGAAGGCCTTACTTACCAAGGAACCAAGCACCAGCACAGGAGAGGGAAACAGGGACAAGGGAGACAACGGCGGTCTCGCCCATCAGCCCTGGAGCCCACAGATCCTGGTCCTGTGAGACACACAAAAACAGAGACAGACGCAGACACAGAGACAAGAACAAAGGCATAGACAGAGATAGACACTGAACACAGGAGAGAGGGAACCAGTAGAACTGCCAACTTTCCTCCATCAGCTTGGAAATGACAGCCAAACATTATGTCCCCTTATCAGTCCATTGGGCCATCTATCCTAGGACGACGGATGCGGGAAGCCCGTGGACCACTATGGGGGCTGGCCAGTACATGGGCGCAGACGAGGCCCTTGAACCTCAACCTAATGGATGTCCCAGGAAGTCTGTGTCCACGAGGTCAGAAGCCATGCATTGCAACCTTGCCACGTGGGATGGGATACAGGGAAGAGGAGGGTGGTTTTGCTGGATCCCAGAGCAGATCCAGGCCTCTCTGGGCTATGTTCCTTTCCCCTGCCCATCCCTAGGCACACCCGTGCTTTGCCAAGTGTGTGCAACAGACTCCTGGGAGAGCGGGGATGAAACACATGGAGAGAGCCTACCCCTGAATGCGTTTCCAGAAGAAGATGCCAGAACACCCCCAATGTGCAGACGGGGAGACTGAGGACGTCCTGAGAGCCACAAGATGTGTGCGGACTCACAGTCCTGGGCAGGAGAAGGAGCAGGAGCCCGGTCTGAACCCAGCTCTGTGCCCTCCCTGCAGAGACAACAGCAGCACCCAGGTCTCCCAGGGGTTGGGGTGAGGCTGTGTGTGGGTCACTGGATGGACAGGGCATGGGGTGGAGTGTGAGCCCTAAGCAGCTGTGGGAGGGGTGCCCTCAGGGATCTCTGGATGGGAGCAGGAAGTCCCGTAATGAGCCGCCAGGCAGGGTTGACCTTCCTTCTCTGACGACAGAGCCCAACGGAATTGGAACCCATGTATCAAGGCACACATTCCAGAGAAAACCACACTGCCCAGCTCACTTCTCGGCACAGTCTGAAGGAAACGACATGTTCTTGTGCTGTCTACAGAAGCCCAGAGAATGCAGGCAGAGGAGAGCTCACCCTCCAGACAAGTTCCCTCACTGGGCAGGTCATGTCAGGCTTCCCCGTCGCCTCTAGCCCTTTTGGCAAAATAATCACAAGGTGAAACCGAGTGGCTCAGAGTCAGAGAATCTCACAACTTCTGATTGACCCATGTAGACCTAGGACTCCTCTCCGTGTATGTGTGTGTGTGTGTGTGTGTGTGTGTGTGTGTAAAGAGAGATCATCAGGGATGGAGATGCCCTGAGCAGGAGCAGGTTTATGAGGGATCCGATGCCTGGTTGGCAGGTCATGATCATGCCCCAGGTTAGGGCAGACTAGGTGGGAGCAAATGTGGGGGCTGGACCCTTTTGCCAGGGTATATCCTGAGACCCAGCAGGGATGGGTCAATGACCCAAGTGTGGGGCTAACCCTAATACTAACCCCTGACCCTGACCCTGGTCCTGACCCTGACTGTGAGCCTGACCCAAAACCTAACCCTAGCCCTGACACTGACTCTGACCGAGATCCTACCAAAAACCCTAATCATAAATCTAAGCCTGATGCTGACCATGATCCAGACCCTGAAACTAAACCCAACCTGACCTTACTCTAACCCTGACTCATCCCTAAACGTGACCCTGACTCTGAACCTAATCATAACCCTGACCCTAACCAAATCCTGAACCTAACCGTAACACTGACCCAACTTTGAGCCTGACATTAACCGTAACCCTAAAGGTAACCCTAACCCTGACCCTATAAGGACCCTGAACGTAAACCTAACGCTGACCCTAACCCTAACACTAACCTTACCCAACCCAAACAGTAATCATGACAATACGCTGTCTAACCCTAAAACTAAACAAAACTTTACTGTTAACACTAAACCTAACCAAAACCTCAAACCATTCCCCTGAAACTTACCATGACCCTGAACCAAAATTTGACCCTAAAACAAAGCCTTACCCTGACCCTAAACAGACTCTGGCCCTGACCTTCACTTTGACCCTGACCCTGACTCTAAACCTAACCCTGACTCTAACACTGAACCAAAACTAACCCTGCCCCTGACCCGAACCTGGACCCTAAACCAAAACCTCTTCATGACCCTTATCTAACCCTGGCCCTGACCTTCACCCTGACCCTGACCCTGACCCCAATTCAAAGCCTGACACAGTCCTAAGCCTGACCCTGACCCTGACCCAAACACTTAACCTGACCGTGACTGTGTTCCCGACCCTAACCACAATCCTTAAGGTAACCCTATCCCTGATCTAATACCGACCATGATCCTAAACCTAATGCCGAGGCTAAACCTAATACTAAGCCCTACCCTAACCCAAAACCTAACCCTAACCTTAAGGCTGTCTAACCCTAACCCTAACCATGACCCTACATCTAACCCTAAGCCTAACTCCAAACCCAAACCTTTCCCCTAAATCTAATCCTGAAACTGAACCGTATATTGACCCCAATCCTAATCCTGACCCTGACCATAAACCGGACCCCGGCCCAGACCTTCACCTGACCCTGACCCTAAACCTAACCTTGACAATATTACTGACCCAAAACTAACCCTGTCCTTGAGCTGAACGTGGACCCTAAACCAAAACCAGATCCAGACCCTAAACCTGACACTGGCTCTGAACTTCACCCTGACCCTGACCCAGACCCTGAATTTAAACCTAAACCTGACCCTAACGATGAATGGACCCTGACTCTAACACTAACCCTGAAGCTGACTGTGATTCTGACCCTAACTATAACCCTAAAAGTAACCCTGATCCGGACCCTGACATGGACCATGACACAAAACTTAACAATGATTCTAACCCTACAACTTACCCATAAAACTATCGCTGACCCTGACCATAAACCAGTCTAACCCTAATCCTAAAACTAACTCTAATTCTCACCCTAATCGCATACTTTAACCCTAACCCTGAACCTATTCCTGAATCTGACCTGACCCTAACCCTGAACATTGCAAAAACTTGACCCTGATCCGAATCTTGACCCTAAACTGAACCCTGGCCCTGACCCTAAACTGAACCCTGGCCTTGACCCTAAACCTGACCCTAATACTTTCACTGACACTGACCATAAACCTAACTCTGACCCAGACCGTGAGCCTGACCAGAACACTAACCCTAATGCTAAACTAAGTCATGACCCTAATCATAACCCAGAATCTAAACATAAAGCAGGCCTTATCCTAACAATGACCCTAATCTTGATCTTGACCCTAACCATAAAACTGAACATGACACCAAACCTATCCCTGACCCTGACCCTTAGTCTGAAACTAACCCAAACCCTGACACTGAATGTGAGCCTGACCATAAACCTAACCCTGAACCAAACCCTAACCCTGAACCCTACCCTAGGCTAATAGATAACCCTGCCCCTAACCCTAACCCTAAATGTAACCCTAAATGCTGATCCTAGTATGGGCCCAGAACCTAAAATTAATGCTGATCCTAACGGTAAAACAAAACCCTACCTTAACCCAAACCCTAACGCTGACCCTAACACAGTCTAACCCTAACCCTATCCGTAACTGTACTTCTAACCCTAAACCTAAAACCAAACCCTAAACTTTCCCCTGAACCTAACCCTCACCCTGACCCTAACCATAACCCTAAACTGGACGAAACCTAACTCTGACACTGACCCAAACCTTGCCAATAAAACAAATCCTGAATATGACCCTAAATCTATCCCTGTCCATGAGCTTCACCCTGAACCTAACACTGACGCTGACCCTAAACCTAACCCTCACCCTAACACTGACCCAGAACCTGACCCTCCCACTAACACTGACCCTGCCTGTGCACCTGACATAAACCTAACCATAAACTTAAACCTGAGCCTGAGCCAAAAGGGGCCATGACCCAAAACCTAACGGTGACCCTAACCCTAACACTAACCCCTAACCCTAACCCTGACCCAGAACCAAACCCTGTCTGAACATAACCCTCAACCTAACTCTAAACCTAACCCTAACCCTCCCATGAGGTTTGCCTGCAGGATGAGAGCTCCTCAGATCATTGGGGAGAGCTACCCACCCTTTCCCATGTGGGGACATGACCTCGGACATCACCAGACAGCAAGAGGCATATGTGTTTGAGAGATCGCATGCACACACACACACAAACACACACACAAACACACACATACACACACACCCAGCTCTGCCCAGCGAGGGGTCAGAGGTGGACACCAAGGGAAAATGGTGGCTAAAAACGGTGAAAGAAGAAAGAGGTTGGAGACAGCTTGGCCATGGGGTCAGGGGCATCAGGACTCCTGTCCAGGATCAAAATCCAAAGGCGGAGGAGGGGAGACAGGATGGGCTGATGGTCAAGGGGTCCCCAAGGAGACCAGGGGCTTTGAAAGGGCACTGGGTGGGGACAGTGTCTGGGGTCTGGTGTTCATCACCACCCTGGACTACTGGAGGTTGGAAGAGGTAACCAACCTGTGTGAATAAAGCAACAACACTGAAGGACTCCCCTTAATCTTCTATCAATGGGGCCATAGAGACAGGGTGTCCCTAGTCTCCCAAAGGCTTGTAGAAGAGCCTGTTGGCCTTGAATCTCTAACCGAGACAGACTGTGCTCCCAGTCTTGGGTAAATGCTTTCTAATCCCTCGAGGTCCTTCTGAGCAGAAGATAGCCTGGAGGCTTGGGGGCTGACATTGTGAGCTTGCAGAATGATGCAGAGCACTAGGCCCCTGGCCTGGGCACCAAGGTCAGGACCCTCCTTGTGGCAGCCTCAGGGTCCCCATTGGGAAGAAGTTCCAGAGTCCGTGCTCTGCTCAGGGTGAGAAGGCCTTACTTACCAAGGAACCAAGCACCAGCACAGGAGAGGGAAACAGGGACAAGGGAGACAACGGCGGTCTCGCCCATCAGCCCTGGAGCCCACAGATCCTGGTCCTGTGAGACACACAAAAACAGAGACAGACGCAGACACAGAGACAAGAACAAAGGCATAGACAGAGATAGACACTGAACACAGGAGAGAGGGAACCAGTAGAACTGCCAACTTTCCTCCATCAGCTTGGAAATGACAGCCAAACATTATGTCCCCTTATCAGTCCATTGGGCCATCTATCCTAGGAGGACGGATGCGGGAATGCCCGTGGACCACTATGGGGGCTGGCCAGTACATGGGCGCAGACGAGGCCCTTGGACCTCAACCTAATGGATGTCCCAGGAAGTCTGTGTCCACGAGGTCAGAAGCCATGCACTGCAACCTTGCCACGTGGGATGGGATACAGGGAGGAGGAGGGTGGTTTTGCTGGCTCCCAGAGCAGATCCAGGCCTCTCTGGGCTATGTTCCTTTCCCCTGCCCATCCCTAGGCACACCCGTGCCTTGCCAAGTGTGTGCAACAGAGTTCTGGGAGAGCGGGGATGGAACTCATGGAGAGGGCCTACCCCTGAAGGTGTTCCCAGAAGAAACTGCCAGAACACCCCCAATGTGCAGACAGGGAGACTGAGGAAGTCCTAAGAGCCACAGGATGTGTGTGGGCTCTCAGTCCTGGGCAGGAGAAGGAGCAGGAGCCCGGTCTGAACCCAGCTCTGTGCCCTCCCTGCAGAGACAACAGCAGCACCCAGGTCTCCCAGGGGTTGGGGTGAGGCTGTGTGTGGGTCACTGGATGGACAGGGCATGGGGTGGAGTGTGAGCCCTGAGCAGCTGTGGGAGGGGTGCCCTCAGGGATCTCTGGATGGGAGCAGGATGTCCCGTAAAGATCCCCCAGGCAGGGTTGACCTTACTTCCCTGACGACAGAGCCCAACGGAATTGGAACCCACGTATCCAGGCACCCACATTCCAGAGAAAACCACACTGCCCAGCTCACGTCTCGGCACAGTCTGAAGGAAACGACATGTTCTTGTGCTGTCTACTGAAGCCCAGAGAATGCAGGCAGAGGAGAGCTCGCCCGCCAGACAAGTTCCCTCACTGGGCAGGTCATGTCATGCTTCCCCGTCGCCTCTGGCCCTTTTGGCAAAATAATCGGAAGGTGAAACCGAGGTGCTCAGAGTCAGAGAATCTCACACCTTCTGATCTATTCTGGAGAATGTTCCATGTGCATTAGAGAAGAATGTGTATTCTGTTGCTTTGGGATGAAATGTTCTGAATATATCTGTGATGTCCATCTCATCCAGTGTATCATTTAAGGCCTTTATTTCCCTGTTGATCTTTTGCTTGGATGATCTGTCCATTTCAGTGAGGGGAGTGTTAAAGTCCCCTACTATTATTGTATTATTGTTGATGTGTTTCTTTGATTTTGTTATTAATTGGTTTATATAGTTGGCTGCGCCCACGTTGGGGGCATAGATATTTAAAATTGTTAGATCTTCTTGTTGGACAGACCCTTTGAGTATGATATAGTGTCCTTCCTCATCTCTTATTATAGTCTTTGGCTTAAAATCTAATTGATCTGATATAAGGATTGCCACTCCTGCTTTTTTCTGATGTTCATTAGCATGGTAAATTCTTTTCCACCCCCTCACTTTAAGTCTGGAGGTGTCTTCGGGTTTAAAATGAGTTTCTTGGAGGCAACATATAGATGGGTTTTGTTTTTTTATCCATTCTGATACCCTGTGTCTTTTGATTGGGGCATTTAGCCCATTAACATTCAGGGTAACTATTGAGAGATATGATTTTAGTGCCATTGTATTGCCTGTAAGGTGACTGTTACTGTATATTGTCTCTGTTCCTTTCTGATCTACCACTTGTAGGCTCTCTCTTTGCTTAGAGGACCCCTTTCAGTATTTCCTGTAGAGCTGGTTTGGTGTTTGCAAATTCTTTCAGTTTTTGTTTGTCCTGGAAGCTTTTAATCTCTCCTTCTATTTTCAATGATAGCCTAGCTGGATATAGTATTCTTGGCTGCATGTTTTTCTCGTTTAGTGCTCTGAAAATGTCATGCCAGCTCTTTCTGGCCTGCCAGGTCTCTGTGGATAAGTCAGCTGCCAATCTAATACTTTTACCATTGTATGTTACAGACTTCTTTTCCCGGGCTGCTTTCAAGATTTTCTCTTTGTCACTAAGGCTTGTAAGTTTTACTATTAGGTGACGGGGTGTGGGCCTATTCTTATTGATTTTGAGGGGCGTTCTCTGAACCTCCTGAATTTTGATGCTCGTTCCCTTTGCCATATTGGGGAAATTCTCCCCAATAATTCTCTCCAGTATACCTTCTGCTCCCCTCTCTCTTTCTTCTTCTTCTGGAATCCCAATTATTCTAATGTTGTTTCGTCTTATGGTGTCACTTATCTCTCGAATTCTCCCCTCATGGTCCAGTAGCTGTTTGTCCCTCTTTTGCTCAGCTTCTTTATTCTCTGTCATTTGGTCTTCTATATCGCTAATTCTTTCTTCTGCCTCATTTATCCTAGCAGTGAGAGCCTCCATTTTTGATTGAACTTCATTAATAGCCTTTTTGATTTCAACTTGGTTAGATTTTAGTTCTTTTATTTCTCCAGAAAGTGCTTTTATATCTCTGGAGAGGGTTTCTCTAATATCTTCCATGCCTTTTTCAAGCCCGGCTATAACCTTGAGAATTGTCATTTTGAACTCTAGATCTGACATATTACCAATGTCTGTATTGATTAGGTCCCTAGCCTTCGGTACTGCCTCTTGTTCTTTTTTTTGTTGTGAATTTTTCCGCCTTGTCATTTTGTCCAGCTAAGAGTATATGAGGGAGCAAGTAAAATACTAAAAGGGTGGCAACGATCCCAGGAAAATATGCTTTAACCAAATCAGAAGAGATCCCAAATCATGTGGGGGGATTTCTCGCCCCTCACGATTGGGTGAGGGATCTCCTCTGATTGGGATCTCCTTTGATTGGGATCTCCCAATCTCTTCTGATTGGGATCTCCCAATCTCTTCTGTTTGGGATCTCTTCTGATTTGGGGATAAAAAGAGGTTCAAAAAGAAAGAAAGAAAAAAAGAAAAAAAGAATTTAAAAAAAGAGATTGAATTAAAAATTCAATCAAGAATTTAAAAAAGAGTTAAGAAAAAAAAGATTGAAGAGATTAGGATCTCTTCTGATTTGGGGATAAAAAGAGGTTCAAAAAGAAAGAAAGAAAAAAAAAGAATTAAAAAAAGAAAATGAATAAAGAAAAGTATAAAAAAGCAAAATATATATATATTAGATAATCTAGTTAAAAAACGTTAAAAAAGAAAAGGGTAAAATTATAAAAAATTTTAGCAGAAGAAGAGAAAAAAAATGAAAAAGAAAAAAAAATAAATTAACTGCAAGACTAAAAAATCACCGGCAGAAAGCCATGAGTTCCGTGGTTTGTTTTCTCCTCCTCTGGAATTCTGCTGCTCTCTCCTTGGTATTGAAACTGCACTCCTTGGTAGGTGAACTTGGTCTTGCCTGGATTTCTTGTTGATCTTCTGGGGGAGGGGCCTGGTGTAGTGATTCTCAAGTGTCTTTGCCCCAGGCGGAATTACACCGCCCTTACCAGGGGCCGGGGCTGAGTGATCTGCTCGGCTTTGCTTTCAGGAGCTTTTGTTCCCTGAGCGCTTTCCGTATAGTTCCGGAGGACGGGAATACAAATGGCGGCCTCCTGATCTCTGGCCCAGAGGAGCCGAGAGCCCAGGGCCCCGCTCCCCTGTGCGCCCTCAGCGAACTGCTCCTGGTAACTCGCGTCTGCCTAACCTCCGGCCGCGCTCTGAGCTCACCAAGCTTGCGACCGGTTCAAGGCAACTCCGAGCTGCGAGCTTACTGTCGGCTCTGTCTCTGCAGCCGGCTTTCCCGTTCCAATAACCGCAAGCTCTGCGACACTCAGACACCCCCGATCCTTCTGTGACCCCGCGGGACCTGAGGTCACACCGACCCCGTGTGGGCTTCGCCCCGGTTTAGCCTCCGGAGCGATGTCCCTCAGCGGAACAGACTTTTAAAAGTCCTGATTTTGTGCTCCGTTGCTCCGCCGCTTGCCGGGAGCCGGCCCCTCCCCCCCGGGGTCTCTCTTCCCGTCGCTTTGGATTCACTTCTCCGCCAGTCCTACCTTTCAGAAAGTGGTTGTTTTTCTGTTTCTAGAATTGCTGTTCTTCTTCTCTTCGATCTGCCGATGGATTTGCAGGTGTTTGCAATCTTTAGATAAGCTCTCTAGCTGATCTCCTGCTAGCTGAGGTAGTCTCAGCCTGCTACTTCTCCGCCATCTTGACTCCTCCCCAATCTCACACCTTCTGATTGACCCATGTAGACTTAGGACTCCTCCCCGTGTGTGTGTGTGTGTGTGTGTGTGTGTGTGTGTGTGCGTGTGTGTGTGTAAAGAGAGATCATCGGGGATGGAGATGCCCTGAGCCGGAGCAGGCTTATGAGGGTTCAGATGCCTGCTTGGCAGGTCATGATCACGCCCCAGGTTAGGGCAGATTAGGTGGGAGCGAATGTGGGGGCTGGACCCTTTTGCCAGGGTATATCCTGAGACCCAGCAGGGACAGCTCAATGACCCAAGAGTGGGGCTAAACCTAATACCAACCCCTGACCCTGACCCTGGCCCTGACCCTGACTGTGAGCCTGATCCCAAACCAAACCCTAGCCCTGACACTGACTCTGACCGAGATCTTACCAAAAACCCTAATCATAAATCTAGCCTGATGCTGACCGTGATCCAGACCCTTAACCTAAACCTAACCTGACCTTACTCTAACCCTGACTCATCCCTAAACGTGACCCTGACTCTGACCCTAATCATAACCATGACCCTAACCAAATCCTGAACCTAACCGTAACACGACCCAACTTTGAGGCTGACCTTAACTGTAACCCTAAAGGTAACCCTAACCCTGACCCTATAAGGACCCTGAATCTAAAGCTAACGCTGACCCTAACCCTAACACTAACACCTACCCAACACAAACCCTAATCATGACACTACGCTGTCTAACCCTAAAACTAAACATAACATTACTGCTAACCCTAACCCTAACCAAAAATTCAAACCATTCCCCTGAAACTAAGCATGACCCTGAACCAAAATTTGACCCTAAAACAAAGCCTGACCTTGACCCTAAACAGACTCTGGCCATGACCTTCACTTTGACCCTGACCATGACCCTGACTCTAAACCTAACCTTGACTCTAACACTGACCCAAAACTAACCCTGCCCCTGACCCGAACCTGGACCCTAAACCAAAACCTCTTCATGACCCTTTATCTGGCACTGACCTTCACCCTGAGCCTGACCCTGACCCTTACTCAAAGCCTGACACAGTCCTAAGCCTGACCCTAACCCTAACCCTAACCCTGACCGTGACTGTGTTCCCGACCCTAACCACAATCCTTAAGGTAACCCTATCCCTGATCTAATGCCAACCACGATCCTAAACCTAATGCTGAGGCTAAACCTAAAACTAAACCCTACCCTAACCCAAAACCTAACCCTAACCGTAAGGCTGTCTAACCCTAACCGAACCATAACCCTACTTCTAAACCTAATCCTAACTCCAAACCCAAACCTTTCCCCTAAATCTAATCCTGAAACTGAACCGTATATTGACCCCAATCCAAATCCTGACCCTGACCATAAACCGGACCCCGGCCCAGACCTTCACCTGATCCTGACCCTAAACCTAACCCTGACAATAGCACTGACCCAAAACTAACCCTGTCCTTGAGCTGAACGTGGACCCTAAACCAAAACCAGATCCTGACCCTAAACCTGACACTGGCTCTGAACTTCACCCTGACCCTGACCCAGACCCTGAACATAAACCTAAACCTGACCCTAACGGTGACCCTACACTGACCCTAACACTAACCCTGAAGCTGACTGTGATTCTGACCCTAACTGTAACCCTAAAGGTAACCCTGACCCTGACCCTGATATGGACCATGACACAAAACATAACAATGATTCTAACCCTACAACTAACCCATAAAACTAATGCAGACCCTGACCCTAAACCAGTGTAACCCTAATCCTCAAATTAATTCTAATTCTCACCCCAAACCCATACTTTAAACCTATCCCTGAATTTATCCCTGAATCTGACCTGACCCTTACCCTGAACTTTGCCAAAACTTGACCCTTATCCGAATTTTGACCCTAAACAGAACCCTGGCCCTGACCCTAAACTGAACCCTGGCCCTGACCCTAAACCTGACCCTAATACTTTCACTGACACTGACCATAAACCTAACTCTGACCCAGACCGTGAGCCTGACCAGAACTCTAACCCTAAAGCTAAACTAAGTCATGACCCTAATCATAACCCAGAATCTAAACATAAAGCAGGCCTTATTCTAACCATGACCATAATCCTGAACTGGACCCTAACCATAACACTGAACATGACACCAAACCTATCCCTGACCCTGACCCTTACTCTGAAACTAACCCTAACCCTGACACTGACTGTGAGCCTGACCATAAACCTAACCCTGAACCTAACCCTAACCCTGACCCCTACGCTACGCCTAACGATAACCCTGCCCCTAACAATGTCTAACCCTAACCCTGAACCTAACTATAACCCTAAAATTAACCCGGTCCTAAAACTAACTGAAAACGCTGACCCTGACTCTGACTGTGAGCCTGACCATAAACCTAACCCTAACCCTAAACCTAACCCTAACCCTAACTCTAATCCTAAGCTTAACCCTAACCCTAGCCCTAACCCTAACCCTAACCCTGTCCATGAATGTGAGCCTGACCCTAACCCTAACCCTAAATGTAACCCTAAATGCTGACCCTAGTACGGACCCAGAACCTAAAATTAATGCTGATCCTAACGGTAAAACAAAACCCTACCTTAACCCAAACCCTAATGTTGACCCTAACACAGTCTAACCCTAACCCTAACCGTAACCGTACTAGTAACCCTAAACCTAAAACCAAACCCTAACCTTTCCCCTGAATCTAACCCTCTCCCTGATCATAACCATAACCCTAAACTGGACCACACCTAACTCTGACACTGACCCAAACCTTGCCAATAAAACAAATCCTGAATATGACCCTAAATCTATCCCTGTCCATGACCTTCACCCTGAACCTAACAGAGAAGCTGACCCTAAACCTAACCCCCACCCTAACACTGACCCAGACCCTGACCCTCCCACTAACACTGACCCTGCCTGTGCGCCTGACACTAAACCTAACCATAAACTTAAACCTGAGCCTGACACTAAAAGGGCCCATGACCCGAATCCTAACGCTGACCCTAACCCTAACACTAACCCCTAACCCTAACACTGACCCAGAACCAAACACTGTCTAAACGTAACCCTCAACCTAACTCTAAACCTAACCCTAACCCTCCCATGAGGTTTGCCTGCAGGATGAGAGCTCCTCAGATCATTGGGGAGAGCTACCCACCCTTTCCCATGTGGGGACATGACCTCGGACATCCCCAGACAGCAAGAGGCATATGTGTATGAGAGATCGCATGCACACACACACACACACACACACACACACACCCAGCTCTGCCCAGCGAGGGGTCAGAGGTGGACACCAAGGGAAAATGGTGGCTAAAAACGTGAAAGAAGAAAGAGGTTGGAGACAGCTTGGCCATGGGGTCAGGGGCATCAGGACTCCTGGCCAGGAACGAAATCCAAAGGCGGGGGAGGGGAGATAGGATGGGCTGATGGTCAAGGGGTCCCCAAGGGGACCAGGGGCTTTGAAAGGGCACTGGGTGGGGACAGTGTTTGGGGTCTGGTGTCCATCACCACCCTTGACTACTGGAGGTTGGAAGAGGTAACCAACCTGTGTGAACAAAGCAACAACACTGAAGGCCTCCCCTTAATCTTCTATCAATGGGGCCATAGAGACAGGGTGTCCCTAGTCTCCCAAAGGCTTGTAGAAGAGCCTGTTGGTCTTGAATCTCTATCCGAGACCGACTGTGCTCCCAGTCTTGGGTACATGCTTTCTAATCCCTTGGGGTCCTTCTGAGCAGAAGACAGCCTGGAGGCTCGGTGGCTGACATTGTGAGCTTGCAGAATGATGCAGAGCACTAGGCCCCTGGCCTGGGGACCAAGGTCAGGACCCTCCTAGTTGCAGCCTCAGGGTCCCCATTGGGAAGAGGTTCCAGAGTCAGTGCTCTGCTCAGGTTGAGAAGGCCTTACTTACCAAGGAACCAAGCACCAGCACAGGAGAGGGAAACAGGGACAAGGGAGACACCGGCCCTTTCGCCCATCAGCCCTGGAGCCCACAGATCCTGGTCCTGTGAGACACACAAAAACAGAGACAGACGCAGACACAGAGACAAGGACAAAGACATAGACAGAGATAGACACTGAACACAGGAGAGAGGGAACAAGCAGAACTGCCAACTTTCCTCCATCAGCTTGGAAATGACAGCCAAATATTATGTCCCCTTATCAGTCCCACGGGCCATCCCTCCTAGGAGGACGGATGCGAGAATGCCCGTGGACCACTATGGGGGCTGGCCAGTACATGGGCGCAGACAAGGTACTTGGACCTCAACCTATGGATGTCCCAGGAAGTCTGTGTCCACGAGGTCAGAAGCCATGCACTGCAACCTTGCCACGTGGGATGGGATACGGATAGGAGGAGGGTGGTTTTGCTGGCTCCCAGAGCAGATCCAGGCCTCTCTGGGCTATGTTCCTTTCCCCTGCCCATCCCTAGGCACACCCGTGCCTTGCCAATTGTGTGCAACAAACTCCTGGGAGAGCGGGGATGGAACGCATGGAGAGGGCCTACCCCTGAAGGCGTTCCCAGAAGAAACTGCCAGAAAACCCCGAATGTGTAGACGGGGAGACCGAGGAGGTCCTAAGAGGCACAGGATGTGTGCGGGCTCACAGTCCTGGGCAGGAGAAGGAGCAGGAGCCCGGTCTGAACACATCTCTGTGCCCTCTCTGCAGAGACAATAGCAGCACCCAGGGCTCCCAGGGGTTGTGGTGAGGCTGTGTGTGGGTCACTGGATGGACAGGGCATGGGGTGGAGTGTGATCCCTGAGCAGCTGTAGGAGGGGTGACCTCAGGGATCTCTGGATGGGAGCAGGAAGTCCCGTAAGGATCCACCAGGCACGGATGATATTACTTCCCTGACGACAGAGTCCAACAGAATTGGAACCCACGTATCCAGGCACCCACATTCCAGAGAAAACCACACTGCCCACCTCACTTCTCGGCACAGTCTGAAGGAAACGACATGTTCTTGTGCTGTCTACTGAGGCCCAGAGAATGCAGGCAGAGGAGAGCTCGCCCGCCAGACAAGTTCCCTCACTGGGCAGGTCATGTCAGGCTTCCCCGTCGCCTCTGGCCCTTTTGGCAAAATAATCGCAAGGTGAAACCGAGGTGCTCAGAGTCAGAGAATCTCACACCTTCTGATTGACCCATGTAGACCTAGGACTCCTCCCCGTGTGTGTGTGTGTGTGTGTGTGTGTGTGTGTGTAAAGAGAGATCATCGGGGATGGAGATGCCCTGAGCAGGAGCAGCCTTATGAGGGATCCGATGCCTGGTTGGCAGGTCATGATCATGCCCCAGGTTAGGGCAGACTAGGTGGGATGGTATGTGGGGCCTGGACCCTTTTGCCACGGTATATCCTGAGACCCAGCAGGGACGGGTCAATGACCCAAGTGTGGGGCTAACCCTAATACTACCCCTGGCCCTGACCCTGGCCCTGACCCTGACTGTGAGCCTGACCGAAAACCTAACCCTAGCCCTGACACTGACTCTAACCGAGATCCTACCAAAAACCCTAATCATAAATCTAAGCCTGATGCAAACCGTGATCCAGACCCTGAACCTAAACCTAACCTGACCTTACTCTAACCCTGACTCATCCCTAAACGTGACCCTGACTCTGACCCTAATCATAACCCTGACCCTAACCAAATCCTGAACCTAACCGTAACACTGACCCAACTTTGAGGCTGACCTTAACTGTAACCCTAAAGGTAACCCTAACCGTGACCCTATAAGGACCCTGAACATAAACCTAACGCTGACCCTAACCCTAACACTAACCCTACCCAACCCAAACACTAATCATGACACTACGCTGTCTAACCCTAAAACTAAACATAACTTTACTACTAACCCTAACCCTAACGAAAAACTCAAACCATTCCCCTGAAACTAACCAAGACCCTGTACCAAAATTTGACGCTAAAACAAAGCCTGACCCCGACCCTAAACAGACTCTGGCCCTGACCTTCACTTTCACCCTGCCCCTGACCCTGACTCTAAACCTAACCCTGACTCTAACACTGACCCAAAACTAACCCTGCCCTGACCCGAATCTGGACCCTAAACCAAAACCTCTTCGTGACCCTTTATCTGACCCTGGCCCTGACCTTCACCCTGAGGCTGACCCTGACCCAAATTCAAAGCCTGACACAGTCCTATGCCTGACCCTAATCCTAAGCCTAACCCTGACCATGACTGTGTTCCCGACCCTAAACGCAATCCTTAAGGTAACCCTATCCCGGATCTAATACCAACCACTATCCTAAACCTAATGCTGAGGCTAAACCTAATACTAAACCGTACCCTAACCCAAAACCTAACCCTAACCTTAAGGCTGTCTAACCCTAACCCTAACCATAACCCTACATCTAAACCTAATCCTAACTCCAAACCCAAACCTTTCCCCTAAATCTAATCCTGAAACTGAACCATATATTGACCCCAATCCAAATCCTGACCCTGACCATAAACCGGACCCCGGCCCAGACCTTCACCTGACCCTGACCCTAAACCTAACCCTGACAATAGCACTGACCCAAAACTAACCCTGTCCTTGAGCTGAATGTGGACCCTAAACCAAAACCAGATCCTGACCTTAAACCTGACACTGGCTCTGAACTTCACCCTGAACCTGACCCAGACCCTGAACATAAACCTAAACCTGACCCTAACGGTGACCCTACCCTGACCCTAACACTAACCCTGAAGCTGACTGTGATTCTGACCCTAACTGTAACCCTAAAAGTAAACCCGACCCTGACCCAGACATGGACGATGACACAAAACATAACAATGATTCTAACCCTACAACTAACCCATAAAACTAACGCTGACCCTGACCCTAAACCAGTCTAAACCTAATCCTCAAACTAACTCTAATTCTCACCCTAACCCCATACTTTAACCCTAACCCTGAACTTATTCCTGAATCTAACCGGACCCTAATCCTGAACTTTGCCAAAACTTGACCCTGATCCGAATCTTGACCCTAACCAGAACCTTGGACCTGACCCTAAACTGAACCCTGGCCCTGACCTTAAACGTGACCCTAATACTTTCACTGACACTGACCATAAACCTAACTCTGACCAAGACCGTGAGCCTGACCAAAACACTAACCCTCATGGTAAACTAAGTCATGACCCTAATCATAACCCAGAATCTAAACATAAGGCAGGCCTTATCCTAACCATGACCCTAATCCTGACCTTGACCCTAACCGTGACACTGAACATGACACCAAACCTATCCCTGACCCTGACCCTTACTGTGAAACTAACCCTAACCCTGACACTGACTGTGAGCCTGACCATAAACCTAACCCTGAACCTAAACCTAACCCTGAACCCTACGCTATGCCTAAAGATAACCCTGTGCCTAAATATGTCTAACACTACCCCTGAACCTAACTATAACCCTAACCTTAAACCAGGCCTAAAACTAACTGAAAACACTGACCGTGACTATGACTGTGAGCCTGACCATAAACCTAACCCTAACCCTAACCCTAACCCTAACCGTAACCCTAACCCTAATTCTAACACTAAGCTTAACCCTAACCATAACCCTAACCCTAACCCTACCCTGAACATGACTGTGAGCCTGACCCTAACACTAACCCTAAATGTAACCCTAAATGCTGACCCTAGTATGGACCCAGAATGTAAAACTAATGCTGACCCTGACGGTAAAACGAAACCCTACCCTAACCCAATCCCTAACCCTGACCCTAACACAGTCTAACCCTAACCCTAATCGTAACCGTACTTCTAACCCTAAACCTAAAACCAAATGCTAACCTTTCCCCTGAACCTAAACCTCTCCCTAACCCTAACCCTAACCCTAACCCTAACCCTAAACCTGACCAAACCTTACTCTGACACTGACCCGAACCTTGCCAATAAAACAAATCATGAATATGACCCTAAATCTATCCCTGTCCATGAGCTTCACACTGAACCTAACACTGACGCTGACCCTAAACCTAACCCTCACTCTAACACTGACCCAGACCCTGACCCTCACACTAACACTGACCCTGCCTGTGCGCCTAACACTAAAACTAACCATAAACTTAAACCTGAACCAGACCTTACCAGGGGCCATGACCCGAAATGTAAAGCTGACCCTAACCCTAACACTAAACCCTAACCCTAACCCTGACCCAGGCCCAAACCCTGTCTAAACGTAACCCTCAACCTAACTCTAACCCTAACCCTAACCCTCCATGAGGTTTGCCTGCAGGATGAGAGCTCCTCAGATCCTTGGGGAGAGCTACCCACCCTTTCCCATGTGGGACCTCGGACATCCCCAGACAGCAAGAGGCATATGTGTTTGAGCGCTCGCATGCACACACACACACACACACACACACGCACACACACATCTCTGCCCAGCGAGGGGTCAGAGGTGGACACCATGGGAAAATGGTGGGTAAAAAGATTGAAAAAAGAAAGAGTTTGGATACAGCTCGGCCATGGGGACCACTGGCATCAGGACTCCTGGCCAGGAACAAAATCCAAAGGCGGGGGAGGGGAGACAAAATGGGCTGATGGTCTAGGGGTCCCCAAGGGGACCAGGGGCTCAGGAAGGGCACTGGGTAGGGACAGTGTTTGGGGTCTGGTGTCCATCACCACCCTGGACTACTGGAGGTTGGAAGAGGTAACCAACCTGTGTGAACAAAGCAACAACACTGAAGGCCGCCCCTTACTCTTTTATCAATGGGGCCATAGAGACAGGGTGTCCCTAGTCTCCCACAGGCTTGTAGAAGAGCCTGTAGGCCTTGGATCTCTATCCAAGACCCACTGTGCTCCAAGTCTTGGGTAAATGCTTTCTAATCCCTCGAGGTCCTTCTGAGCAGAAGACAGGCTGGTGGCTCAGGGGGGCTGACATTGTGAGCTTGCAGAATGATGCAGAGCACGAGGCCCCTGGCCTGGGGACCAAGGTCAGGACCCTTCTAGTTGCAGCCTCAGGGTCCCCTTTGGGAAGAGGTTCCAGAGTCCGTGCTCTGCTCAGGGTGACAAGGCCTTACTAAGCACAGAACCAAGCACCAGCACAGGAGAGGGAAACAGGGACAACGGAGAGCCCAACGGAATTGGAACGCACGTATCCAGGCACCCACATTCCAGAGAAAACCACCCTGCCCAGCTCTTTTCTGGGAACAGCCTGAAGGAAACGACAGGTTCTTCTGCTGTCTACCGAAGCCCAGAGAATGCAGGCAGAGGAGAGCTCGCCCGCCAGACAAGATCCCTCACTGGGCAGGTCATGTCAGGATTCCCCGTTGCCTCTGGCCCTTTTGGTAAATAATCACGAGGTGACAGCGAGGGGCTCAGATTCAGAGAATCCCACACCTTCTGATTGACCCGTGTAGCCCTAGGACTCCTCCCCGAGTGTGTGTGTGTGTGTGTGTGTGTAAAGAGAGATCATCGGGCGTGGTGATGCCCTGAGCAGGAGCAGGCTTATGAGGGGACTGATGCCTGGTTGGCAGGTCATGTTCACGCCCCAGGTTAGGGCAGACTAGTGGGAGCGAATGTGGGGGCTGCACCCTTTTGCCCAGGGTTTATCCTGAGACCCTACAGGCACAGGTCAATGACCCAGTTACGGGGCTAAGCCTAATACTCACCCCTGACCCTGACTTTGAGCCAGACCCAAAACTTAAACATAGACGTGACCCTACTCTGACCCTTACCGAGATACTAACCCAAATCCTAATCATAAATCTAAGCCTGATGCTGACCCTGATCCAGACCCTGAACTTAAACCTAACGTGACCTTACTCTAACCCTGACTCATCCATCACCGTGACCCTGACTCTGACCCTAATTCATAACCCTGACCCTAACCAAATCCTGACCCTAATCCTAACACTGACCAAACTTTGAGCCTAACCTTAACTGTAACCCTAAAGGTAATCCTAACCCTGACCCTAATAGGACGCTGAACCTCAAACTAACGCTGAACCTAACCCTACCATTAACCCCTACCCAAAACAACGCCAACCGTGACACTACGCTGTATAACCCTAAAACAAAACATAACCCTACTGCTAACCCTAACACTAACCAAAAACTCAAACGGTTCCCCTGGACTAAACCTGACCCTGAACCGAAATTTGACCCTAAAACAAAGCCTGACCCTGACCCTAAACTGAATCTGGCCCTGACCTTCACTTTGACCCTGACCCTGACCCTGACTCTAAACCTAACCCTGACCCTAACACTGACCCAGAATTAACCTTGCCACCGTCCTGAACCTGGACCCTAAACCAAAGCCTCACCCTGACCCTATATCTGACCCTAGCACTTACCTTCCCAGTGACCCTGACCCTGACCCTAATCCAAAGCCTGACAACCTCCTAAGTATGACCGTAAGACTAAACATGACCGTGAATTGTGTTCCCAACCCTAACCGTAATCATAAAGTTAACCCTATCCCTGATCTAATACCACCATGAACCTAAACCTAATGCTGAGGCTAACCCTAACACTAAACCCTAACCTAACCCAAACCCTAACCCAGACCATTACGCTGTCTAACTCTAACCATAACCCTACTTCTAACCATAATCCTAACTCCAAACCCAAACCTTTCCCCTAAACCTAACCCTGACACTGAACCGAACATTGACCTTAAACCAAATCCTGACCCTGAACATAAACCAGACCACGGCCCAGACCTTCACCTGACCCTGACCCTAAACCTAACCCTGACAATAGCACTGATCCAAAACTAACCCTGTCCTTGAGCTGAACGTGGACCCTAAACCAAAACCAGATACTACCCTAAACCTGACAGTGGCCCTGAATTTCACCCTGACCCTGACCCAGACCCTGACCATAAACCTAAACCTGACCCTAACGGTGACCCTGACCCTGACCCAAACACTAACCCTGAAGCTGACTGTGATTCTGACCCTAACTGTAACCTTAAACGTAACCCTGACCCTGACCTTGACATGGACCATGACACAAAACATAACAATGACCCTTCCCTACAACTAACCCCTAAACCTAACGCTGACCCTGACCCTAAACCGGTCCAACCCTAATCCTCAAACTAACTCCAATACTCACCCTAACCCCATACTTTAAACCTAACCCTGAACCTATCCCTGAATCTGAAATGAACCTAACCCTGAACTTTGCCGAAACATGAAACTTATCCGAAACTTGACCCGAAACAGAACCCTGGCCCTGACCTAAACCTGACCCTAATACTTTCACTGACACTGACCCTAAACCTAACTATGACGCAGACCATGAGCGTATCCAGAACACTAACCCTAATGCTAAATTAATCCTGACCCTAATCATAATCCAGAATCTAAAAATAAAGCAGATCTTACCCTAAGCTTGACCCTAACCCTGACCTTGAAACTGACCCTAACACTGAACCTGACACCAAACCTATCCCTGACCCTGACCCTTATTCTGACACTAACCCTAACCCTGACACTGACTGTGAGCCTGACCATAAACCTAACCCTGAACCTAAACCTAACCCTGACCCCTACTCTACGCCTAACGATAATCCTGAACCTAACAATGTCTAACTCTAACCCTGAACCTAACTCTAACCCTAACCTTAACCCGGGCCTAAAACTAACTGAAAACACTGACCGTGACTATGACTGTGAGCCTGAACATAACCTAACCCTAACCCTAACCCTAACCCTAACCCTAACCCTAACTCTAACACTAACCCTAACCATGACCATGACTGTGAACCTGACCCTAACACTAACCCTAAATGTAACTCTAAATGCTGACCCTAGTATGGACCCGAACCTAAAACTAAGGCTGACCCTGACGGTAAAACGAAACCCTACCCTAACCCAAACCCTAACCATGACCCTAACACAGTCTAACCCTAACCCGAACCATAACCGTACTTCTAACCCTAACCCTAAAACCAAACCCTAACCTTTCCCCTGAACCTAACCCTCTCCCTGACCCTAACTCTAACCCTAATCCTAAACCTGACCAAACCTAACTCTGACACTGACCCGAACATTGCCAATAAAACAAAGCCTGAATATGACCCTAAGTCTATCCCTGTCCATGAGCTTCACCCTGAACCTAACACTGACGCTGACCCTAAACCTAACCCTCACCCTAACACTGACCCAAACCCTGACGCTCACACTAACACTGACCCTGACTGTGCGCCCGACACTAAACCTAACCATAAACTAAAACCTGAACCTGACCCTACCAGGGGCCATGACAAGAAACCTAACACTGACCCTAACCCTAACACTAACCCCTAACCCTAACCCTGACCCAGACCCAAACCCTGTCTAAACGTAACCCTCAACCTAACTAACCGTAACCCTAACCCTCCCATGAGGTTTGCCTGCAGGATGAGAGCTCCTCAGATCCTTGGGGAGAGCTATCCACCCTTTCCTATGTGGGGACATGACCTCGGACATCCCCAGACAGCAAGAGGCATATGTGTTTGAGCACTCGCATGCACACACACACACACACACACACACACACACACACCCATCTCTGCCCATCAAGGATTCAGAGGTGGACACCAAGGGAAAAAGGTGGGTAAAAAGGTTGAAAGAAGAAAGAGGTTGGAGACAGCTCATCCATGGGGTCAGGGGCATCAGGACTCCTGACCTGGAATGAAATCCAAAGGCGGGGGAGGGGAGACAGGATGGGATGACGGTCAAGGGGTCCCCAAGGGGACCAGGGGCTCAGGAAGGGCACTGGGTAGGGACAGTGTTTGGGGTTGGGTGTCCATAACCACCCTGGACTACTGGAGGATGGAAGAGGTAACCACCCTGTGTGAACAAAGCAACAACACTGAAGGCCTCCCCTTACTCTTTTATCAATGGGGCCATAGAGACAGGGTGTCCCTAGACTCCCACAGGCTTGTAGAAGAGCCTGTAGGCCTTGAATCTTCTATCCGAGACCCACTGTGCTCCCAGTCTTGGGTCAATGCTTTCTAATCCCTCGAGGTCTTTCTGAGCAGAAGACAGGCTGGAGGCTCGGGGGGTTCATTGTGAGCTTGCAGAATGATGGAGAGCATTAGGCCCCTGGCCTGGGGACCAAGGTCAGGACACTCCTTGCTGCAGCCTCAGGGTCCCCTTTGGGAAGAGGTTCCAGAGTCCGTGCTCTGCTCAGGGTGACAAGGCCTTAATCAGCACGGAACCAAGCACCAGCACAGGAGAGGGAAACAGGGACAACGGAGAGCCCAACGGAATTGGAACCCACGTATCCAGGCACCCACATTCCAGAGAAAACCACCCTGCCCAGCTCATTTCTGGGAACAGCCGGAAGGAAACGACAGGTTCTTCTGCTGTCTATCGAAGCCCAGAGAATGCAGGCAGAGGAGAGCTCGCCCGCCAGACAAGTTCCCTCACTGGGCAGGTCATGTAGGCTTCCCCGTCGCCTCTGGCCCATTGGCAAAATAATCGCGAGTTGACACCGAGGGGCTCAGATTCAGAGTATCCCACACCTTCTGATTGACCCGTGTAGCCCTAGGACTCCTTCCCGAGTGTGTGTGTGTGTGTGTGTGTGTGTGTGTGCGTGTGTGTGTAAAGAGAGATCATCGGGCGTGGTGATGCCCTGAGCAGGAGCGGGCTTATGAGGGGACTGTTGCCTGGTTGGCAGGTCATGTTCACGCCCCAGGTTAGGGCAGACTGGTGGGAGTGAATGTGGGGGCTGCAACCTTTTGCCCAGGGTTTATCCTGAGACCCTACAGGGACGGGTCAATGACCCAGTTGCGGGGCTAAGCCCAATACTATCCCCTGACCCTGACCCTGACTTTGAGCCAGACCCAAAACTTAAACCTAGCCGTGACCCTACTCTGACCCTTACCCAGATACTGACCCAAACCCTAATCATAAATCTAAGCCTGATGCTGACCCTGATCCAGACCCAGAACCTAAACCTAACCTGACCTTACTCTAACCCTGACTCATCCATCACTGTGACCCTGACTGTGACCCTAATCATAACCCTGACCCTAACCAAATCCTGACCCTAATCCTAACACTGACCAAACTTTGAGCCTAACCTTAACCGTAACCGTAAAGGTAATCCTAACCCTGACCCTAATAGGACGCTGAACCTCAAACTAACGCTGACCCTAACCCTAGCACTAACCCCTACCCAAAACAACGCCAACCGTGATACTACGCTGTCTAACCCTAAAACTAAACATAACCCTACTGCTAACCCTAACCCTAACCAAAAACTCAAACGGCTCCCCTGGAACTAAACCTGACCCTGAACCGAAATTTGACCCGAAAACAAAGCCTGACCCTGACACTAAACTGACTCTGGCCCTGAACTTCACTTTGACCCTGACCCTGACCCTGACTCTAAACCTAACCCTGACCCTAACACTTACCCAAAACTAACCCTGCCCCCGTCCCGAACCTGGACCCTAAACCAGGTTCCTCACCCTGACCCTTTATCTGACCCTGGCCCTGACCTTCACAGTGACCCTGACCCTGACCCTAATCCAAAGCCTGACACCCTCCTAAGCTTGACCCTAACCCTAAACCTGACCATGAATGTGTTCCCAACAATCATGGTACTCCTACGTTAACCCTATCCCTGATCTAATACCGACCATGAACCTAAACCTAATGCTGAGGATAACCCTAACACTAAACCCTAACCTAACCCAAACCCTAACCCAGACCTTTACGCTGTCTAACTCTTACCATAACCCTACTTCTAACCCTAATCCTAACTCCAAACCCAAACCTTTCCCCTAAACCTAACCCTGATACTGAACCGAACATTGACCTTAAACCAAATCCTGACCCTGACCATAAACCAGACCACGGCCCAGACCTTCACCTGACCCTGACCCGAAACCTAACCCTGACAATAGCACTGACCCAAAACTAACACTTTCCTTAGGCTGAACGTGGACCCAAAACCAAAACCAGATCCTGACCCTAAACCTGACACTGGCCCTGAACTTCACCCTGAACCTGACCCAGACCCTGACCATAAACCTAAACCTGACCCTAACGGTGACCCTGACCCTGACCCAAACACTAACCCTGAAGCTGACTGTGATTCTGACCCTAATTGTAACCTTAAACGTAACCCTGACCGTGACCCTGAAATGTACCGTGACACAAAACATAACAATGACCCTTCTCTAAAACTAACCCCTAAACCTAACGCTGACCCTGACCCTAAACCGGTCCAACCCTAATCCTCAAACTAACTCCAATACTCACCCTAACCCCATACTTTAAACCTAACCCTGAACCTATCCCTGAATCTGACCTGAACCTAACCCTGAACTTTGCCGAAACTTGACACTTATCCGAACCTTGACCCTAAACAGAACCCTGGCCCTGATCTAAACCTGACCCTAATACTTTCACTGACACTGACCATAAACCTAACTCTGACCCAGACCGTGAGCGTGTCCAGAACACCAACCCTAATGCTAAATTAGTCCTGACCCTAATCATAACCCAGAATCTAAAAATAAAGCAGACCTTACCCTAAGCTTGACCCTAACCCTGACCTTGAACTTGACCCTAACCCTGAACCTGACACCAAACCTATCCCTGACCCTGTCCCTTATTCTGACACTAACCCTAACCCTGACACTGACTGTAAGCCTGACCATAAACCTAACCCTGAACCTAAACCTAACCCTGACCCCTACCATACGACTAACGATAATCCAGAACCTAACAATGTCTAACTCTAACCCTGAACCTAACTCTAATCCTGACTTTAACCCTAAGCCTAAAACTAACTGAAAACCCTGACCCTGACTCTGACTGTGAGCCTGACCATAACCTAACCCTAACCCTAACCCTAACTCTAACACTAACCTTAACCCTGACCCTAACCCTAACCCTAACCCTGACCATGACTGTGAACCTGAACCTAACCCTAACCCTAAATGTAACTCTAAATGCTGACCCTAGTATGGACCCAGAATCTAAAACTAATGCTAACCCTGACGGTAAAACGAAACCCTACCCTAACCCAAACCCTAACCATGACCCTAACACAGTCTAACCCTAACCCGAACCATAACCGTACTTCTAACCCTAACCCTAAAACCAAACCCTAACCTTTCTCCTGAACCTAACCCTCTCCCTGACCCTAACTCTAACCCTAATCCTAAACCTGACCAAACCTAACTCTGACACTGACCTGAACATAACCAATAAAACAAATCCTGAATATGACCCTAAGTCTATCCCTGTCCATGAGCTTCACCCTGAACCTAACACTGACGCTGACCCTAAACCTAACCCTCACCCTAACACTGACCCAAACCCTGACGCTCACACTAACACTGACCCTGCCTGTGTGCCCGACACTAAACCTAACCATAAACTAAAACCTGAACCTGACCTACCAGGGGCCATGACCCGAAACCTAACACTGACCCTAACCCTAACACTAACCCCTAACCCTAACCCTGACCCAGACCCAAACCCTGTCTAAACGTAACCCTCAACCTAACTAACCGTAACCCTAACCCTCCCATGAGGTTTGCCTGCAGGATGAGAGCTCCTCAGATCCTTGGGGAGAGCTATCACCCTTTCCCATGTGGGGACATGACCTCGGACATCCCCAGACAGCAAGAGGCATATGTGTTTGAGCACTCGCATGCACACACACACAGACACACACACACACCCATCTCTGCCCATCGAGGATTCAGAGGTGGACACCAAGGGAAAAAGGTGGGTAAAAAGGTTGAAAGAAGAAAGAGGTTGGAGACAGCTCGGCCATGGGGTCAGGGGCATCAGGACTCCTGGCCAGGAACGAAATCCAAAGGCGGGGGAGGGGAGACAGGATGGGATGACGGTCAAGGGGTCCCCAAGGCGACCAGGGGCTCAGGAAGGGCACTGGGTAGGGACAGTGTTTGGGGTTTGGTGTCCATCACCACCCTGGACTACTGGAGGATGGAAAAGGTAACCACCCTGTGTGAACAAAGCAACAACACTGAAGGCCTCCCCTTACTCTTTTATCAATGGGGCCATAGAGACAGGGTGTCCCTAGTCTCCCACAGGCTTGTAGAAGAGCCTGTAGGCCTTGAATCTCTATCCGAGACCCACTGTGCTCCCAGTCTTGGGTAAATGCTTTCTAATCCCTCGAGGTCTTTCTGAGCAGAAGACAGGCTGGAGGCTCGGGGGGTTCACATTGTGAGCTTGCAGAATGATGGAGAGCATTAGGCCCCTGGCCTGGGGACCAAGGTCAGGACACTCCTTGTTGCAGCCTCAGGGTCCCCTTTGGGAAGAGGTTCCAGAGTCCGTGCTGTGCTCAGGGTGAGAAGGCCTTACTAAGCAAAAAACCAAGCACCAGCACAGGAGAGGGAAACAGGGACAACGGAGAGCCCAACGGAATTGGAACCCACGTATCCAGGCACCCACATTCCAGAGAAAACCACCCTGCCCAGCTCATTTCTGGGAACAGCCGGAAGGAAACGACAGGTTCTTCTGCTGTCTATCGAAGCTCAGAGAATGCAGGCAGAGGAGAGCTCGCCCGCCAGACAAGTTCCCTCACTGGGCAGGTCATGTAGGCTTCCCCGTCGCCTCTGGCCCATTGGCAAAATAATCGCGAGTTGACACCGAGGGGCTCAGATTCAGAGTATCCCACACCCTCTGATTGACCCGTGTAGCCCTAGGACTCCTTCCCGAGTGTGTGTGTGTGTGTGTGTGTGTGTGTGTGTGTGTGTATGTGTGTGTGTGTGTGTAAAGAGAGATCATCGGGCGTGGTGATGCCCTGAGCAGGAGCGGGCTTATGAGGGGACTGTTGCCTGGTTGGCAGGTCATGTTCACGCCCCAGTTTAGGGCAGACTGCTGGGAGCGAATGTGGGGGCTGCACCCTTTTGCCCAGGGTTTATCCTGAGACCCTACAGGGACGGGTCAATGACCCAGTTGCGGGGCTAAGCCTAATACTATCCCCTGACCCTGACCCTGACTTTGAGCCAGACCCAAAACTTAAACCTAGCCGTGACCCTACTCTGACCCTTACCCAGATACTACCCAAACCCTAATCATAAATCTAAGCCTGATGCTGACCCTGATCCAGACCCTGAACCTAAACCTAACCTGACCTTACTCTAACCCTGTCTCATCCATCACCGTGACCCTGACTCTGACCCTAATCATAACCCTGACCCTAACCAAATCCTGACCCTAATCCTAACACTGACCAAACTTTGAGCCTAACCTTAACCGTAACCGTAAAGGTAATCCTAACCCTGACCCTAATAGGACGCTGAACCTCAAACTAACGCTGACCCTAACCCTAGCACTAACCCCTACCCAAAACAACGCCAACCGTGATACTACGCTGTCTAACCCTAAAACTAAACATAACCCTACTACTAACCCTAACACTAACCAAAAACTCAAACGGCTGCCCTGGAACTAAACCCCACCCTGAACCGAAATTTGACCCGAAAACAAAGCCTGACTCTGACCCTAAACTGACTCTGGCCCTGAACTTCACTTTGACCCTGACCCTGACCCTGACTCTAAACCTAACCCTGACCCTAACACTTACCCAAAACTAACCCTGCCCCCGTCCCGAACCTGGACCCTAAACCAGGTTCCTCACCCTGACCCTTTATCTGACCCTGGCCCTGACTTTCACATTGACCCTGACCTTGACCCTAATCCAAAGCCTGACACCCTCCTAAGCTTGACCCTAACCCTAAACCTGACCGTGAATGTGTTCCCAACAATCACGGTACTCCTACGTGATCCCTATCCCTGATCTAATACCGACCATGAACCTAAACCTAATGCAGAGGCTAACCCTAACACTAAACCCTACCCTAACCCAAACCCTAACCCAGACCATTACGCTGTCTAACTCTTACCATAACCCTACTTCTAACCCTAATCCTAACTCCAAACCCAAACCTTTCCCCCAAACCTAACCCTGACACTGAACCGAACATTGACCTTAAACCAAATCCTGACCCTGACCATAAACCAGACCACGGCCGAGACATTCACCTGACCCTGATCCTAAACCTAACCCTGACAATAGCACTGACCCAAAACTAACAGTTTCCTTGAGCTGAACGTGGACCCAAAACCAAAACCAGATCCTGACCCTAAACCTGACACTGGCCCTGAACTTCACCCTGACCCTGACCCAGATCCTGACCATAAACCTAAACCTGACCCTAACGGTGACCCTGACCCTGACCCAAACACTAACCCTGATGCTGACTGTGATTCTGACCCTAACTGTAACCTTAAACGTAACCCTGACCCTGACCCTGAAATGTACCATGACACAAAACATAACAATAACCCTTCCCTACAACTAACCCCTAAACCTAACGCTGACCCTGACCCTAAACCGGTCCAACCCTAATCCTTAAACTAACTCCAATACTCACCCTAACCCCATACTTTAAACCTAAACCTGAACCTATCCCTGAATCTGAACCTGAACCTAACCCTGAACTTTGCCGAAACTTGAAACTTATCCGAAACTTGACCCTAAACAGAACCCTGGCCCAGACCCTAAACAGAACCCTGGCCCTGACCTAAACCTGACCCTAATACTTTCACTGACACTGACCATAAACCTAACTCTGACCCAGACCGTGAGCATGTCCAGAACACTAACCCTAATGCTAAATTAATCCTGACCCTAATCATAACCTGAATCTAAACATAAAGCAGACCTTACCCTAACTTTGACCCTAACCCTGACCTTGAACCTGACTATAACACTGAACCTGACACCAAGCTATCCCTGACCCTGACCGTTATTCTGACACTAACCCTAACCCTGACACTGACTGTGAGCCTGACCATAAACCTAACCCTCAACCTAACCTAACCCTGAGCCCTACCCTATGCCTAACGATAATCCTGAACCTAACAATGTCTAACTCTAAACCTGAACCTAACTCTAATCTTAATCTTAACCCTAAGCCTAAAACTAAGTGAAAATCCTGACCCTGACTCTGACTGTGAGTCTGAACATAACCTAACCCTAACCCTAACCCTAACCCTAACCCTAACACTGACCCTAACCTTAACCCTAACCCTACCCTAACCCTAACCCTAACCTTGACCATGACTGTGAGCCTGACCCTAACCCTGACCTTAAATGTAACCCTAAATGCTGACCCTAGTATGGACCTAGAACCTAAAACTAATGCTGACCCTGATGATAAAACGAAACCCTACCCTAACCCAAACCCTAACCATGACCCTAACACAGTCTAACCATAACCCTAACCGTAAACGTACTTCTAACCCTAACCCTAAAACCAAACCCTAACCATTCCCCTGAACCTAACCCTCTCCATGACCCTAAACCTAACCCTAACCCTAAACCTGACCAAACCTAACTCTGACACTGACCTGAACCTTGCCAATAAAACAAACCCTGAGTATGACCCTAATTCTATCCCTGTCCATGAGCTTCACCCTGAACCTAACACTGACGCTGACCCTAAACCTAACCCTCACCCTAACACTGACCCAGACCCTGATGCTCACACTAACACTGACCTTGCCTGTGCGCCTGACACTAAACCTAACCATAAACTTAAACCTGAACCTGACACTACCAGGGTCCATGACGCGAAACCTGACGCTGACCCTAACCATAACACTAACCCCTAACCCGAACCATGACCCAGACCCTAACCCTGTCTAAACGTAAAACTCAACCTAACTCTAACCCTAACCCTAACCCTCCCATGAGGTTTGCCTGCAGGATGAGAGCTCCTCAGATCCTTGGGGAGAGCTACCCACCCTTTCCCATGTGGGGACATGACCTCAGACATCCCCAGACAGCAAGAGGCTTATGTGTTTGAGCGCTCACATGCAGAAAACAAACACACGCACACACACACACTCACACACCCATCTCTGCACAGCGAGGGGTCAGAGGTGGACACCAAGGGAAAATGGTGAGTACAAAGGGTGAAAGAAGAAAGAGGTTGGAGACAGCTTGGCCATGGGGTCAGGGGCATCAGGACTCCTGGCCAGGAACGAAATCCAAAGGCGGGGGAGGGGAGACAGAATGGGCTGATGGTCAAGGGGTCCCCAAGGGGACCAGGGGCTCAGGAAGGGCACTGGGTAGGGACAGTGTTTGGGGTCTGGTGTCCATCACCACCCTGGACTACTGGAGGTTGGAAGAGGTAACCAACCTGTGTGAACAAAGCAACAACACTGAAGGCCTCCCCTTACTCTTTTATCAATGGGGCCATAGAGACAGGGTGTCCCTAGTCTCCCACAGGCTTGTAGAAGAGCCTGTAGGCCTTGAATCTCTATCCGCGACCCACTATGCTCCCAGTCTTGGGTAAATGCTTTCTAATCCCTCGAGGTCTTTCTGAGCAGAAGACAGGCTGGAGCCTCGGGGGGCTGACATTGTGAGCTTGCAGAATGATGCAGAGCACTAGGCCCTTGGCCTGGGGACCAAGGTCAGGACCCTCCTTGTTGCAGCTTCAGGGTTCCCTTTGGGAAGAGGTTCCAGAGTCCGTGCTCTGCTCAGGGTGAGAAGGCCTTACTAAGCAAAAAACCAAGCACCAGCACAGGAGAGGGAAACAGGGACAACGGAGAGCCCAACGGAATTGGAACCCACGTATCCAGGCACCCACATTCCAGAGAAAACCACCCTGCCCAGCTCATTTCTGGGAACAGCCTGAAGGAAACGACAGGTTTTTCTGCTAACTACCGAAGCCCAGAGAATGCAGGCATAGGAGAGCTCCCCCGCCAGACAAGTTCCCTCACTGGGCAGGTCATGTCAGGCTTCCCCGTCGCCTCTGGCCCTTTTGGCAAAGTAATCGCGAGGTGAACCCGAGGGGCTCAGTTTCAGAGAATCCCACACCTTCTGATTGACCCGTGTAGCCCTAGGACTCCTCCCTGAGTGTGTGTGTGTGTGTGTGTGTGTGTGTAAAGAGAGATCATCGGGGGAGGAGATGCCCTGAGCAGGATCAGGCTTATGAGGGGACTGATGCCTGGTTGGCAGCTCATGTTCACGCCCCAGGTTAGGGCAGACTGGTGGGAGCGAATGTGGGGGCTGCACCCTTTTGCCCAGGGTATATCCTGAGACCCTACAGGGACGGGTCAATGACCCAGTTGCGGGGCTAAGCCTAATACTAACCCCTGACCCTGACCCTGACCCTGACCCTGACTTTGAGCCAGACCCAAAACTTAAACCTAGCCGTGACCTTACTCTGACCCTTACTCAGATACTGACCCAAACCCTAATCATAAATCTAAGCCTGATGCTGACCCTGATCCAGACCCTGAACCTAAACCTAACCTGACCTTACTCTAACCCTGACTCATCCATCACCGTGACCCTGACTCTGACCCTAATCATAACCCTGACCCTAACCAAACCCTGACCCTAATCCTAACACTGACCAGACATTGAGCCTAACCTTAACCGTAACCCGAAAGGTAATCGTAACCCTGACCCTAATAGGACCCTGAACCTCAAACTAATGCTGACCCTAACCCTAATACTACGCTGTCTAACCCTAAGACTAAACATATCCCTACTGCTAAGCCTAACCCTAACCAAAAACTCAAACGGCTCCCCTGGAACTAAACCTGACCCTGAACCGAAATTTGACCCTAAAGCAAAGCCTGACCCTGACCCTAAACTGACCCTGGCCCTGACCTTCACTTTGACCCTGACCCTGACCCTGACTCTAAACCTAACCCTGACCCTAACACTGAACCAAAACTAACCCTGCCCCTGTCCCGAACCTGGACCCTAAACCAAAGCCTCACCCTGACCCTTTATCTGACCCTGGCCCTGACCTTCACAGTGACCCTGACTCTCTCCCTAATCCAAAGCCTGACACCCTCCTAAGCTTGACCCTAACCCTAAACCTGACCGTGAATGTGTTCCCAACCCTAACCGTAATCCTAAAGTTAACCCTATCCCTGATCTAATACCGACCATGAACCTAAACCTAATGCTGAGGCCAACCCTAACACTAAACCCTACCCTAACCCAAACCCTAACCCAGACCTTTATGCTGTCTAACTCTAACCATAACCCTACTTCTTTTTTTTCCAATTTATTTATTTTCAGATAAACTGTATTCATTATTTTTTCACCACACCCAGTGCTCCATACAAGCCGTGCCCTCTATAATACCCACCACCTGGTACCCCAACCTCCCACCCCCCACCACTTCAAACCCCTCAGACTGTTTTTCAGAGTCCATAGTCTCTCATGGTTCACCTCCCCTTCCAATTTACCCAGATTCCCTACTCCTCTCTAACGCCCCTTGTCCTCCATGCTATTGGTTATGCTCCACAAATAAGTGAAACCATATGATAATTGACTCTCTCTGCTTGACTTATTTCACTCAGCATAATCTCTTCCAGTCCCGTCCATGTTGCTACAAAACTTGGGTATTCATCCTTTCTGATGGAGGCATAATACTCCATAGTGTATATGGACCACATCTTCCTTATCCATTCATCCGTTGAAGGGCATCTTGGTTCTTTCCATAGTTTGGCAACTGTGGCCATTGCTGCTATAAACATTGGGGTACAGATGGCCCTTCTTTTCACGACATCTGTATCTTTGGGGTAAGTACCCACGAGTGCAATTGCAGGGTCATAGGGAAGCTCTATTTTTAATTTCTTGAGGAATCTCCACACTGTTCTCCAAAGAGGCTGCACCAACTTGCATTCCCACCAACAGTGGAAGAGGGTTCCCCTTTCTCCACATCCTCTCCAACACATGTTGTTTCCTGTTTTGTTAATTTTGGCCATTCTAACTGGTGTAAGGTGATATCTCAATGTGGTTTTAATTTGAATCTCCCTGAGGGCTAATGATGATGAGCATTTTTTCATGTGTCTGATAGCCATTTGCATGTCTTGATTGGAGAAGTGTCTGTTCATATCTTCTGCCCATTTTTTGATGTGTTTGTCTGTTTCGTGTGGGTTGAGTTTGAGGAGTTCATTATAGATCCTGGATATCAACCTTTTGTCTGTACTGTCATTTGCAAATATCTTCTCCCATTCCGTGGGTTGCCTCTTTGTTTTTTTGACTGTTTCCTTTGCTGTGCAGAAGCTTTTGATTTTGATGAAGTCCCAGAAGTTTATTTTCGCTTTTGTTTCCTTTGCCTTTGGAGACGTATCTTGAAAGAAGTTGCTGTGGCTGATATCAAAGAGATTACTGCCTATGTTCTCCTCTAAGCTTCTGATGGATTCCTGTCCCACGTTGAGGTCTTTTATCCATTTTGAGTTGATCTTTGTGTACGGTGTAAGAGAATGGTCGAGGTTCATTTTTCTACATATAGCTGTCCAGTTTTCCCAGCACCATTTATTGAAGAGACTGTCTTTTTTCCAATGTATATTTTTTCCTGTTTTGTCAAAGATTAATTGACCATAGAGTTGAGGGTCCATATCAGGGCTCTCTACTCTGTTCCACTGGTCTATGTGTCTGTTTTTATGCCAGTACCATGCTGTCTTGGTGATCACAGCTTTGTAATAAAGCTTGAATCAGGTAAGGTGATGCCGCCAGCTTTATTTTTGTTTTTCAACATTTCCTTAGCAATTCGGGGTCTCTTCTGATTCCATACAAATTTTAGGATTATTTGCTCCAGCTCTTTGAACAATGCCGGTGGAATTTTGATCGGAATGGCATTAAAAGTATAGATTGCTCTAGGCCGTATAGACATTTTAACAATGTTTATTCTTCCAATCCAAGAGCATGGAATGGTCTCCCATCTTTTTGTGTCTTCTTCAATTTCTTTCATGAGTGTTCTATAGTTCCTCAAGTACAGATCCTTTACCTGTTTAGTTAGGTTTATTCCCAGGTATCTTATGGTTCTTGGTGCTATAGTAAATGGAATCGATTCTCTAATTTCCCTTTCTGTATTTTCATTGTTAGTGTATAAGAAAGCCACTGATTTCTGCACATTGACTTTGTATCCTGCCACGTTGCTGATTGCTGTATGAGTTCTAGTAGTTTGGGGGTGGAGTCTTTTGGGTTTTCCATATAAAGAATCATGTCATCTGCGAAGAGAGAGTGTTTGACTTCTTCATTACCAATTTGGATACCTTTTATTTCTCTTTGTTGTCTGATTGCTGTTGCTAGGACTTCTAATACTATGTTGAACAAGAGTGGTGAAAGTGGGCATCCTTGTCTTGTTCCTGATCTCAATGGGAAGGCTGCAAGCTTTTTCCCATTGAGGATGATATTTGCTGTGGGTCTTTCATAGATAGATTTGATGAGGTTCAGGAATGTTCCCTCTATCCCTATACTTTGAAGTGTTTTAATCAGGAACGGATGTTGGATATTGTCAAATGCTTTTTCTGCATCAATTGAGAGGACCATGTGGTTCTTCTCTCTTCTCATATTAATTTGTTGTATCACATTGATTGATTTGGGAATGTTGAACCATCCTTGTAGCCCAGGGATGAATCCCACCTGATCATGGTGGATAATCTTTTTAATGTGCTGTTGGATCCTGTTGGCTAGGATCTTGTTGAGAATCTTAGCATCCATATTCATCAGTGATATTGGTCTGAAATTCTCCTTTTTGGTAGGGTCCTTGCCTGGTTTGGGGATCAGGGTAATGCTGGCTTCATAGAAAGAGTCTGGAAGTTTTCCTTCTGCTTCAATTTTTTGAAACAGCTTCAGGAGAATAGGTGTTATTTCTTCTTGGAAGGTTTGGTAGAATTCCCCAGGGAATCCGTCAGGTCCTGGGCTCTTGTTTTTTGGGAGGTTTTTGATCACTGCTTCAATCTCGTTATTAGATATCGGTCTATTCAGGTTGTCGATTTCTTCCTGGTTCAATTTTGGTAGTTTATATTTTTCCAGGAATGCATCCATTTCATCTAGGTTGCTAAGCTTATTGGCATATAACTGTTCGTAATAACTTCTGATGATTGTTTCTACTTCCTTGGCGTTAGTTGTGATCTCTCCCATTTCATTCACAATTTTATGAATTTGGGATTTCTCTCTTTTCTTTCGGATTAGTGTAGCCAGTGGCTTATCGATCTTATTTATTCTTTCAAAAAACCAGCTTCTAGTTTCATTGATACGTTCTACTGTATCTCTGGTTTCTCCCTCATTGATCTCAGCTGTAATAGTGATGACTTCCCTTCTTATGTGTGGAGTTGGTTTGATTTGTTGTTGATCCTCCAGTTCTTTAAGGTGTAGAGACAGCTGGTGTGTTCTGGATTTTTCAATTTTTTTGAGCAAGGCTTGGATGGCTATATATTTTCCCCTTAGGACCGCCTTTGCTGTATCCCATAGGTTTTGGACCGAAGTGTCTTCATTCTCATTGGTTTCCATGAATTGTCTCAGTTCTACTTTGATCTCCTGGTTGATCCAAGCATTCTTAAGCAAGGTGGTCTTTAGCTTCCAGGTGTTTGAGTTCCTTCGGAACTTTTCCTTGTTATTGAGCTCCAGTTTCAAAGCATTGGTGATCTGAGAATATGCAGGGAATCATCTCAGTCTTTTGGTATCGGTTGAGTCCTGATTTGTGACCCAGTATGTGGTCTATTCTGGAGAAGGTTCCGTGTGCACTTGAGAAGAATGAGTATTCTGCTGTTTTAGGGTGGAATGTTCTGTATATATCTATGAGGTCCATCTGGTCCAATGTGTCATTCAATGCTCTTGTTTCTTTATTGATTTTCTGCTTCGATGATCTGTCTAATTCTGAAAGAGGCGTGTTAAGATCTCCTACGATTAGTGTATTCATATCAATATGACTCTTTATCTTGATTAACAGTTTTCTTATGTAATTGGCTGCTCCCATATTGGGAGCATAGATATTTACAATTGTTAGATCATCTTGGTGGATAGTCCCTTTAAGGATTATGTAGTGTCCTTCTGTATCTCTGACTACAGTCTTTAGTTTGAAGTCTAATTTATCTGATATGAGAATCGCTACCCCAGCCTTCTTTTGAGTCCCATTGGCATGAAAGATGCTTCTACACCCCTTCACTTTCAGTCTGCGTGTATTTTTAGGTTCAAAATGGGTCTCTTGTAGACAGCATATGGATGGGTCCTGTCGTTTTATCCAATCTGCAACCCTGTTCTGTTTTCTGGGTGCATTTAGGCCATTCACATTGAGAGTGATTATTGATAGATACGTTTTTATTGACATCGAGTTACCTTTGAAGTCTTTCTTTCTGTAGACTGTCTCTATATTTCTGTTCAATGCTATTCTTTGGATTTTTCCTCTTTTATAGAACCCCCCTTAATATTTCCTGCAGTATCGGCTTGGTGGTTGCATAGTCTTTTAAGCCTTGCCGGTCTTGGAAACTCTTTATCTCTCCATCCATTTTGAATGTCAGTCTTGCTGGATAAAGTATTCTTGGCTGCATGTTCTTCTCATTTAGTGCCCTGAATATATCTTGCCAGCCTCTTCTGGCTTGCCAGGTCTCTGTGGACAGGTCTGACGTTATTCTGATGGGCTTCCCTCTGTAAGTAAGGAGCCTCTTTGCCCTGGCGGCTTTCAAGAGATTATACCTACAATTATAATTCCTCAATTTGACTATCAGGTGTCGTGATGTTTTTTTGGAGTGTATAATCTTGGGTGGAGACCGTTCAGCCTCTAGTACATGAACGCTGGTTTCATTCGCGAGATTCGGAAAATTTTCATGAAGGACTTGTTCCACGATATCTTCTAGACTTCTTTCTTTCTCCTCCCCTTCAGGAATTCCAATAATTCTGACGTTGGAACACTTCATGGCATCATTTATTTCCCTGATTCTGCTTTCGTGGGATCTAAGCTGTTTGTTCCAGGCTTCCTCCTGATCCTTTCTCTCTATCTGTTTGTCTTCCAGATCACTAATTCTATCTTCTGTCTCAGTTACCCTAGCTTTGAGAGAGTTTAGATTAGATTGTAACTCATTGAGAGCATTGTGGACCTCCTCCCTCGTAGCTTTAAGCTCCGCCCTAACATTGTGAACATCCTGTCTGGTCGCTTTCAGTTCGGCCCTAATCAATTCTGTTTGGTCATCCATGGCTTTCTCCAACCTAGCTATTGCCGGGATAATTGTTAGCCTGAATTCTCTTTCCGTCATATTGTCTATGTTGATAGCCGTTAGCTCTGTTGCAGAAGGTCCATCCTCTGTATTTTTCTTCTGTTGGGCATCCCTCCTCCTAGTCATTTTGGTGGGAGAAGACTGAACATATGTAGCTGGATGTATCAACTCTGGTGCAGCCAAGGTGCACCCTGGAACACTTCTGAGCAATCAGGATTCCCCACCTAAATGAGAGACAAAAGAAAAGAAAAAGAAAAAGAATATAAGGAAAAGAAGAAAAAAAATAAAAGAGAGAGAGAGAGACAGGGAAGATGAAAGAGAAGGTTCAGCCCAGATGGGCCCCAAGGTAAGATTTATGAAGTACACAAACAAAAAGAGATAGAAAGACTGATACAATTATATGGCAAGAGAAAGAAGAAAAGAAAAAAAATTATATATATATATATATATATATATATATATATATATGCAAATAAAGAAAGAACCTCGTCAAAAAGAACCACAAGTGTAAAATTTATATGCTATCAGGACAAACTCAAAAAACACAGAAACACTGGTGGAAGAAGATGGGAGAGTTCTTATAAATTCTCAGTGTGTGCGAGGAAGGTTGTTTTGATTCTTCCTGGATGTATCTTGATATCTTTGTTAAAGGAATCAACTTTCCTAAGATAAAGGGGATTAAAAATTGGTTTACCTATATGGGTAGTATTGATTGGGGAAAGGGGATTACTTTGAAGTTAACGGTATATGAATATTAGAGGATAAAAATAAAAAGGAATATACTAGACTAAACTAAACTAAAATTTAAAAAAAGGAATTCAAAAAATAAAAATGCAAAAGAAAAACATAGGTGTATGTATCAAAAAGTTCAGGTTAGAAAGGTATTATGGAATTTGATGTATTGTGCAGCTCGCTGTGGTGGTAAATAGGTTAAAAAAATTACCTATGTGTAATTACCTATGTATATATATATATATATATATATATATATATATATATATGAACCGGAATAGTGGAAACGAGTGAATAATACAAGTTTTCCTATGAAGTAGTGGTGGTTCTCTTGTAGTCCTTTTTTTTTTTTCTTTCTTGGTTTGTTTTCTGGGGGAGGGGCCTGCCACATGGGTTGTCAGTCAATGATGTTTCCTGAGTTGAGTCCCCCCGCCCCACTCAAGGGGGTGGGCTCTGGGGAAACTGGTTTTTTTCAGGTTTTTGTTCTCTGGCGGTTTTTTTTTTTTTTTTTTGCTTGTTCACTTTTTTTCCTCTCACCTTGACCGCCTTTGATGGTTTTTGTAGTATTAAAAGAAATCAAACCGCACCCTGATCTCCGTCTCAGAGAGAAGCCTCAGTCTGGGTGCAGAAGCTGAATAAATTCCCCCTTGGACGCTGGCAGCGCAGGTTCCAAGTTGCAGACCCTGGGGGCGCAGGATCTTTTGCTCATCCCCAAAGCCAAGGCAGTGGCAGCTGTCTGGGAGCTCCTGACCGCCACAGAGGTTCCAAGCAGTGATCGCACACTGAGATGTTGCCGACGGCCCAGGCTGGGAGTGCCCGGCTTGCGAGCACCTCTTTTCAGAGGCGGCTGTGGGTCGGGCGCGCGTCTGGGGCACTGTGAACGGGGCGCTGGTCCGTAAGCTGCAGGCTGCGCTTTTGCGCGCCTCTGTCCTGGGAAGAGTTTCGCGCGCGCGCTGCTTAGACTTGAAACAATGGCGCAGGTCAAGAAGCGCCCCCGGGCCTTAGTAACCCAGAAGAGCTCGAGGGACATGCGCGCGCATCTCAAGCTTTGTGGTAGGGCTAGCTCGCATTCTGCAGACCAGCGCAGCTCCCATCCCCTCACAGGAGCCAGAACCCACGAGCTCTGGGGCGCGCTGGTGGTTTAGGGACCAGGAGCTGGTTTCTCCGCCGCACTCTCTCTGCCTCCATGCTGGGGAGGCCGTCTGGGACCGGGGACTTAAGCCCCTGTCCCTAGCCGCCCCGATTCCCACAATTTACCCCCGCAATCCTTTGCTCTTTTGGAGTGCTTTCAACCAGTATCCAAGTTAATGCTGGTCCCCAGACGCAGGGCACTCTCACTCGTATTGGGGTATTACTTTCGCACCGGTCGCCTCTGGTGGCTCCCTCCCCCTTTTGTTTATCTTCTGATATCAGTCCGCCATTCCCATTCCGCTTTACCTGCTCACTGGCGTCTTCTGCCCCTGTAGAGATCCAGACATATATAATTCTGATCTCAGGCTGATTTCATGGGTGATCGGAGTTCTTTGGAAGGTAATCAGCTCACTTTGGGGTACCAGCTAAAAAGACGCCTCTTCCTAGTACCCCGCCATCTTGTACCCCCCATTACCCTACTTCTAACCCTAATCCTAACTCCAAACCCAAACCTTTCCCCTAAACCTAACCCTGACACTGAACCGAACGTTGACCCTAAACCAAATCCTGACCCTGACCATAAACCAGACCCCGGCCCAGACCTTCACCTGACCCTGACCCTAAACCTAACCCTGACAATAGCACTGACCCAAAACTAACACTTTCCTTGAGCTGAACGTGGACTCTAAACCAAAACCAGATCCTGACCCTAAACCTGACACTGGCCCTGAACTTCACCCTGACCCTGACCCAGACCCTGACCATAAACCTAAACCTGACCCTAACGGTGACCCTGACCCTGACCCAAACACTAACCCTGAAGCTGACTGTGATTCTGACCCTAACTGTAACCTTAAACTTAACCCTGACCCTGACCCTGATATGGACCATGACACAAAACATAACAATGAACCTAGCACTACAACTAACCCCTAAACCTAACGCTGACCCTGACCTTAAACCGGTCCAACCCTAATCCTCAAACTAACTCCAATACTCACGCAAACCCCATACTTTAAACCTAACCCTCAACCTATCCCTGAATCTGACCTGAACCTAACCCTGAACTTTGCCGAAACTTGACACTTATCCGAAACTTGACCCTAAACAGAACCCTGGCCCAGATCCTAAACAGAACCCTGGCCCGGACCTAAACCTGACCCTAATACTTTCACTGACACTGACCATAAACCTAACTCTGACCCAGACTGTGAGCGTGTCCAGAACACTAACCCTAATGCTAAATTAATCCTGACCCTAATCATAACCCAGAATCTAAACAAGAGCAGACCATAACCTAACCTTGACCCTAACCCTGACCTTGAACCTGACCTTCACACTGAACCTGACACCAAACCTATCCCTGACCCTGACCCTTATTCTGACACTAACCCTAACCCTGACACTGACTGTGAGCCTGACCATAAACCTAACACTGAACCTAAACGCAACCCTGACCCATACCCTATGCCTAACGATAATCCTGAACCTAACAATGTCTAACTCTAACCCTCAACCTAACTCTAATCCTAAGCTTAACCCTAAGCCTAAAACTAAATGAAAACCCTGACCCTGACTCTGACTGTGAGCCTGATCATATCCTAACCCTAACCCTAACCCTAACTCTAACCCTAAACTAAACCCTAACCCTAAACCTGACCATTACTGTGAGCCTGACCCTAACCCTAACCCTAAATGTAACCCTAAATGCTGACCCTAGTATGGACCCAGAACCTAAAACTAATGCTGACCCTGAGTAAAACGAAAACCTACCCAAACCCAAACTCTAACCCTGACGCTACCACAGTCTAACCCTAACCCTAACTGTAACCGTACTTCTAACCCTAACCCTAAAACCAAACCCTAACCTTTCCCCTGAACCTAACCCTCTCCCTGACCCTAACCCTAACCCTAACCTAAACCTGACCAAACCTAAATCTGACACTGACCCGAACATTGCCAATAAAACAAATCCTGAATATGACCATAAATCTATCCCTGTCCATGAGCTTCACCCTGAACCTAACACTGACGCTGACCCTAAACCTAACCCTCACCCTAACACTGACCCAGACCCTGATGCTCACACTAACACTGACCCTGCCTGTGCGCCTGACACTAAACCTAACCATAAACTTAAACCGGAACCTGACCCTAACAGGGGCCATGACCCGAAACCAAACGCTGACCCTAACCCTAACACTAACCCCTAACCCTAACCCTGACCCAGAACCAAACACTGTCTAAACATAACCCTCAACCTAACTCTAACCGTAACTCTAACCCTCCCATGAGGTTTGCCTGCAGGATGAGAGCTCCTCAGATCCTTGGGGAGAGCTACCCACCCTTTCCCATGTGGAGACATGACCTCGGACATCTCCAGACAGCAAGAGGTTTATGTGTTTGAGCGCTCGCATGCACACACACACACACACACACACACAAACACACACACACATATCTCTGCCCAGCGAGGAGTCAGAGGTGGACACCAAGGGAAAATGGTGGGTAAAAAGGGTGAAAGAAGAAAGAGGTTGGAGACAGCTCGGCCATGGGGACAGCTGGCCATCAGGACTCCTGGCCAGGAAAGAAATGCAAAGGCGTGGAAGGGGAGACAGGATGAGATGATGGTTAAGGGGTCCCCAAGGGGACCAGGGTCTCAGCAAGGGCACTGGGTAGGGACAGTGTTTGGGGTCTTGTGTCCATCACCACCCTGGACTACTAGAGGTTGGAAGAGGTAACCAACCTGTGTGAACAAAGCAACAACACGGAAGGCCTCCCCTTACACTTTTATCAATGGGGCCATAGAGACAGGGTGTCCCTAGTCTCCCACAGGCTTGTAGAAGATCCTGTAGGCCTTGAATCTCTATCCGAGACCCACTGTGCTCCCAGTCTTGGGTCAATGCTTTCTAATCCCTGGAGGTCCTTCTGAACAGAAGACAGGCTGGAGGCTCGGGGGGCTGACATTGTGAGCTTGAAGAATGATGCAGAGCACTAGGCCCTTGGCCTGGGGACCAAGGTTAGTACCCTCCTTGTTGCAGCTTCAGGGTTCCCTTTGGGAAGAGGTTCCAGAGTCCGTGCTCTGCTCAGGGTGAGAAGGCCTTACTAAGCACGGAAAAAAGCACCAACACAGGAGAGGGAAACAGGGACAATGGAGAGCCCAACGGAATTGGAACGCATGGATCCAGGCACCCACATTGCAGAGAAAACCACCCTGCCCAGCTCATTTCTGGGAACAACCTGAAGGAAACGACAGGTTCTTCTGCTGTCTATCGAAGCCCAGAGAATGCAGGCAGAGGAGAGCTCGCCCGCCAGACAAGTTCCCTCACTGGGCAGGTCATGTCAGGCTTCCCCATCGCCTCTGGCCCTTTTGGCAAAATAATCGCGAGGTGACACCGAGGAGCTCAGTTTCAGAGAATCCCACACCTTCTGATTGACCCGATTAGCCCTAGGACTCCTCCCTGAGTGTGTGTGTGTGTGTGTGTGTGTGTGTAAAGAGAGATCATCGGGGGTGGAGATGCCCTGAGCAGGAGCAGGCTTAAGAGGGGACTGATGCCTGGTTGTCAGGTCATGTTCACGCCCCAGGTTAGGGCAGACTGCTGGGAGCGAATGTGTGGGCTGCACCCTTTTGCCCAGGGTTTATCCTGAGACCCTACAGGGACGGGTCAATGACCCAGTTGCGGGGCTAAGCCTAATACTAACCCCTGACCCTGACCCCGACCCTGACCCTGACTGTGAGCCAGACCCAAAACTTAAACCTAGCCGTGACCCTACTCTGACCCTTTCCGAGATACTGACCCAAACCCTAATCATAAATCTAAGCCTGATGCTGACCCTGATCCAGACCCTGAACCTAAACCTAACCTGACCTTACTCTAACCCTGACTCATCCATAACCCTGACCCTGACTCTGACCCTAATCATAACCCTGACCCTAACCAAATCCTGACCCTAATCCTAACATTGACCAAACTTTGAGCCTAACCTTAACCGTAACCCTAAAGGTAATCCTAACCCTGACCCTAATAGGACCCTGAACCTCAAACTAACGCTGACCCTAACCCTAACACAAACCCCAACCCAAAACAACCCCAACCCAGACACTACGCTGTCTAACCCTAAAATTAAACATAACCATACTGCTAACCCTAACCCTAACCAAAAACTCAAATGGCTCCCCTGGAACTAAACCTGACCCAGAACCGAAATTTGATCCTAAAACAAAGCCTGACCCTGACCCTAAACTGACTCTGGCCTTGATCTTCACTTTGACCCTGACCCTGACCCTGACTCTAAACCTAACCCTGACCCTAACACTGACCCAAAACTGACCCTGCCCCCGTCCCGAACCTGGACCCTAAACCAAAGCCTCACCCTGACACTTTATCTGACCCTGGCCCTGACCTTAACATTGCCCATGACCCTGACCCTAATCCAAAGCCTGACACCCTCCTAAGCTTGACCCTAACCCTAAACCTGACCGTGAATGTGTTCCCAACCCTAACCGTAATCCTAAAGTTAACCCTATCCCTGATCTAATACCGACCATGAACCTAAACCTAATGCTGAGGCTAACCCTAACACTAAACCCTACCCTAACCCAAACCCTAACCCAGACCTTTATGCTGTCTAACTCTAACCATAACCCTACATCTAACCCTAATCCTAACTCCAAACCCAAACCTTTCCCCTAAACCTAACCCTGACACTGAACCGAACATTGACCCTAAACCAAATCCTGACCCTGACCATAAACGAGACCCCGGCCCAGACCTTCACCTGATCCTGACCTAAACCTAACCCTGACAATAGCACTGACCCAAAACTATCCCTGTCCGTGAGCTGAACGTGGACCCTAAACCAAAACCAGATCCTGACCCTAAACTTGACAGTGGCCCTGAACTTCACCCTGACCCTGACCCAGACCCTGACCATAAACCTAAACCTGACCCTAATGGTGACCCTGACCCTGACCCAAACACTAACCCTGAAGCTGACTGTGATTTTGACCCTAACTGTAACCCTAAACGTAATCCTGACCCTGACCCTGA